>NC_056695.1:924166-1232222 GCF_018350215.1 Panthera leo | reverse complement strand
CAACAGTGATAGGTTGAGAAAAAGACCTACAAATCAGAGTGGTAAAGAAGTTAGGAGAGGATTCAGGTGAAGGAAACAGGATTACAAACATTAACAGAGGTGATAAACAAAGGGCACGTGGTAGGAAGGAGGCCATAACAAGTGGTTCAAGCTGGTGAAGCAAACTCCCAAGAGTATTCTTCAAATTCATGGTTAGTTTTGACATCAAAGGAAGAAGATGGAAGGGATCACAACCAAGATGATGGGGAAAACTGAAAGTGCCTAAAGGAGCTGAAAGGAAACACCCAGTCAACAAGACAGAACAAAATTGGTCACAAGAAGAACAAACGTGACCATAGACTGTGAAAAGGAAGATTCCCCAGAGAATGATGGTAGAGTAGTCAAAACAGAAAGGGAGGGGCCTCTTTTAACTGCAGTCTATATTCTAAACCAATAAACATATTCAGCACCCCTTACAACTGAGCTTGGGGATCGCACCATTTAGCTTGAAGACACCTTGATTAAAATGTGTTACCCTAAATTAAAATGTTATCAATATATCAAGTTATCTATCATCACCGATCATAAATAATTTTCCTTCCTATGCAGGACCACACTGACAGCAAAGTGAATATCCCTCTAATACTTCATAATCAAAGGTTTAAGACAAATGTGGGTCTCAAAGTACACTCAGGAGTTTTAGTTCTTTTCAAACTGTCTGGCTAATAGAAAAGAATAATAGACTTAATACAGAACTGTATTTACATCAAATGAAGGTCAGATCACATAGCAAGGATGTTTCTGTGGCAATCTGGCAAGAGAAAAAAAGGTAAGAAAATTTGAGGTCGAGCAGCACACCACAGTATAGACATGGAAGAAAGAAGAAAACAGAAAAGAAAAAAAGACAGAAAAAGGCAAGAGATAACACCAATATATACATTTCAAGCAGATTAAATAAAACATCCTCAATTCTAAATTATTTTACATTTTAATTACTCTGTAGTTGTATGCAATTTACTTTATAATTTTATAAAGGCCCAAGAGCATATACAACATTTGCATTAGTACAGTTTTATGCATTAAACAATGTTTTAACAAAAATAATTCAAAACAATGCTGAGTCCACAAGTATTATTTTTCTCCTTAAAGAAGTCCATACATTACTAAAGACTGAGAAACCCAGGCAACTAAGTATTTTACTTTTCTTGTGTACTCCATTATTTTCACTTGAGTATTGCAATTACTGAAGAAGTCTATTTGCCCACTTTATCTAGATTTTTTAAATTATAGCAATAGAAAGATAATTTATGATAACAGATATAATCTGGACATCTGACAATCATTATTACTTACTTGGCTTGAAAAGGAGTAAAACGATACATTTGTCTTTGTCAGTTATCAACTGTGAAGAAAATCTACTTTCGTTCCTCTATTAAAGTAAAGGCTGCTAAACCACAAAGGCTGCAAAATACCACCCTGTAATAAAGCATTTATAATTACCATACTTGTTGACTGTAACTAATTTTACTACAATATGAGGATATCCTGTTAAAACCTCACTTCACATTACATTGTAAATTTTCCAGATTACCTTGTTATCTAATGTTTTAAAACAAGGCAATTAATTATATGGCATGAAAAATATACACTCAAGTGTTAATAGTGATTCCTTATAATTTTTGAAAAAAATATTTTTAAAAATTACTCAACTACTGCACTGAACAACTAAAAGCGTTTACTCTCAACTCAATAATTTGCCTCTTTACTGACCACAGGTTTCTCATTACTATTGGGATTCTTAGTGTCGACTGTTAGCCTTCCTTTGGGGGTAGAATATTAACTTCACTTTTGCAGAATTTCTTGGCTGCCAAAACTTCTAGATACACTTACGTAGCTAATTATTGAACAAGGACAAGACAAAGTGATTCACAGAAGTCTACTTTTGGCAGATGGATCGCGGCACAAACCTTACATGGTATTTGGTCAGTTACTCACTTCACAGAAAAATGATTACTGAAATCTAAGTTAAGAAAGTGAGATCTATCTGGCTTTCATCATTGATTTCCTAAATGAACTGGCCAAAAAAACTTGTGGGTTGTTCTTACAGACTATATGTAAAATGAGATGAAACAGACCCTTAGGAATTTTTTTTTTTTTTTTTTTTTTTTTTTTGGTGAGACTATCCTACTAAGGATGTAAACACCATGGCAACCTCTTCCTAGCCAATTATTATTCTTTTAATCATGTACTCACCCCAGGAGTTTCCAAAACTCCCTTATTTCACAAAACGATGGTTCTGACGTCACTTTCTGTATCATCAAATACCTTCAAAATTTTCTCTTCAGAAAATGCTCATGGTGTATCTTTTATTTTCAACGCTCCACTATAATTTTAAAATAACATTTTCAGTGTGAACTATGGTAAGATCTCCATCCACTCTTTGTAACTTCTATAAGACATACTATAACTTTAGCATAAAAGATACTTTATTTCCATACATTTCCTGCTTTTTAGTAAACAAGGTACTGGGTGGGAATTAACAGCTAATGCTCTTACCAATTCTGTAATACACTGCATCCATTCCTTTTTATGTTTCTATTTTATATTCAAAATACATATACTGTCCAGAATTGTGAAAATTGGAAACTTTTTGTGAAAATAACCAAAAATCAATCAAGTTGGTACTGGAAAATTATATTGATAGTTATCAGAAAAGTAAAATCAGTGCCTTTCAGATCCTCCCCAGCAATAAATGATACTATGATTCTACACGTCTAAAAAATATACTTCTAAAAAGAAATTAGGGGAAAAATAACCTTAAATACCTCCCAAATCCCATTATTCATGACTTTATCATTAGTACCTATAGTCTTTAAAATGCACGTAAGAACATAGTCATGTGCTCACTAAAAACATTAACATCGTTCTGACCAAAGTAATTCCATGATGCACCTACCAGAACCACCCAAAGCCATACACACCAAATCTATTAAGGATAATGTGCTAATAGTTTCCATCTGCCTCCTCGAAATTCAATACAATATTAATTTTACATATATTTATCAATAATATTTTTCAGTGGGAAATGTTTAAATCAATGAATTGGCATTAAGTTATCCAGACTAATTAACCATATGTAGTGAAACTAATATACTCTCCAAGCACTCAAACTGAAGTGATAAATTCTTTTAAAAGGATAATCTGAAATTATAAATTTCTTATGTATTACACCCAGAAGACTCAAATACTACTGACTATCCTTACAAATGTTTGTGTCAAAATTCTGAAAACCCCTAATAAATGCCATTACTTTGAAATATTAGTAAAATGTTACAATCAGCAATTCTGAAAACTAGTAATTAAAACCATTAAAGCATAACACTGACCTAACAGGACAAGAATTTTATTTTTGTAATCTTTATTAATATATGATCATCCCCCTAGGGTCACAACTGCTAGCCTTTTAAACAAGTTTCAAAGGCAATTTTACAGTTCATTTAATACCACACATTCCTACAACCCTAGCCACTTTAGAAAACCAAGGAAAAATTGCTTCAAAAATGCAGCCTTAGAAATGTTACTGTAATTAAGAGCAGCTCTACATTAGCTCCTTCCATAATCAACCAGTGTGTCTTAGATTGCCATGTATATCTTGATTGTGACATGCAAAATGGGTTCTGCTTTGGGAACTGGCTAATTGGCATGCAGATCTCTGCAGAGATCCACAGTCCCAAAGACAAAACAGAGGAAATAAACATTCTAGGGCTGACTCACACAACATATACTTGAGAGAAGAAACCCTTCACAATAGTGGATATGGGAAAAGGGAAAAGGACAAGTGACCAAGTACTCAGACTCTCAGCCCACCACTATATAAATTATTTAACAGCATTCAAATGATTATTAGTCCCCATGTGTGACAAGACACATTCTCAAAGTGGAAAAGGAGTTAAACTGATTCAGACCATTGCCAATGGTCTTGCATATGATGCCACTGTAATTCAAGTTCATCTTCAACCATTTAAAATTTTTAAGAATGTATTCCAAGGTAAGAATTCATTTCAAACCTACTTTAATAAATTAGACATGCACTAATTTGTGTGTATATATTTTCTATCTGTCATTTGAAAGCATTTTAAACCTCTTTTGATAATGAAAAAGAATAGCCATGTTGAAATTAGTAACTTTAGACAAACTGTCACTGACTTTTATGTATTATCGATCAAGAAAAAGTAGCCCAGATCTTTAACTTTGAATGCACTGATAAAAACATGTCAGGACACCTTTGAGAAATTCGTCCTTGCTACCTGACCACCTTTCTATTTTCTGCAGTGAATTCATAAGAAGGGAGTATTTTTAACAAAGTAGCATACCCAGTGCTTTGAAATGAAAAAGTGACCTGAAGCCTATTTCGGTAAAGGCAGAACACAAATGAACTTTCAGGTCAAAATTAGCGTCTGCCAAAGTGGAGATTAAGTGAAACTGGATACAATTAGTCCCAATTAGTAAGTATTAACAGCACTAGGGGAAGACATGTCACAGAAAAGTCAAGAATTAAAAATGGAATGTGTACTTGGATCATCTGTAGTCTATAATTCTATCAGAATTGCTAGAATTCAAACATTTTTAAATAATATTTCTGGTAAACTCAAATTCAAAATATAATTAATACCCAGGATTCCTCCTTCTCCAAAGAAGAAATTAAACTAATTCGGTAATTTGTTCTCTGAGATACTCTGCAAATTCCAATTCACAAGAAGTATACAAAATAGAGTAATAATAAAAGGTGTTTATAGATGAATAGCTACAATAATTCCAATTTTTGCTACCTCAGCAAGGTACTGTACATATACCACATCAATATAATAGAAATGGCACGGTTTCTGAGGACACGTTCCACATTTTATTTACATTTTAAGACTAACTTTAATCTCAAAATCACATATCCATACACCTATTTCCTTTTTTTGTTGATTTCACTTAAATGCATGGTTTGTCAAACAAAGACTGTAAACAAATATTTACCATGTCTGTTACATGTAACACACAGGAACGGCTTTTAACAGATACTCATCGGCCTCCCCCACGACATTTTTTTATCATAAATACAGGTATCAAAACAATCCTGAACATATTTTTGATACTACTAGTAGTCAGCACCCACACCGCTTCAAAAATTAACACAATTTGTGACAAGATTCATTGTACCTGCTACTTTAGACAATTTCAACTTGAAGCTCTTTCGCTAAGCAAGATGGATAAAGCATGCCATTTCTGTTTTTCCTTCTTGAGATTTTTTTACTTTTCAGAAACACACATGCTTCCACAGCATCTGACTCTTCTCTCCATGCTTTCATCTTGTAAACCTGAATTCTATTTTGAGTACTCCAGGTTTATGCTTAAATGACAGTGCCTTAACAAGAGAAAAAAAATGGTGCTGCATTTTTCCTCCTGTAAGCTGAAAACATAATGGTGTACATATATTAAATATATTCTTACAAATGTCCAGGTCATGTTTACCAGCTGGAATTCTTTTACTTAATGTGTGGGTATTTTGCATTGTGATATTTAATCAAGACATTAACATGAGTAGAAGGCTGTTGATTTAAGACAAGTTTGAGATCCACTAAAATTAATTGTTGTATGTTTGTCCTTCTGGTGGCTGTGGAAGCTTCATATTTTCTTTGGACATCATTAGACGTCTTAGCTCTTGAAGTACAACTTTAATGCTATATGAGTTTTGCCATTTTGCTAACACTGGTATGCTCCGTGCATCCACCTGAAATGGGGGGAAAAGAGCAAAATTAACTACAAAATTTAAAGTACTATGGCACCGACTTACTGTACATACTTCAATAAGAAGTGCTGTTAAAATTCATAGCCTGGCTCTACTTTCACAAAAGAAACACTATGACACTACAAGTTCATAATACAGGAAAAATAATCCTTTTGTAACAGGTATTTCCTAAAAATTTGTCTTTTTTGTGTGTATGCTTTTTTATATCTTACACTAAACATGTAGTGAACTTTGGACAACAGACATAAACAAATGTTACATTAAATAACTACACTGTAAACACAGTTGCCAAATCCTTCTTGATGAGACAACGTCTGAAGGTTCCTCTCCATTTCCAATGCCACTACCCAGAATCTGGGTAATTATCTCCACTGGAATTTAGAAAAGAGCTGTAAAACTGATCTCTGCTTTTGGATTTTTCTTATCAATGTCTTCTCTGTACTATACTAAATTAACCTTCCACTGTAGAAGCCTGACAGAATGGGGCTGGAGCAACTTCAAAGCCTAATTCCCAGGTAACTGACATCACATGACCTGGCTGGCCATTCCCCGGAAAACCCCACTCACAGGCATGTTTGTTTTTGTTTTTGTTTTTGTTTTTTTTTAAGTTTATTTATTTATTTTGAGAGAAACAGAGACAGCATGAGTGGGAGAGGGGCAGAGAGACAGGGGATATGAATCCCAAATGGGCTCCATGCTGTCAGCAGAGAGCCTGACATGGGGCTTGAACTCAGGAGACCACGAGATCACGACCTGAGCCGAAACCAAGAGTCGGATGCTTAACTGACTGAGCCGCCCAGGGGCCCCTCAGGGTTTTTTCTTTATCTGACCTCAAAAGTCACCCACTGAGTACTGCATATTCCTCCTCCCACCCACATCCACACCTACCCCAGGCATTTTTCAAAAATAATCAGTGTCAATTGTTTTAACATCTCTGCTGCCTGGGGAGACAATAACAGGTCAAACAGGAAGGTGTTCAAAATATTTCAGAAGAATGATTGGGAAATGAGATGTCCACAGGGGCTTTGAAAAGTTCCAACATATGCCTGTGAATCTAGAAGACCACACATGTACAGAATTGTACAAAGGCTCAACAGAAGAATTGATATGCTCTCACCTGTGGCTGACCTTGAGCAACACATAATAAAGATTACAAAGTAGGATTTATCCCAGAACTGTAAGTTGGCTCAGGATTTTAAAAAGCCAGTCAACATAATATACGATATTAACAGAATAGAGAACAAAAATCATAATTATTTCAATAAGCATAAGAAAGCATCTGATAAAAATCCAACAACTTTTCTGATAAAAAACACTCAACAAACCAGGAACAGAAGGGAACTTCCTCAACTTCATAAAGGGCATCTCTAAAAACCTCTAGTTAACATATTTAATCATCACTGCTACTCAAGATTGTACTGGAGGTTTCAGCCAGGCAATCAAGCAAGAAAATGAAATGAGACATCAGATTGAAAAGAATGACTAATCTTGTCATGATGACATGATGTCATGTCATACAAGATGACATGATCTTGTATACAGAAAATCCTAAGGTATCCATTAAAGAAACTAGTAGAGCTAATAAACAAATACAGCAAAGCTACAGGATACATGATCAATTTATAAAACCATGTTTGTAGGGGCACCTGGGTGACTCAATCGGTTGAGTGTCCAACTCTTGATTTAGGCTCAGATCATGATCTCAGGGTCAAGGGATCAAGCCCACACCAGCTCCATGCTGAGTCTGGAACCTGCTTGAGATTCTCCCTCAGCCCCTCTTCCCCAGTCTCTCTCTCTTTTTAAAATAAAAAATAAATCAATTAATTTAAAAAAAAACCCATGTATGTATACTTGCAATAAACAATCTGGAAATAAAATTAAGACAACGATGCCATTTATAATTGCGTAAGAATAAAATACATAGGTATAAATTTAACAAAAGAAGCGTAAGACTCATATAACGAAAACTGTAATTTACTGTTAAAAAAAATCAAAGACCTAAATAAATGGAAAGACATCCCCCATACATGGATCAGAAGACCTAATATTGCTAAGATGACAATACTCTTTAATGTAGTCTACAGATTTAATAAAGGCCCTATCAAAATTTCAACTACATGAGTTTTTTTTGTTTGTTTGTTTTGTGTTTTTGTAGAAATGAACAAGATTATTCTAAAATTCATGTGGAAATGTAAGGAACCCAGAATAGCTAAAACAAAAACAATAACAAAGTTTTTCCAATGTTAAAACTTACTACCAAGGCAGTTATCAAAAAGGGTGGTGCTTACTTACATAAGGATGAACATCACATCAATGGAATACAATGGAGAGCAGGAAAGTCAAGTAATCTTTTGACAAGAGTGCCAGGAATACATATACAATGGGAAAAGGATAGCCTCCTCAATAAATGGTGTTGGGACAAATAGATATCGACAAGCAAATGAATGAAGTTGAGCCCTTAACTCACATCACACACAAAAATGAACTCATACACATAAATTAAGAGCTAAACCTATTTAAAAAAAAAAAAAAAAAACCTCTTAGAAGAAAACAGGAGTAAATCTTCATTACATTGGATTTGGTAATGGTTTCTTTAATATCTACTGCCAAAAACACATTCAACAAAAAGATAAACTGGCTACATCAAAACTTAAAATTCTGAATTGCAAAACATAACCATCAAGAAAGCATAGACAATCCACAGAATGAGAGAAAATACTTACAAATCATATATTTCATAAGGGGCTCTCATTCTGTATATAAAGAACTCATACAACTCAGTAATAAAAGGCCAAATATCTTTCAATTAAAATGTGAACAAAAGCATATTTGTGGCAGACAGCTGTTACAAACTGTGTTCTCCCCAAATTCATACGTTGAAACTCTAAGACCATAGGGATGATATTAGGAGCTGAGATCTTTGGGAAGTAATTAGGTTTAGATGACATCATAAGGGTAGAGCTCCATGATGGGATTAGTGTCCTTTTTAAGAAGAGAAAAACTAGAGCTTGCTCTCTCCTTCAAGAAAGGGACAGTAAGATGTTAGTCATCTACAATTCAGCATGAAGGTCCTCACCTTCACGAACCCAACCTTGCTGACATACTGATCTCAGGTTTCTCGGCCTCCAGAACTGTGAGAAATAAATTTCTGTTATTGAAACCACCCAGTCTATGGTATTTTTGTTATGTCAACCCAACCAGACTTTATGACTTGCTTTATGAAAAGAATGTTGGGATGTTTATTTCCGATATTAAATTACAAAAATACAGTGATTTCACCTTGCTCTTTCTTGCTTTCACTCACTTGCTTCACAGACAGAAGTCAGCTGCCATGTTCCAAACTGCTCTGTTCCACCCTGGCAAGGAACTGAGGGTGGTGTCTGGGAAACAGTATGCAAGAAACTGAGGCCCTCAGTACAAAAACCCAAAAAGAAATGAATCCTGACAACAACCACATAAGTGAGGTTAAACTGGATGCTTCCTTAGTTGATCTTCACATGAGACCATGGCACAGGCTGACATCTTGATTGCAACCCTGGGAGAGTCCCTGAGCCATAGGACACAGCAAAGCTGTACCTACATTCTTAGCCCACAGAAACTATGAGATAATTAATCTTTGTTGTTTTAAACCACTTTAATTAAAAAAAAAAAAAAAAAAAAAGGCCCTGAATAGACATTTCTCCAAAGAAGATACGCAAATTACCAATAAATATGTGAAAAGATGCTCAACATCATTAGCTTAATCCAGGAATTGCAAATCAAAACCACAATGAAATACCACTCCACGCCCACTTTGGATGGCTATAATCAAAAAGACACAGTAACAGGTGTTGACAAGGATGTGGAAAAGTTGAAACCCATACACACTGTTGGAAAGAATGCAAAATGTTATGTCCATTTTGAAAACCAGTCTGGGAGAAGGGCCAACACGGCGGAACAGGAACAGCATGGAAGGTTTTTTTAAATCTCTCATCCCTGAAATGCAGGCAGATCAACACTAAACACCTAGAAAACTGATTTGAGGATTAACACAACAATCTGCACAACCTGAACGACAGAACTCGGCAGGAACATGGCACAGAGAGGTGAACTGGGAGAGAGACAAGCCGTGGAGGGCAGAGAGCTGTTTTTGCTTGCAGAGAGAGGAAGGAGACAGGGGAGAGAGTACAGGAAAAGCACTCCTCCCCCAGCAAAGCAGCTGGAGAGAAAAAGGAAGAGTGGAAACAGCCACAGGGACTGAACAAAAAAGGAAGAAAGGAGAAAGAAGAGAGTTTAAATTCCATTAAGACACTATAAACAGGGGGGGTGGTGTAGAGTCTGAAATTCCACAGATTGATACCTGGCAGTGCTCTGGTGGGAAAGGCAAATCCCTGGGAGCAGAAAGCAAGGTCCTCGGGGTCCTCAGGGTCCTCGGGCCACATGGAGGGAGACATTTCCCCTGCTGGGAGGGCATTTGGTGGAGGCAGTGTGCCCCCCACCTCCAACCCACCACAGGCAAAGGTCCCAGCAGACCCTGAAGAACAGCCACATTCACTGGTGTTGGAGCGACAATGTTAAGGGTGAAGCCTGGCACCAGATGCGTGTTGTGATTGGCCATAATCCCTGAAATGCTGCTGCTACACAATCACACTACTTCTGGGGTGGACTGGCGCGCCGCCACAGTCTCTGGGCATCGGCAGCAACACAGTCTTGCGAACATTCCTGGGGGTGGGCTGGCACCCAGCCACATCTCCATGAGACCCTCTCCTAGACAGTCAGAACAGGTAAAAGCTACAGTCTCTCAGAAGTGAAGGGTTGGGAAACACAGGCGCACCTGAGATACAACTCAGGAGGAAGGTGCCACCTGGCAGCCTGAAAGCTTGGTCACAGACAGTGTAAAAGCAAAGAGTGGATGGAAGCAAGAAACAAAGGAGGGGTGCTTGATTGCCAGTCGGGGAGACCACAGAGCTCTGATACTAGAGCATGGGTAGCTAGGTGACACCATTTTTGTCCGTCCCATGCAGGCACATACATGCCTATACATGCCACAAAAATCAATGCAGTGAGCTAAGCAGTGCCACCTAGTGGAAAATGGAGCTGTTACACTAAGCCCCACCCAACTGGGAAAACCTCGCTCTTGAGGACCACAAGTCCCTCCATCTGCTTGGCTTACACACTATAAAGTGCTTCACAGTTTAACTTCTAGGGGAAACTAGATGTAATTTCAATCATATTTGATTCTGTTCACTGGGTCATCATTCAATTTTTTTTTTCCTTTTCTTATTCTTGGGCATAGAGAGAGAAAAAATTTACTTGTATTTTCCATTTTTATTAAAATATTTTTCTTTAATTTCTATCCACTGTATTTTTTACTGTTCTGTAAAATCTTTACAATCTATTTACTTCCATCATTTCATTTTATTCTATTTTATTGTATTCATTTTTTCAAATTTTCAAACGTTTTCCTTTTTTCTTTTCCCTTTTCTTATCTTTCCCTTTTTCCTCTAATCTATCAAATTTCTTTCAACAACCAGAACAAAACACGTCTAGGATCTAGCATCATTTATTTTATTTTTTTGTGTTGTTTTAATTTTTTTTTTTTACTTTATTAATTCCTTTTCTTCAAAAGGACAAAATGAAGGAATTCACCCCAAAAGAAAGAACAGGAAAATGATCGCCAGGGATGTAATCAACACAGATACAAGCAAGACGTCTGACTCAGAATTTAGAATCATGATAATAAGAATACTACCTGGGGTTGAAAACAGATTAGAATCCGTTTCTGTGGAGATAAAAGAAATAAAACCTAGTCAGGATGAAATAAAAAATGTTGCAACTGAGCTGCAATCTTGAATGGATACCACGGCAGCAAGGATGGATGAGGCAGAGCAGTGAATAAGCGATAAAGGACAAACTTACAGAGCATAATGAAGCAGAAAAAAAGAGGGAGACTAAGGCAAAAGAGCATGATATAAGAATTAAGAGAACTCACTCATTACAAAGGACTAACATCAGAATCATAGGGACCCCAGAAGATGAAGACAGAGAGAAAAGGGTAGATGGGTTTTGTAACCAAATCATAGCAGAAAACTTTCCTAACCCGGGGAAAGATACAGACATGAAAATCCAGGAAGCACAGAGAACTCCCATTACATCCAATAAAAACGGACCATCAACAATCATAGTCAAATTCACAAAATAGGCAAGGAAAAAATCATGAAAACAGCAAGGGAAAAAGAGTTCATAACCTACAAGGCAAGATAGATCAGGTTTGCAGCAGACCTATCCACAGAAACATGGCAGGGCAGAAAGGAGTGGCAAGATATATTCAATGTGCTGAATCAGAAAAATGCAGCCAAGAATTCTTTATACAGCAAGACTGTCATTCAAAATAGAAGTAGAGATTAAAAGTTTCCCAAACAAAAATTAAAGGAGCTCATGACAACTAAACCAGCCCTGCGAAAATTTTAAGGAGGACTCTCTGAGGGGAGAAAAGATGAAAAAGAGAAAAAGAAAAAAACCCAAAAGACCAAAAGCAACAAAGACTAGAAAGGACCAGAACACACCACCAGAAATTCCAATTCTACAGGCAACATAATGGCAATAAATTCATATCTTTCAGTACTCACTCTAAACGCCAATTGACTAAACACTCCAATCAAAACACATAGGGTAACAGAATGGATAAAAAAATAAGATCCATCTATATGTGGTTTACAAGAGACCCATTTTATTTTATTTATTTTTTTAATTTATTTATTATTTATTATTTATTTATTATTGAGAGAGAGAGACAAGCGACGCATTTTAGACCTATGACACCTTTAGATTGAAAACAAGGGGATGGAGAAGGATCTATCATGCTAATGGTCGCCAGAAGAAAATCAGAGTCTCTATACTTATTTCAGACAATCTAGATTTTAAAATAAAGACTGTAACAAGGGATGAAGAGCATTATATGATAATTAAGGCATCTATCCACCAAGAAGATCTAACAATTATAAACATTTATGCTCCAAACATGGAGGCACTCAAATATATAAATTAATTAGTCACAAACACAAACTCATGGATAATAATACCATAATAGTAGGAGACATCAACACCCCACATACAGCAATGGGCAGATCATCTAAACAGAAAATGAACATTGAAACAATGGCTTTGAATGACACACTGGACCAGATGGATTAACAGATTTATACAGAACATTTCATCCTAAAGCAGCAGAAAATACATTCTTCTCCATTGCACATGGAACATTCTACAAAATAGATCATACTGGGACACAAATCGGCCTTCAACAATTACAAAAAGATCAAGATCATACTGTGCGTATTTTCAGACCACAACACTATGAAACTTGGTATCAACCACAAAAAAAATTTGGAAAGATAACAAATACTTGAAGACTAAAGACCATCCTACTAAAGAATGAAGTTAACCAAAAAGTTAAAGAGGAAATTAAAAAGCACATGGAAGCCAATGAAAATGATAACAACACAGCCCAAAACCTCTGGGACACAGCAAAGGCGGTCATAAGAGATAAGTATATAGCAATCCAGGCTTTCCTAAAGAAGGAACAAAGGTCTCAGATATACAACCTAACCCTATACCGTAAAGAGCTGGAAAAAGAACAGCAAATAAAACCCAAAACCAGCAGAAGACAGGAAATAATAAAGATTAGAGAAGAAAGCAATGCTATTGACACAAAAAAACAGTATTAACAGATCAGTGAAACCAGAAGCTGGTTCTTTGAAAGAATTAACAAAATTGATAAACCCCGGGTGAGTCTGATCAAAAAGAAAAAGGAAAGGACCCAAATAAATAAAAACAAGATTGAAAGAGGAGAGATCACAACGAACATGGCAGAAACACAAACAATAAGAGATTATGAGCAATTATATGCAAATAAATAGGCAATCAGGAAGAAATAGACAAATTCATAAAAACATATAAACTACCAAAACTAAAACAGGAAGAAATAGAAAATCTGAACAGATCCATAACCAGTAAAGAAACTGAATTAGTAATCAATCTCCCCAAAAAGCAAGATTCAGGGGCGACTGGCTACCAGGGGAATTCTACCAAACATTTAAAGAAGAGTTAACACCTATTCATTTAAAGCTGTTCCAGAAAAAAAAAAGGAAAACTTCCAAACTCATTCTATGAAGCCAGCAGTACCTTGATTCCAAAACCGAAGACCTCAACAAGATATTAGCCAACGGTATCCACCAATACGTTAAAAAAAAATTATTCACCACGACCAAGTGGGATTTATACCTGGGATTCAGAGCTGGCTCAGTATCTGCAAATCAATCAATGTGATACATCATATTAATAAAAGAAAGGATAAGAACACATAAACCTCTCAATAAACGCAGAGAAAGCATTTAACAAAATACAGCATCCTTTCTTGATAAAAACCCTTAAGGAAGTACGGAGAGAAGGATCATACCTCGAGATCATAAAAGCCATATATGAAAGACCCAGTGCTAATATCATCCTCAATGGGGAAAAACTGAGAGCTTTCCCCCTAAGGTCAGGAACAAGACAGGGATGTCCACTCTCACCAATGTTATTCAACATAGTATCCAAAGTATTAGCCTCAGCAATCAGACAACACAAAAGAATAAAAGACATCCAAATCAGCCAGGAGGAGGTCAAACTTTCACTCTTCACAGATGACATGATACTCTATATGGAAAACCCAAAAGATTCCACCAAAAAACTGCTACAACTGATCCATGAATTCAGCAACATCACAGGATATAAAATCAATGCACAGAAATCGACGGCATTCCTATACATCAAAAATGAAGCAACGGAAAGGGAAATCAAGGATTCGATCCCATTTACAATTGCACCAAAACCATAAAATACATAGGAATGAATCTAACCAAAGAGGTGAAAACTCTATACACTGAAAATTATAGAAAGCTTATGAAACAAACCGAAGAAGACACGAAAAAAGGAAAAATATTCCACGCTCCTGGATTGGAAGAACAAATATATGTAAAATGTTAATACTACCCAAAGCAATCTACATATTCAATTCAATCCCTATCAAATAATACCAGCATTCTTCACAGAGCTAGAACAAACAATCCTAAAACTTGTATGGAACCAGAAAAAACACCCAAATAGCCAAAGCAATCTTGAAAAAGAAAACCGAAGCTGGAGGCATCACAATCCTGGGCTTCACAATGTATTACAAAGCTGTAATCATCAAGACAGTATGGTTCTGGCACAAAAACAGATACTCAGATCCATGGAACATAAGAGAAAACTCAGAAATGGGCCAACAAACGTATGGCCAACTAATCTCTGACAAAGCAGGAACAAATATCCAATGGAATAAAGTCTCTTCAGCAAATGGTGCTTAGAAAACTGGCCAGCAACATGAAGAAAAATGAACCTGGACCACTTTCTTATACCATACACAAAAAGTCAAAATGGATGAAGGACCTAAACATAAGACAGGAAGCCATCAAAATCCTCAAGGAGAAAGCAGGCAAAAACCTCTCTGACCTTGGCCGCAGCAACTTCTTACTCAACATAGTTCCAGAGGCAACACGTCTAAAAGGCATCCAATGGAATGGGAGAAGATATTTGCAAATGACATATCAGATAAAAGGTTAGTATCCAAAATCTGTAAAGAACTTTATCAAACTCAATACCCAGAAAACAACCCAGTGAAGAAATGGGCAAAAGACACGAATAGGCATTCTCCAAAGATATCCAGATGGCCAACCAACACATGAAAAAATGTTCAACATCACTCATCATCAGGGAAATACAAATCAAAACCATAATGAGATATCACCTCACACCAATCAGAATGGCCAACATTAACAAGTCAGGCAACAACAGATGCTGGCGAGGATGGAGAAAGAGGATCTCTTCTGCGCTGCTGGTGGCAACGCAGACTGGTGCAGCCACTCTGGGAAACAGTATGGAGGTTCTTCCAAAAATTAAAAATAGAACTACCCTACAACCCAGCAATTGCAGTACTAGTTATTTATCCAAGGGATACAGGTACGCTGTTTCAAAGGGGCACACGCACCCAAATGTATACACAGCAGCACTATCAACAATACCCAAAGTATGGAAAGAGCCCAAATGTCCATCAACAGATGAATGGATAAAGAAGATGTGGGGTGTGTGTGTGTGTGTGTGTGTGTGTGTGTGTGTACATATATGTACATATGTATGTGTGTGTGTGTATATATATATGTATGTGTATATATATATATATATAGGTATGTATGTATATATACACACATACATACAATGGAGTATTATTCAGCAATCAAAAAGAATGAAATCTTGCTATCTGCAACTACATGGATGGAACTAGATGGTATTATGCTAAGCGCAATTAGTCAGAGAAAGACAAGTATCATATGACTTCACTCATATGAAGAAATTTAAGATAGAAAACAGATGAACATAAGGGGAGGGAAGCAAAAATATAAGAACAGGGAGGGGGATAAAACATAGGAGACTCTTAAATATAGAGAACAAACACAGGGTTGCTGGAGGGGTTGTGGGAAGGGGATGGGCTAAATGTATAAGGGGCATTAAGGAATCTACTCCTTGAAATCATTGTTGCACTATATGCTAATTTGGATGTAAATTTAAAAATTAATTAATTAACTTTTAAAAAAAGAAAGAAAGAAACACAGTCTGGCCATACCTCAAAAAGTTAAACACAGAGCCACCATATGACCCAGCAATTACAATCCTAGGTATACATCCAATAGAAATGAAAGTTTTAACCATACAACCTTGTACACAAATTTTTGCTGCAGCATTATTCATGACAGCCAAAAGTAGAAAAACCCAAATGTCTATCAGGTGATGAATGGATTAACAAAATGTATAGACAGATTTATATAATGGAATTATTATTCAGCAATAAAATGTTATAAAAGCTATAAAAAGTTATAGAGTACTGATACATGCTATAATATGGATGAACCTTGAAAACATGTTAAGTGAAAGAAGCTAGTTGCCAAAAAACACATATTATGATTTCATTTATATGAAAAGTCCGGAATAGGCAAATCTATAAAGACAGGAAGATTAATGGTTGTTTAGGGTATGGGACGGTGGAATAGGAAGTGACAACCAATGGGTAGGGGGTTTCCTTTGAGAGGGACAAAAATATTCTAAAACTCGACTGTGGTAATGGGTCCACAACCCAATGAAAACTAAAACACCACTTAATTATATACACTTTGAATGAACTGTATGGTATGCAAATTATATCACAATAAACTGCTTAAAATAGAAGACAAAAATAATTTTTAAATAATTCTCTTACAAGTAACTGAAGCAATAAGAAGAATGTTATAACGTTAAGATGTACTTAAAGGGCTTCCTCTAATGATTTAACTTCAGCAGTAGCAAGCCCCTTAGCCTGTTTTAAATAGACTCCACTAGCAAATAAGAGTTTTCAAGTGGAGAGAATACCAAGCTTTTTCCAAAGCAGAAACAAACACTTCTAGCTGTAAAGTTACATGATAGTTAAATAAGCATAAGCGATTGCAACTCCTGTGAAACACCAACAGGGTACGTACACACACACACACACACACACACACACACACACACACACACACACACAATGGGGAAAAGAAGATGAAGAAGAGAGAGGAGGAAGAAAAGAACATGGGAAAATAAATACCATGTCAGAACAAATCTGCATCTTATCATTCTATAATATACAATAACTTCCAAAACTTGAGACTTCACAGCATAAAGCACTACAATTTGTGCTTTCCTGTGCTAACCACCCGTAAGGAATAATTTTACCTTGTTGTATTACATAAATATAAACCAAAATCACTAAAGCAACACTCAAAATTCATCAGGTACTTAACCTCAAAATGATATAAAATTATTCTGGCACATGACCAACGGTCAGTGTGAGGTTCTGGGCATCTATTTACTAGTTATGAAAGTAGTATTTTAAATTCTTAAATATCCATCAAGAGAAAAACTGATGTCCAGTGTAGTCACCCTATTTCTAACCTTCTATACACAACCTATGCTCTAATAATTAAAATCATTATTTCTTTTTCTTTTCAAATCCCCATCCCAGGTTGGCCATATGAAGCATTGGTGAGAACGTACGATCACAGGATACTGTTAGACACAGCTAGCAGGACAGACGCAGATACAATTCTGTGAAGAGTAGCTGGCAATTTTCAATCAAGTTGAAGGCAAGCCCTACACTTCAGCACACATTCCACTTCTAGGTGGATGTCCTGGAGCAGTGCTATGTTCCATGGAACAGAGTACGTTCCGTGGAATGACGCCAGGCCTTGAGCTAATTTTTTACTGGTCCACCACAAGACAGACACAGAAATGTGTTTCAAGATTTCTATGGTAATTTGACAGAGAAATTCTTGTTTAAAAAACCTGAGCTTATACAGTAAAACCTTGGCTTTTGAGCCTAAATCGTTCCGGAAACATGCTTGTAATCCAAAGCAATTGTATATCAAAGCAAAGTTCCCATAAGAAATAATGGAAACTCAGATGATTCATTCCACAATCTAAAAATATTCACATAAAAATGATTACACCAATATAATATGAAATAATAAAGAAAATACAAAATATAAATGAAAATAAACAAATTAACCTGCACTTACCTTTGAAAACCTTCATGGCTGATGTGAGGGAGACAAGAGAGGAGGGTTACTGTGTAGGACAACTTTCACTATCACTAACTGATGTTGACTATAGTACAGTATTAATAAACTCTTATCATTTACTGTATTTAATGTAACTGGCAAAAAGGCAGCAGAGGAAAGGGTCTGTATCTGCAGGCAGCCTGACCTAGAATGAAGCAACGCATTCCTAAGCTTACTCTTGTCTGGAAAAGCAAAGGACTGTCCACAGGTGCTAAAGTGACAAAAAGACACTAGTGCCAATTGTGGGCACCTTCCAACATTCTGAAAAATCACTGATTTCTGCCAAACACTGCGGCCTGAGACCAAGCGTCTGAGCATGGGAGATGATCACCCACAATCCCGCAGAGAGAGAGAGAGAGAGAGAGAGAGAGAGAGAGAGAAGAGAAAGAGAGAAAAGAACCATGGCTCAGTGGTGATCATATGATGTTCAATGTCACATAATACTCGTATTGCAAGACATCAATCGTTTATCAGGTTATGATTTATTAGAAACATTTGCTCGTCTTGCAGAACACTTGCAGAACAAGTTACTCACAATCCAAGGTTTTACTGTATTTTCTTTTTTATTTCATTTTCTTAGTAATTTTTATTGTATTTTACACAAGTACTGATCTACAACATATTGGATACCAACAAACCAACCATTAAACACCCAAGTCTTAAGAAACACTGCCCTAGGGTAGAAGAGTACTTATATAAGAATGTCCATTGTAGCAATCTTTTCAGTGAAAACTGAAAACGGCGTAAATGCCCAGCAAGTGAAAAACAGAGTATTAAAAGGAACAATCTAATTTAAATGACTCAACACAGATGAAACTCAAAAATCACTGACGTGATTCCACACAAAAGTAATACAATATAGAGGTATACACACACGTGCATAGTTAAAGCATAACAATCATGCATGGAAATGATAAACATCAAATTCAAGATGAGATTACTTCGGAGGAAAGTAGAAGGGGAAACTGGGGAAAGGTACACAGAGTTAACTACTTATAATGTAGTCTTTCTTTTAAAAAGGCTATTGCAAACAAGACCAAAATGCTAAGATGTGACAAGGGAAAACGGACAATGTTGGTTATATCACTTTTCTAAAATTTGTCTACGTATCAAAAATACTTCTTTTAAAAACACCAAAAATGAAAACAAAGAGAAAAGTAGTAATAAATTTATAGAAACTGCTACAAAGGAAAAGATTATCAGAGTAAAAAAAGGGACAGAATTCAAGAAAAGACTTTTCGAAGAAAGTGACTTTTACACAGAAAAGGGAAGGATCTGTAAGGATTAGCCAGAGTGGGGGAGATGTCCAGACAGGAAGAACAGTGTACTGATCCTGAGGCAAAATGAAAGGCATGCAGGGCAGTGTGGACCCTGTGAGTCCCAATGAACCATGGCAAAAAGCATGCACATTGTGGTTGAAGTCGTTAAAGGATCTTAAAGCACAGAAGTGACATAACACAATTTGTATTTTAGAAAGATCCTTCTGGGATACATGCACCCCAATGTTTATAGCAGCACTATCAACAATACGCAAAGTATGGAAAGAGCCCAAATGTCCCTCGATGGATGAATGGATAAAGAAGATGTGGTCTATATATACAATGGAGTATTACTCAGCAATCAAAAAGAAGGAAATCTTGCCATTTGCAACTATGTGGATGGAACTGGAGGGTATTATGCTAAGTGAAATTAGTCAGAGAAAGACAAAAATCATATGACTTCACTCAGATGAGGACTTTAAGAGACAAAACAGATGAACATAAGGGAAGGGAAACAAAAATAATATAAAAACAGGGAGGGGGACAAAACAGATGAGATTCATAAATATGGAAACAAATTGAGGATTACTGGAGGGGTTGTGGGAGGGGGGATGGGCTAAATGGGTAAGGGGCATTAAGGAATCATTGTTGCACTATATGCTAACTAATTTGGATGTAAATTTTTAAAAATAAAAAAGAAATTAAAAAAAAAGAAATTCCCTAAACAATATCCTTCTGTATGTTCAAAATGTTTTATAATCCTGCTTCTATCACATCTCTTAATATTATTTATCATAGAAATACTTAAGTATGCACACTATAATTTCTAGAATAACCACTGAAAAAAAAATAGAATGAAAAATTTTGAGAACCGTTTCAAAAGCAGAAAAGAAACAAAAACCACATGGAAAATGAGAAACCACAAAATAAAATGATTTATTAAACCTAAACATATCAATATTATATTAAATGTAAAGGGACTAAATAGTCCCAATAAATTACAAAGACTGACAGACTGACAGGAAGGACTCTCAGAACCCAGCTTTTAGGTGGCATGCATCAGGTAGGGAGATTTGTAAGTGACCAGCGGATTCAGAGCTGAGACTTCCAATGACCTGTCCACCTTCTTCCTGTCAGGGTCATGCTTTCTTCTAGCACATCCAGCAGGGAAGCACTTGCTGTTGTGGGGCCTAGCTGTGGGTCTGCATACTAGACTGAGTTGGGGGCTAGAGGGCTAGTTCTGTGTGTCCAGGGTTCAATTTGTTACCAGAGGGAATTACAAATGTGAAACAGATGAAATATGGAATAAATCCTACTGTGATGGAATAGTGTGTTGGTATAAACTCATAGTTTTTAATAGATGATAGGTAAGGCAGGTATATAAATAGATAAATAGGAAGGAAAGAGGGAGGGAGGCTAGGTATACACACATGATACATTGGGTAAAATTAAAAAAAAAAAAAGACAGTACATAAAAGAATATTTTTAAGATGTTAATTACTACTAGTGAGGAAAAGGAATACAGGAATAGGATGAGAAGGAGCACACAAGAAGTTAAGGATATTGATAACATTCTATTTCCTAAGATGGATGATGTTCATTTTATTATTATTGTGTTATTACACTTCCTAACATGTATTTTGCATGTGAGTGTACTCTCAACATGGCATATCAATAGCCTGGATTTAGAAGTCTTAACATGAGCCCTAACAACCTAATCATAATGGAAATTCAGCCTTCTAACTTCCAGGTAGAGCATGTCATTTTGGTTTATTTGCTTTAAACACACAACAATGCTCAACCATGACTATTTGTTCTAATACAGACACACTTGTTCCTCAAAGCCTCCCCTTCATGAATATTCATTTTTTTAATCTCACCAAATGTACCTTAACCTTAAAGAAAAATAACAAAGAGAATGTTATCTTTTTACCAAATAAGGATTCAACTTAAATATGACTACTGAAGCAATTAATAAACCCTGAGAGAACTGTTGTCATCACATCTATCTAGGCTGGTACATAAAGGTTTTTTAAGGACAGATTGATTTATAAGAGAAAAACAAGATATATTTCTTTTAGACTTCCAACTAAACAAAGGTCTGTTTTATATTTTAACTTTCTTCTGACCAGATATTATTTTATAAAAATAAAATGACTATTTTAACTTACCATTCCACTGGAATTATTAATTCCATTCATATTAATTTTGGTTACAAATCTAACTGATGGAGGAGCTTCTGGGTATTTAGGTCCACATTCTACTTTCAGGCTATATATTCTGTTTTCATAATTTGTCTGGAAGGCAAAAATAATAATATTCAACTGCTAATAAAGAGGAAAAGTACAATATTAATGTATTTGATATTACTTTATGATCAATAATTTATATTTTTGTACATTCACATTTATGTGATAAGCTAACCAGCTATAGATTTCACTTACCCAAACCGATCCACAACTTCCTTTCCCTTAAGTAAGAGCTATTCCCAAGTGGAGGTCAGACCTGGGATATTAAACTACTGTAATTTAAAACGTATGCAACAATCTTGTATATATATTACTAATTATTTCAACACTTTGAAAAGAAACACCTGTATAAAAGTCAACCAAGGTTAACCACACACATCCATTAACACGCTCAGCAGTTTGGATGTGTACAGTAAGGACTAACGTCATGGAGATCGCAAGGAAATCATCCAGTCTGTGGTACTCAATCTGGATGAACATTAACCTATCTACGAGACTTACATTAACAAATAAGAATAATAGGGCCGCCTGGGTGGCTCAGTTGCTTAAGCGTCCAACTCTGGTTTCGGCTCAGGTCATGATCTCACAGTTTGTGGGTTTGAGGCCCACGTCAGGCCCCATGCTGCCAGAGCAGAACCTGCTTGGAATTCTCTCTCTCCTTCTCTCTCTGTCCCTCCCTGCTCACTCTGTCTCTCTCAAAATAAAAAAAATAAACATTAATAAATAAATAACAAAAATAATAGTAATAGCCCCCAACAAACTCTATAATGTTAAATATACTCAACGTATATGGGAACAACCAGAACTCTCACACTTTACTGGGAGTAGAGGATGGTATAACCATTTAGGAAACAAACTGGCATTTTCTTATAAAGATAAATAAGTGTGTACCTACCTACCCTATGATGTAACAATTCCATTCCTAGACATTTTATCCAAAAAAATGGAAACAAGCATGTTCACAAAAGACTTTTAAAAGACTGTTCATAGCAGTTTTATTTCAAATAGCCACAAAGTAGATAAAATCCAAATACCATGAACACAGTGATAAATACATTATGGTACAAATCCATACAGTAAAATACTACTCAGTAACATAAATATTAAGAACCATAAATAAAAAGAACCACTACCACTACTGTGTGGAACAACACAACTAAATCTCTGAGACATCGTGCTGAGTCGAAATAAGCAGACCAGTAAATACACACACTGCATGATTCCACTTACACGAAATTCTACCACATGCTAAACTGCTCCAGGCTGGGTGGGGATGAGAAAGGGCACACGTGACTGAACTGTTCTATATCTAGACAGAAGCATAGGTAACAAGGTGTATTTGTGGAAACTCGTGGTGAGATTTGTGCATTTCATTATATGTAAATTATACCCAACTTTTTAAAATTAAATTTAAAAACTCTAAACCAGCCTTTTAGAGTAAACATCATCTTAACTTTGGACCAAGGTCTAATTTTATCACTCCAATTAAAAAAAACAAAAACAAAAAAAAAACAGCCACATCTTTCTGTCATCCAATCAATTGCAAAATACAAAAAGGGGAAAAAAAGGAATATTTACAAAATATGTACTATAGTCAGGTACCTTCCTATTGTCTAATTATTAAGTCATTTAATTCTCCAAACTAAATGGGCAAAGCAGATCCATTTACATATAAAGAAAACTTGGAAAAGTTACTAAATCTCTAATGCTAAAAAAGTATTGCTTCAGAAAATTTAAAACACAAACATATATGGAAAAACAAAATTGCTGATTATATAAATCCAAACAAAGTACTAGAATAACATTTTAAAAATCAGGGATGTTAATAATGCATTAAAAAAATTAAAAACCCCTAACCAAGTAACAGTATGGTAAGGCAAAATTTTCCCATTATGCTGGTTAGATGTGGATACCTGAAGCTGGGGACAAACTGCTCTAAATATGGCACCTCCTAAAGAGAAAACAACTAAGGGGAGACAGTAACTCCTGCAGGTTTTATTACAAGGCAACTGAATGAGTGCACAAGTACTCACCCTCACTGGGTCTCAGTGAAGGAGGAAGTCGGGAGATGGTGACAGAAGGCAGAAAAATCATTGGCTGGCCGGAAAGATGCTGTGCCTTTGTAAGGTGCTCCCCTCTTGCCCCTTCCTGGCTTCCAAAGGAAGTAAGAAGAGGCTCCAACACCACTACCCTGAGAAAGGGGAAGGCCCAGGGCGCCTGGGTGGCTCAGTTGGTTAAGTGCCTGACTTCAGCTCAGGTCATGATCTTGAGGTTTCTAAGTCTGAGCCTTGCATGGGGCTCTGTGCTGAGAGCCCAGAGCAGGGAGCGTGCTTCGGATTCTGTGTTTCCCTCTCTCTCTGTACCTCCCCTGCTTATAGTGTCTCTCTCTCTCTCTCTCTCTCTCAAAAACAAAGTCCAAAAAATTAAGAAAAAAAAAAAAAAAAAGAAAAGAAAAGAAAGGAAGGAAGGAAGGAAGGAAGAGGGGGAAGAGAGGGAAGGCGGGAGGGAGGGAGGGAGGGGAAGGCCCAATGACCAGCCGTCCAGCATGTCCAGTGGCCCAATGGCAGCATTGTGTCTACACAGCTCTTTTGAGCAAACCAAACCCACCCCCGCAAGCTAGAGCAGGCTTCACTATGCACTGGACACAGCCTGGACACAGAGGGGCTTCTTGCAGTTCGGTGACACCAGGAAAGGCAGCTAGTCTGCATGTGAGATCAACTGGGAGCTGCTCTTCCATATTCGGGAACTATGCTCCAGGCCGGTCCACAAAATCAGAGGAACTCACACACAAGCTCTAAAACATTCCTAAAGTTTAAAGTCCACTGGAGGTAGTGGCTGGAGAAAAACTAAATCTAAATAATTTCAAGCTTATACTCTAGTATAAATAAATATACTAGGTATCTAGTAAATAAATATACTAAATACAGTAAATATCTAGTATATGTAAATATAAATTTATACTCTAGTATACTCAAGTTCAGACTGTCAAATCTTCAAACTATTCATTAAGAATGTCGTTCATAAATTAGGGGGCGCCTGGGTGGCTCAGTTGGTTAAGCATCTGACTCTTGGTTTTGTCTCAGGTCATGATCTCACAGTTTCAAGCCCAATGTCGGGCTCCATGCTGGCAGCACAGAGCCTGCTTAGGATTCTCTCTCTCCCTCCTCCCTCACTCCCTCCCCCACTCACACTCTCTGTCTTTCCCAAAGTAAATACATAAAAACTTAATTTAAAAAAAAAAAAGCTCATAAACTAAAGTCCTTTCTTTTTTAACCAAACAGACCATGTTAATAATGTTCACAAGCAGTGAAAATCAAGGTTTTCATTATAAATACCAAGTTACAAAAAAACACATCAAGAATCTTAACCATCAAGTTACATTTCTTTCCTCAAATATCTTACAGGAAAACCAAAGCAGAAGAAGGAAATCGGAGTTTGTCAGGCTAGTAGTGTGCTCAAATTCTGCAAAGAAATACCAGAAAATATAAAACATATGGTGATTCACTCTCTAAAGTTAACACTGCTGATTACTTGATCCATTTTTCTTTTGTAAAAATCAAGAGGCAATCTAAACTCCACCCAAAAGCAAAACAATTGAAATGCTCTCATCAGGTAGCCAATAGTATATAAAACCAAAGACTAAAAAAGAAAACCTTCAAACTGGTGCTCTTTGCAGAAGTCAAAAACATTATGGAATACATATTTCAAAGACTCACTGCCAGGAGTGCAGTAAATGGGATCTTTGAGTAAGGAATGCAACGTGGAAAAATATTTCCCAGTCTGGAAAAGATTTTGAGTAAAAATAAAACTTCTTAAGCTTGAGAAAGACCTAAATAAAATGAAACACAATGGGTCTGTTGCCAACAATGCTAGAAAATATACAAAAATCATAGACTTTTCTCTGTATTTTATAAATGAAAAAATTGAGGCCTATAGTATATACAAGACAAGTCACATGTCAAGAGGGCAAACAGCAGTGTGCACTCAATACGAACCAATTTAGAAACCCTTGGTTACACCTTGGTTACACACATAGCGAGCGGGTTAGTAACATGTTATGTCAAAATATACTGTTTGCTCTTCCCAAGTAACCCCTCCATTTCCTCACCTTTTCTCCTCTCTATCTGGAATGTTCTCCATCCCCATCACCACCTTCTGAAATCCTACCAGTCAGTCCTTTAAGGCTCATTCCAAAGGCAACTTCCTCCACTGTTCAGCCTTCCTCAATTATTCCAGCTAGAAGAAACATATTCTAAAGTCCCGTAGTGAACTTTCTCTGCCATATTTAGAATCTGTCATTTGTAATTATTTTCTCTTCTCTACTCAACTGCAAACACCTTGACGGCAATGACTGTATCAATATTTTCCCCCCAGTCCTCCACAAAATCAAGCATTATACCCTACACGCAGGAAGCATCTCGATAAATGTATACAAAATGAATTAAAAGGGAGGAATTGTTTCAGTTAAAAGTGATAATTACTTTAATATCAATATTAAATAAAATGCTTACTCTAAAATGACAATAATAGTAATAGAAAAAAATATAATTTATAGCACTGACCCTTGGTGGCCCAATAATCATGCCTGTCCACCTTGTAAGTGTCATATCTTCATCATCTTCAAGGCCCCAGCTAACCGTACCATCGCCTACTCCTTTTTGTCCTTCTTCAAGTTCTTCCAACAAGCGAAAATTACGAGGAACTTTAACTCCTATACAAAAGAATGTAAATGTAAAAAGCCCATAATTACAAGAGTTGCATATATTCAAATTGAGCTTTTTCCAGTTTAAACTTTACAAATTATTTCCCAAAATGTCAAATTCCCTTTAAGCATTCTCCCCCAGAAAACGCTCAATCTAAAACCACCCAAAATGAAAACCCTAAAGAAAACACCGTAACAAATATTAGCTGCAGCATAGAACATGTAGATGAATTCCTAACAAATCAATGTTATCCTGGCATAAATCAGTCATAAGGAAATCATTATAAAATGAATATTTTCCATAACTGAGATTTCTGTTCCAAGCCTAGAACACTTCATCAAGTAAATAGGCAGGACCAGAAAGTTCAAATTCATTAACATGTCCTCTCTAATGCTTTTTAAAGAACAGAATTATGTTCCATCTTTAAAAAAGCACTAGAGGGCACAATTTTTTTCAAATATGCTGAAGCAGCCCCATCCATGGCCCCCAGTCAGTCTCCTTTCTTGTCCTCATCCCTAACTAGAGGGTCTTACCTCTCCCCATGTCAGCATGGGGCGTCATCATCCCTTGGGGAGCTCCTTGATTTGAGAATAACTCTCCTTATGGATATAGCAGTTTCCTAGGACCCGCCCTTCACCTCTGGGCCCAACCCAGCAAATTTTACACGATCCATACCTCCCCCTCTTTAGACTTCATCACCCCTACTTTATTTCTAAAATCTTAACACAGAAGTTTGCCTCTCTGCCCAGAACCTAGCATTTCACAGTTCTCACTCCTTCGTCCTCAACAGACCTGGTCTTTGCCACCATTGTGACTTCCAACCCCTGGAATCCAACCATGATTCTTCCAACTGACCACAACCTTTCTTACAATTACTGGTCTCACGTCTCCAAAGAACGGACCTTGTGGTCTTTCATGTTCTCAAAAGCATCTAGATTGAAACATCCCCCAGCCCCACCACACAAGTCTTGAAAAAATTAGGTAAATGCCCTCAGAAGCCTCTCTTTGGCTCTAGAGCTTGTGCACATGTGGCCGTGCACTCTCTCTCTCATGCATGCACACACACGATTATGATTTTTTTTGTGGGGGGGGGGGGAATGACATCTCTTCTAAAGTGGCCATCATTTTGTATAACTTCTCTCTTGGTGAAACCAAAACATCTTTCACTTATTAATTGACAGTAACCCTTCTGGACATGTAACGAAAAAGCAATAAAAATACTGTAAATTAAAAGAACACTAGCCATTTTGTGCTTCATGAAAAAATGCTTGAAAATCTTGGGCCACAGTAATACAGAGCTTTTACAAATCACAAAAAAACCCACAAAAACAGCCATTATTACAACTACTATGATTATTAAAACCATTTGTTGAGCATATATTGTGTTCTATTTTAAATAAATCATCCCCTTTAATCCTAAAAGCACCCATTTTACAGTTGTGGAAACTGGGCTATGAAGAAGTTATGTCACACAGCTGTAAGAGGCAGATCCAGTACTGAAGTCCAGTTTTCTAGACCAAAGTCACTTTTTTTTTTTTTTTTTTAATGAGAAGGCTTTTATTGAAATGCTTTATATAAATAAAATCTTTGGGCTCTAATTTTAGTTTAAAATATCCCTATTAGAAAGAAATTTATTTTATTTTATTTTTATTTTTTAATATATGAAATTTACTGTCAAATTGGTTTCCATACAACACCCAGTGCTCCTCCCAAAAGGTGCCCTCCTCAATACCCATCACCCACCCTGCCCTCCCTCCCACCCCCCATCAACCCTCAGTTTGTTCTCAGTTTTTAACAGTCTCGTATGCTTTGGCTCTCTCCCACTCTAACCTCTTTTTTTTTTCCTTCCCCTCCCCCATGGGTTTCTGTTAAGTTTCTCAGGATCCACATAAGAGTGAAAACATATGGTATCTGTCTTTCTCTGTATGGCTTATTTCACTTAGCATCACACTCTCCAGTTCCATCCACGTTGCTACAAAAGGCCATATTTCATTTTTTCTCATTGCCACGTAGTATTCCATTGTGTATATAAACCACAATTTCTTTATCCATTCATCAGTTGATGGACATTTAGGCTCTTTCCATAATTTGGCTATTGTTGAGAGTGCTGCTATAAACATTGGGGTACAAGTGCCCCTATGCATCAGTACTCCTGTATCCCTTGGATAAATTCCTAGCAGTGCTATTGCTGGGTCATAGGGTAGGTCTATTTTTAATTTTCTGAGGAACCTCCACACTGCTTTCCAGGCACATGAAAAGATGTTCAACGTCGCTCCTTATCAGGGAAATACAAATCAAAACCACACTCAGATATCACCTCACGCCAGTCAGAGTGGCCAAAATGAAGAAATCAGGAGACTATAGATGCTGGAGAGGATGTGGAGAAACAGGAACCCTCTTGCACTGTTGGTGGGAATGCAAATTGGTGTAGACCAAAGTCACTTTTACATCAAGTCACACAGCAGTACAAACTACACAAGTGGCATATCCTGTCACAGATCTAGAAATCAGACTGCCCAGGTCCAGATCTGCTAACCACTTAACATGTGACTCCCAGCCCTACTTTCTCACCTGTAAAACTGAGGTAACAATAGTTCCTATCTCACAGAATCACTGTGAAAATTAAACAAGGTAATCCACCTTAAACACAATAAATGTTGACTATGATGACCATTTTAGTGTTTGTATTAGATGGAATTACATAAAACTTCCATTAGCCTCCATCTATGCTATGTGAGAATAAAAGCTCTTTATTCTTTAAAAGAATATTCTATATATGAGAATATATTCTATACATTAGAATATACTTTATGAAATGATATATATACTCTATAAAAGCTCTAAAAACTGTAGGGTGGCCCCTAGAAATTTTACCCTAAGCTGTTAGTTTCTATTCACCTAACATCGGGACAGCTGCTATTTTCCTGTAGCTTATACAGTCATGACCTCCACAATGCATTGCTACTGAATTCCTTTTTAAAATAACCTTAAATCAGCTTGATTATCCTTACCATTTAAAGCCATTCCCCAAGAATTATTCTAAAAAAAATTTTTTTTGATGTTTTTATTTATTTTTGACACAGAGAGAGACAGAGCATGAGCAGGGGAGGGGCAGAGAGAGAGGGAGACACAGAATCTGAAGCAGGCTCCAGGCTCCTAGCTGTCAGCACAGAGCCCGACGCAGTGCTTGAACTCAGGAACTGCAAGATGTGACCTGAGCTGAAGTCGGACATTTAACCGAACTGAGCCACCCACACGCCCCTCCCCAAGAATTATTCTAAATTTGCATTGAATTCTGTTGCTGATTTACAAACAATTCAATCAAGTGACCTTTATGAGCATCCAAAACTACAAAGGGAACTAGAAAATTAAGGTTTCTTCTTATATAAGTGCCGTAAAAGTGATAAAGATAGTTACTACTAAACTTTTCACCATTTCTTTATATTGCATTTTGGGAAAATAATTGTAAGATTAATAGATAATTACTGATAGTACTAACATTTAAAAAATTATAGCAGCTAAGACGATTTTGCTTTTAAAGTATAAGACAAAAAAATACAAGATTAACACTGAGTCATATTTTCAAATTCAGGGTTAGAGTACTCTGGTTTTATTTCAACCAACCGCTAATATCTGTGAGGAATTAAAAGCCACAAGGTGGGGATGTTACTCCATGAAAATTGAAGTATGTACGTAGACTGCCCTCTGGATCTCTTGCCATATATGAGCGTTTTTCTATAGCTCTACTTGTCTTTTTCCTGTATGTCTGTGTGTGTTATTAAGTTTAAACTATTTTGTTCTGTTAGTCTTGGATCTTCATTAAAAGAAAAAAAAAAGTCACCCATAAATCCACACTTCCTAGCTGAAACTTTTAAAATGATGTTAATTTTTGGTCCAGAAGAATACCAAAGATCATCCAGTCCAAAACCTAATACTTTAGAGGAAATAAAATTATCACCAGTAAAAGTGGAGTGATAATCCTAAAGTCACTTAACTATTAATTGACAAACCAAGTCAAAAACCTCTAGGCTTCTCCACTAATCTAGTTTCTTCTTTAGTACATTTCAATGAACCTATACTCCTGGGAAATAAGACCAAAAATAATGACATTCATAACCAAAACTCTGAATGCAAACAAATGCATTCTAGAAAAATGCTTCCAGTTTTAAATGTGAAAGATATCAAATTGCACATCACTTGCCTTTAATTCCCATGATACCAAAAATAAAGGCATAAAGACTGCCAAATAAAGCCCAGAATGAATCTTGTCATGCAATGTTTATTAAGAAAAAAGATTTCCCAACTTTAACTCATACATTTTGACCTTTTTCAAGTTACAAGGAAAAAAAGGCTAAGAACTTGAATAGTAATAAATCTATCCAACCAGCCATACAAACATGAGAAACAACAGCAAAGCAAATTTACTATCAGTTTGCAATTAATCATCTAAATTAAGTAAGTTCTACCACAAAAAAAAGACAAGAGGTGGTATCGTTTTAGAGAGGGCAGTATAAATTCCAGTTCTACCTGATGGTGAGCATTCTAAGATGTACAAAAGCCCCTAAAATTCAAAAAATAATTATTGTTACCACTTTAGTGTATTTCTCTTTAGATTATCTTCCATACAAAATATATGGCTTCCATGCTTTTTTCCCCAAAATGAGCTCATGCCTCAAAGTTTTGTAACTTCCTTTTCCCCCTATCTACGAACTTATTTCTGTGGCAAACATAATCAGGTGCCATCTTAAAATGCCCCAATGAATAATATTAGTCTTGCTTGGGGGGCAGGAATAGGAAGACTTGACTAGGGGAATCATCACCTACTCAAAACTTAAAGGAGGGGTGCCTGGGTGGCTCGGTCGGTTGGGCGTCCAACTTCGGCTCAGGTCATGATCTCACCGTCCATGGGTTCAAGCCCTACATCGGGCTCTGTGCTGAAAGCTCGGAGCCCGTTGCATGCTTCAGATTCTGTCTCCCTGTCTCTCTGCCCCTCCCCCACTCAAGCTCTGTCTCTGTCTCTCTCAAAAATAAACATTACAAAAAAAATTTTTTTAATTAAAGGAAAATATCTGTAGAAATGGAATAAACGTTTTCTGTTTTATGTGCTTTTCAACCCTCCTCTAGCTGATCCTCACAAACACCCAGGTCCCAGGTTGGCTATGGGTCCCTTCCCCTCACCCCACTACCCAGAGGGTCTACAAGGTTAAGGAAGAGAGTGTATGGGGCGTGTGTGCTGCGGGATGTGGCCAAGGCTGCTTACGTGTCCCCTGCAGAGTCCTTGGGCATGGATTTCAACAAACATGAGTGGACACACTGTTAAGATGGAACTCATGAAAAGTCCCACCTTTGATTTTAGTTCTCTGATTCTGCCCCACCCTGGGAGTTCTGAGTTCTCAACACCCAACAAGCTGACTTGATTAAAAATAACATATTTACCGAGCACCTCCCATGAGACAAACATTTGCTAAAAGCTTTACAGGCAGAAGTCCTTCATTAAATCACCTCGTAAGCCGATAGAACATCACCATTTCACTAGATAAGAAAATTAAGGCTTAAATTATTAGGTTGAACCTTATAAAATCAAAGTGCAGTTATTCAGGCATCTTTTTAACCAAAAGAAAGAGAAATCTCATAAAATTCAATCTAATTACATGGCAAGTAAGTCAGGGTTGAAGCTCTTAGCCAGTATTCTCCACTGCCTACTCATGGAACCTACTAGTCCCGAATGGAGCTCCTTTCCCTACCTCCTGCTAATCTGTCCCCAATCCATGCAAATCTAATAGGGATGAGGGACACATCTTGACCAAGTGTGTAAACAGCTCTGATCAAATACACACTGTTCTGAACTCCATTAAAAGGACTCTTCCCAGGGGTGCCGGGTATCTCAACCGGGTAAGCACCCGACTCGATTTGGGCTCAGGGACTGATCTCATGGTTTGTGAGATTGAGCCCCACTTCCAGTTCTGCGCTGACAGCATGGAGCCTGCCTAGGATTGTCTCCCTCTCTCTCTGCCCCTCCTCCGCTCATGCAGGGCTGGGGCTCCTGCTCGCTCCTTCTCTCTCTCTCGCAAAATAAATACACATTACGGAAAAAAAAAATCTCTCTGTATGTCACACACTAGGCATGCTCAAAGCAAAATACTCCTACCCAGGGAAATAACAGCACTTTATATTTTTCAAATTACTTTCTCATACTGCCACCTATCTGAATATAAAAAAAGTCTTTTTGAGGTACGATGGGCAGCTATACCTACGTTTTACAAAGACCAAAAACATAAAGTAACTTATTCAAGACCACTGCAAGCTAGTAGCTTACTCAAAACTAAAATTCAGCTTTCCCAACACAGGTACAAACTGTCACCGTACACTGCATCTCAAAAGCTATAAAACTTTCTTTATTTTTATTCTTTTAAAGTGAGCCCAATGTGGGGCTTGAACTCACGACCCCGAGATCAAGAGTCACATGCTCCACCAACTGAGCCACCAGGCACCCCAGAATCCAGAAAACAAAAAACAAAGCAAGGGGTGCCTGGGTTGAGGGCATCAGTCAGTTGAATGTCTGACTCTTGGTTTTGGCTCGGATCATGATCCCAGGGGGTCGTGGGATCAAGCCCTGCATCCAGCTCAGCACTGAGTGTGGAGATACCCTCTCTCCTTCTTCCCCTCTCCCTACTTGTGCTCTCTCTCCCTTTCTAAAATTAAAAAAAAAAAAAAAAAAAAAATTAAAATTAAAGCCCCATGGATTAAAAAAAAAAAAAATGTAGGGAGATTACAGAATATGTACAACTTAAAATAAAATACATATTTTCCAAACACGACTCGTTGTTGAAATTTGCCATAAGCAAAAATATTGTAAAGGAAGTGTTAAAATTTAAGTCCAAGAAATTTATGGTTTTGCAGTGCTTAAAATCATATATTAATAAAAACATTTATAAAAGCTCTCTGAATAATACTTCACAATTTTCCAGAAATTTAAGAGTCAGATATTTGTTGAGTTTTAACATTATTATCTATCTTAATGGGGCAAAAAATTATGAAAACACCATGTAGAGAAACACACATAAAACAGCAAAGTATCAGGAGACCTATATTCTGTCATCCATTCACTATTGTATTAATTCATGCCTTCACTCAATAATCATCTGACTGCTACCAGATGCAGTTACTATAATAGACGCTTGAAACCAGGAGACCAAAAGCTTCGTTTGCTCTCAAGAAGTTTACGAACTAGGACAGGAAGATGATTAAAGAGACAGCACAATACAATGTGAAAAATCCTCTGGAAGCATCTAGAAAGGACAACTTACCCCAAAAGAAGGGACAAGGAAAGTCTCCTAGAAGAAGAAACTCACCAGATGCACCATAAAGAACAGAAACCATCCAGGCTGAAGAATGGGTGAAAAATATGTAAGACGTCAGTGGAGAAAAATTACAAAATATAAGTAAAGAACATCAAAAACCTGAATAAATAAAGCAATCAGCCTACATGACAAACTTATTGCAAAGGTTAAGTACTCAAATTAATCTAGAGATTCTTTCTATGTAAACTGAAATTCAAATAGCATTGCTCCTGGAACTTGACAAACAGTCCTAATATTCTTCTGGCAAGAGTTTGGAGAAAATTTTTAAAGAAAAAGAAAACAGAAGCAATAATTCCCCTAGATATTAAGATTTTCTCATCAGCCAAAGAAACTAACATAATGTGAAATCAGACTAACAGACTAATGGGGAGGAGCCCCAAAACAGATACATGCACGTATGAACAGGATATATATACTCTGAAAACTACATAAGACTTATGAGAGAAACTGAAGAGGGCACAAAACAGTGGAAAAGCATTCCAGGCTCATGGGCTGAAAAAATGAACACTGTTAAAATGCCTATACTACCCAAAGCAATCTACACATTTAATGCAATCTCTATCAAAATAACACCAGCATTTTTCACAGAACTAGAACAATCCTAAAATTTGTATGAAACCACAAAAGACCCCAAATAGCCAAAGCAATCCTGAAAAAGCAAAACAAAGCTGGAAGCATCACAATTCCAAATTCCAAGCTGTATTACAAAGCTGTAGTCATCAAGATAGTATGGTACTGTCAAAAAAACAGACACATAGATCAATGGAACAGAATAGAAAACCCAGAAACGGACCCACAACTATATGGTCGACTCATCTTTGACAAAGCAGGAAAGGACATCCAATGGAAAAAAGACCATCTCTTCAACAAATGGTGTTGGGAAAACTGTACAGCAACATGCAGAAAAATGAACCTGGACCACTTTCTTACACCATACACAAAAATAAATTCAAAATGGATGAAGGAACTAAACGTGAAACAGGAAACCATCAAAATTCTACAGAAGAACACAGGCGGCAACCTCTTTGACCTCGGTTGCAGCAACTTCTTATTAGACACATCATCAAAGGCAAGGGAAACAAAAGCAAAACTGAACTATTGGGACTTCAGGATAAAAAGCTTCTGCACAGCAAAGGTAACAATCAACAAAACTAAAAGGCAGCCTATGGAATGGGAGATACTTGCGAATGGCATATCTCATAAAGGGTTAGTACCCAAAATCTATAAAAAAACTTATGAAACTCAACACCCAAAAAACCCAGTTAAGAAATGGGCAGAAGAGATGAATAGACATTTTTCCAAAGAAGACAACCAAATGGCTAACAGACACATGAAAACATGCTCAACATCATTCATCATCAGGGAAATATAAATCAATACCAAGATGAGATACCACCCCCTGCCTGTCAGAATGGCTAAAATCAACAACAAAGGAAACAACAGATGTTAGTGAGGATGCGGAGAAAGGGGAACCTTCTTCCACTGTTGGTGGGAATGCAAAGTGGTGCAGCCACTCTGGAAAACAGTATGGATGTTCCTCAAAAAGTCAAAAATAGAACTACCCTACAATCCAGCAATGGCACTACTAGGTATTTACCCAAAAGATACAAAAATACAGATTCAGAGAGGTACTGCACCCCTGTGTTTATAGCAGCACTATCGACAATAGCCAAACTATGGAAAGAGCCCAAAACTCCAACGACTGACGAATGGATAAAGAAAATGTGGTATAAATATATACAAGGGAATATTACTCTGCTATCAAAAAAAAGTGAAATCTTGCCATTTGCAATGATGTGGATGGAGCTAGAATGTATCATGCTAAGGGAAATAAGTCAGTCAGAGAAAGGGAAATATATGATTTCACTCATGTGGAATTTAAGAAACAAAACAGATGAACAGAAAGGTTAGAAGGAAAGAGGGGGCAGGAAACAAGGGTGGTGGCGGGGGGTGGGCAGGAAACAAGGCTCTGAGCTGTCAGCAGAGCCCGATGCCCACAGTTTGTTCTCTATCATTAAGAATCTCTTAGTGGCTCAGTCAGTTAAGAATCCAACTTTGGCTCAGGTCATAAAAGATTCTTAACGATAGAGAACAAATTGTGGATTGATTGGGTAGATGGGTGATGGGTGTTAAGGAGGGTACTTGTGATGAGCACGGAGTGTTGTATGTAGTGATGAATCACTGAATTCTACTCCTGAAACCAATATACTGCACTGTATATTAACTAAATAAGAATTTAAATAAAAATTTGAAAAAATAAAAAAACAAAATTATTATTAAACCTGCTAATATCAATAACCAGTTCCTTGAACAAGCAGTAAATGGCCACACACATATTTATGACAATAAATGAATTATACATATCTAGACAAGAAATACAAATGATAAAACAAGCAAAAAAACTAATAAGAAAATTTGTAAAAAAAAAAAAAATGCACACTGAAAAATGATGAAATTATACACTCCTCAAAATTTAACTTAAAACATGCTAAACACAATGCTGGTAGAATTATGGGAAATTTTCATTTATACATAATTATACATTCCTGGAAATCAATTCCATATTGCTCAAGAGGTAATCTGACAAAATATAACCAGAATTTTTTATTCATATGTTCTGACTTCAAATTCCACTTTGTGAAATTCACCCTCAAGGAGTGTGGACTGCCTCCAAACAGCTATGAACAATTTTTCTCCCTCCAGGCACAGCCCCCTACCCCATCAAGGGATAGAGACTATCTCCCATCCCCTTGAATCTGGTATGGCCTTGCCACTTATTTTGACAGAATATGGTAGAAGCGATGCTGGTGCAGTTGTGGGAGGCCTGGTAGCTTCTGTTTAGCTCTCTTGGGAGCCAACCACCAATTACGACACTACTAGGATATGAAGAAGTCAACCAGGCCAGAGAATGGCCATTCCTAATTGAATCAAGGCACCTGGGCAACAGGCCCAGCCCATCATCATGTGAGACCAGCAGAACCACCTCGTCGATGAGAAACTATGAGAAAGAACGAATCACTGTTTGAAGCCACTAAGTTTTGAAGTGATTTGCTGTTTAAGGACAAAGATGAGAAGGGCAGGTGGAAAAGTAGTTTAGAAGTGCAAAAACTCAAATTGGCATACATTCAGGTAACTACATCATATATTTAAAATATTACATAAAATCATTTTCAAATTCATGAATTATATCCCACAGCAAACATCATCTTTAATGGGGAAAAACTGAGAGCTTTCCCCCTGAGGTCAGGAACAAGACAAGGATGCCCACTCTCACCACTGTTATTTAACATAGTACTGGAAGTCCTAACCACAGCATTCAGACAACAAAAAGAAATGAAAGGCAACCAAAATGGAAAGGAAGAAATAAAACTTTCATTATTTGCAGATGACATGATACTCTGTAGAGACAACCCGAAAGACTCCACCACAAAACTGCTAGAACCAATACATGAATTTAGTAATGTCACAAGAAACAAAATCAATGTACAGAAATCTGTTGCATTTCTATACACCAATAATGAAGCGGCAGAAACAGAAGTTAAGAAAACAATCCCATTTACAACTGCACCAAAAATAATAACATACCTAAGAATAAACCTAACCCAGAGGTGAAAGACCCGTACTCTGAAAACTATAAAACACTGATGAAAGAAACTGAAGATGGCACAAAGAAACAGAAAGACATCCCATGCTCGTGGATTGGAAGAACAAACACTGTTAAAATGTCCATACTACCCAAAGCAGTGTACGTGCAATTGCTATCAAAATACCAACAGCATTTTTCATGAAATCAGAACAAACAATTCTGAAATGTGTATGGAACCACAAAAGACCCTGAATAGCCACAGCAATCTTGAAAAAGAGAAACAAAACTGGAAGAATCACAATTTCAGTTTTCAAGTTATATTACAAAAGTATAGTAATCAAAAACAGTATGGTACTGGCACAAAAGTAGACATAGATTAATCCAACAAAATTAGAAAAACAGAATAAACCCACAACTATATGGTCATTTCATCTTTGACAAAGCAGGAAAGAACATCCAATGAAAAAAAATCCCTTCCAGAAATGGTGCTGGGAAAACTAGACAGCAACATGCATAAGAAAGAAACTAGACCACTTTCTTACACCATACACAAAAATAATTTCAAAATAGATTCAAGACCTAAATGTGAGACCTGAACCCATAAAAATCCTAAAAGAGAACACAGGTAGTAACTTCTTTGACATCGGCTGTAGCAACTTTTTTCTAGATATGTCTCCTCAGGCAAGGGAAATAAAAGCAAAAACTACTAGGACAACATCAAAATAAAAACCTTCTATGCACAAAGGAAACAATCAACAAAATTAAAGGCAACCTATGGAATGGGAGAAAATATGTGCAAATGGCGTAACCAATGTTAGGACCCAAAATATACAAAATAACTTACAAAACTCAACACCCAAAAAACAAATACAGTAAAACCTTGGAATGCGAGTAACTTGTTCTGCAAAGTGTTTCGCAAGACAAGAAAACATTTCTAATAAATTTTAATTTGATAAATGAGCAATGTCTTGCAATACAAGTAGTACATGACACCGAACGTCACATAATCAATCACAATTGAGCCAATGGTTCTTGAAATTTGCTTTGATATATGAGGACTTTGGATTACAAGCATCTTTCCAGAAGGAATTATGCTTGTAAACCAAGACTCTTCTGTAATCCAATTTAAAAATGGACAGAAGAGGGTGCCTGAATGGCTCAGTCAGTTAAGCTTACGACTCTTGATTTCGGCTCAGATCGTGATCCTGCGGTTGGTGGGACGGAGCCCAAGTCGGGCTCCGCACTGACAGTGCAGAGCCTGCTTGAGATTCTCTCTCTGCCCTTCCCCCCCACTCTCTCTCTCAAAATAAATAAACTTAGACAAAAATGGATAGAAGACATGAAGAGACATTTCTCCAAAGAAAACATACAGATGGGCAACAGATACATGAAAAGATGCTCAAAAATCACTTACCATCAGGAAAATACAAATCAGAAGTACAATTAGATATCACCTCACACCTGTCAGAATGGCCAAAACTGGCAACAAAAGAAACAGGTGTTGATAAGGATATGGTGAAAAACTCTCTTGCACTGTTGGTGGGAATACAGACTGCTGCAGCCACTCTGGAAAACAGTACAGATGTTCCTCTAAAAGTTAAAAATAGAACTACGCTACGATCAGCAATTGCACTACTGGGTATTTACCCAAAGAATACAAAAACACTAATTCAAAGGGATACACGCACCCCTATGTTTATGGCATCATTATTTACAACAGCTGCGATACGGAAGTAGCCCAAGTATCCATCGATTGATAAATGGATAAAGAAAATGTAAGAGACAGAGAGAGGTAATGTGATATTATCCAGCCATAAAAAAGAAGTCTTGCCATTTGCAAAAACGTGGAACCAGAGAGTATTATGCTAAGCAAAACAAGTCAAAGAAAGACAAATAACATATGATTTCACTTATTATGTGGAATTAAGAGGCAAACAAGCAGGGGAGCCTGGGTAGCTCAGTCGGTTAAGCCTCCGGCTTTGGCTCAGGTCATGATCTCATGGTTCGTGGGTCTGAGCCCCGAGTCGGGCTCTGTGCTGGCAGCTCAGAGCCTAGAGCCTGCTTCAGAGTCTGTGTCTCCTTCTCTCTCTCTCTGCCCCTCCCCCCTTTCTCTCTCTCTCTCTCTCTCTCTCTCTCTCTCTCAAAAATAAATATTTTTTTTAAAAACAAGGAACAAACAAGCAAATGGGAAGTAAAAAGGAGAGAGAACTCAAGAAACAAGAGAATCAAGTTCTCTTAACTATAGAGAACAAACTGATGGTTACCAGATGGGAGGTGGGTGTGGGATGGGTGAAAGAAGTGATGGGGATTAAGGAGTGCACTTGTCGTGATGAGCACCAAGTGACATTTGGAATTGTTGAATCACTACATTGTACACCTGAAGCCAATACAACACCGTGTGTTTACTAACTGGAATTAAAACAAAAACTTAAAAAAAATAAAGTACATGAATTATATTAACTGTATAAACGAAAAGACAAATCTAGTAACACATACACATTGCTAATATTTAACAGAAACTTCCATATGTTCATCAATATGGACCCAAAGATAGGCTACAACTGGGGCTTTAAATTCACTAGGCCTTTTTACCTTACAATGTTATTAACAGCAGAATACTTTAGAAAAGTAAATGAAATCACCCAGTGTGATCACTTTACTAACCTGTATTTTGTACGAGGTATACTCACTGTCTCTTCCGGGCAACCATCAGTGGAATTCCTAGCTGCGCAGGCCTCACCATTCATTAGCTCTGACCATCCATTCAGCAAAGGAACAAATCTGACTGAATCATTAATCCTTATTCACAGTTCTTCGCTCAGGAAAACCCATCCCACAATTGTAAATGGGCCTATAAACCCCACTAGCTTTGCAAAACCAACAACTACAACCCACTATAAATACGATCAACAAGAATGATGTCAAAAAGATCAAGAATACAGAATTACTGACATCAAGGCATATAAATTGCATTTAGAACACTTCAGAACTGAATATTCATCAGACAGTATGAGCTGACACAAATACTGATTTAATATTAGAAATATTTACAAATAAGTCTCAGGAATAATCAAAATATTCTGTTTCGTTTTTGAGAGAGAGAGAGGGAGGGAGAGAAATTATCCCAAGCAGTCTCCACACTGCCAGCACAGAGTCCGAGCAGGGCTAGAACTCACGAACCATGAGATCATGACCTGAGCCGAAATCAAAAGTTAGATGCTTAACCTACTGAGCCACCCAGGCGACCCAAAAATAAGAATATTCTTTTGTTGAAATAAAGACTTATCATGTACAGTAATTTTAACTTTTGTCTCTATTTCAAGAAACTGCAGGAGATTAAAAATGATTTCACTAAAGGAGAGGAACCAAGATGGCGGAGCACCATGGAAGTTTTTTTTGCGTCTGGCATCCATGAAATACAGCCAGATCAACACGAAACCATCCTGTACACTTAGAAAACTGATTTCAGGATTAACACAACAATCTGCACAACCTGAACCACGGAACTCAGCAAGTTGCGGTGCAGAAGTGAACTGGGGGAGAGAGAAGCCACGGAGGGCAGGGAGCTGGTTTTGCTTGTGGAGAAAGGACAGAGACAGGCAGAGAGTACGGGAAAAGCACCCCTCCCCCCAAAAGCAGCTGGAGAGAAAGTGGAAAATTGGAAAAACAGCCACAGGGAATGAACTAAAATGGGAGAACAGAGCAAGGAGAGGGTTTAAATTCCACTAAGACTATATAAACAGAGAGACCGCAGAGTCTGAAACTCTGCAGCTCCATACGTGCCAATGCTCTGGTGGGAAGGGGAAATCCCCAGAAGCAAAGTGAGGTCCAAGAGTCTTCAGGCCACACAGGGAGAGGCAGTTCCCCTGCTGGGAAGACATTCGGTAGAGGCTTTACAACCCCTGAACAGGCAAAGGTGCCAGCAGACCCCGGAGAACAACCACATTCGCTGGTGCTGAAACAAGGTCAGTAAGAGTGAAGCCAGGTGCCAGATGTGTGTTGAGATTTGTCACAATCCCTGAAACGCTACCACTACACCATCGCGTGAACATTTCCTGGGGCAGGCAGGCACCCAGCCGCAGTCTCTGGGCATCAGCAGCAGCACGGTCCCGAGAACTTCCTGGGTGTGGCCAGCACCCGGCCATTGCTCAGTGAGACCCTCCCCCAGAAAGTTTGAGCAGGACAAAGCCACAGTCCCTCAGAAGTGAGGGGTCGGGAAACACAGCCTACTCAGACGTAAAATTCAGGAGGGAGGTGCCACCTAGCAACCTGAGAGCTTGGTCACGGACAATTTAAAAGCAGGGAGTAGACAAACGCTGGAAACAAAGGACGCGTGCCTGATTGCTGATCACGGAGAACAGCATTCAGATACTAGAGACTAGGTAGCTGGGTGACGCCATTTTCACCCCTCCCGCGCATGCACAAAAACACCTACAAGCGGCAGGATACACCTCAGTAAGCTAAGCAGTGCCATCTAGTGGAGAACAGAGCGGTTTCACTAAGCTGTGCCCAACTAGACCAACGTCACTCTTCAGGAACAACAGAAGTCTCTCTGCCTGCTTAGTTTACAGACTATAAATTGCTTCACGGTTTGACTTCTAGGGGAAAATGGTGTAATTTCAATCTTATTTCATTTGTCCATCTATTAAATTTTCTTTTTTTCTCTTTTTCATTTCTTCTTTTTCTTAAATATAGAAAGAGACAAAATTTATTTTTATTTTCAATTTTTATTAAAAATATTTTTTTTCTACTATACCATTTACTTTTTGGCAATTTTCCCAAATTCTATTTTGCTTCCATCATTTCATTTTATTCTATTTCATTGTATTCATTTTTCAAATTTTCAACGTTTTCCTTTTTTTTCCTTTTTTTTTCCCTTTTTTCTCTAATCTATCAAGCTCCTTTCAACCACCAGACCAAAACACACCTAGGATCTAGCATAATTTACTTGATTTTTGTGTGTATGCATGTTGTTTTTAATTTTTTAATTTTAATATTTTTGTCATTACTTCCTTTTCTTCCTTCAAAATGACGAAATGAAGGAATTCACCCCATAAGAAAGAGCAGGAAGAAACAACAGCCAGGGACTTAACCAACACAGCTACAAGCAAGATATCTGAACCAGAATTTAGAATCACAATAATAAGAATACTAGCGGGGGTTGAAAATAGATTAGAATCCCTCTCTGCGGAGATAAAAGAAATAAAAGCTAGTCGAGATGAAATAAAAACTGATATAACTTCGCTGCAATCTCAAATGGATGCCACGGCAGCAAGGATGGATGAGGCAGAGCACTGAATCAGCGATATGGAGGACAAACTTATGGAGAATACTGAAGCAGAAAAAAAGAGGGAGACTAAGGCAAAAGAGCATAATTTAAGAATTAGAGAAATCAGGGGTGCCAGGGTGGCTCAGTCGGTTGGGTGTCCGACTTTGGCTCAGGTCATGATCTCATGATCTCATGGTTCGTAAGTTTGAGCCCCATGTCGGGCTCTGTGCTGATGGCTAGGAGCCTGGAGCCTGCTTCGGATTCTGTGTGCTCCTCTCTCTCTGTTCCCCTCCCACTAGCACTCTGTCTCTCTCTCTCTCTCTCTCTCTCTCTCTCTCTCAAAAATAAAGATTAAAAAAATTTTTTAAAGAAAAAAAGAATTAGAGAAATCAGTGACTCATTAAAAAGGAACATCAGAATCATAGGGGTCCCAGAAGATGAAGAGAGAGAAAAAGGGGTAGAAGGGCTATGTGAGCAAATCATAGCGGAAAACTTTCCTAACCCAGGGAAAGACACAGACATGAAAATCCAGGAAGCACAGAGGACTCCCATTAGATTCAACAAAAACCAACCATCAGCAAGGCACATCACAGTCAAATTCACAAAATACTCAGGTAAGGAAAGAATCATGAAAGCAACAAGGGAAAAACAGTCCTTAACCTACAAGGGAAGACAGATCAGGTTTGCAGCAGATCTATCCAAAGAAAGTTGGCAGGCCAGAAAGGAGTAGCAGGATATATTAAATGTGCTGAATTGGAAAAATATGCAGCCAAGAATTTTTTATCTAGCAAGGCTGTCATTCAAAATAGAAGGAGAAATTAAAAGTCTCCCAGACAAACAAAAGTTAAAGCAATTGGTGACCACTAAACCAACCCTGCAAGAAATTTTAAAGGAGATTCTCTGAGGGGAGAAAAGATGGGGAAAAAAAGAGAGAGACAGAAAGAGACCAAAAGAAACAAAGACCAGAAAGGAACAGAACACCACCAGAAACTCCAACTCTACAAGAAACATAATGGCAATAAACTCGTATCTTTAGGTACTCACTCTAAATGTCAATGGACAAAATGCTCCAATCAAAACAATGGATAATAACACAATGGATAATAAAATAAGATCCATCTATACGCTGCTTACGAGAGACCCATTTTAGACCAAAAGACACCTTCAGATTGAAAGTAAGGGGATCGAGAACCATCTATCATGCTAATGGTTGACAAAAGAAAGCTAGAGTAGCCGTACTTCTTTCACTCTTAAAAATAAAGAGATGAAGAAGGGCATTACATCATAATTAAGAGGTCTATCCACCAAGAAGACCTAACAATTGTAAACATTTATGCTCCAAATGTGAAAGCACACAAATACATAAATCAATTAATCACAAACACAAAGAAACCCATTGGTAATAATACCATAATAGTAGGGGACCTCAATACCCCATTTACAACAGTGGACAGATAATCTGAACAGAAAATCAACAAGGAAACAATGGCTTTGAATGACACACGGACCAGATGGACTTAACAGATATATACAGAACATTTCACCCTAAAGCAATGGAATACACATTCTTCTCAAGTGCACATGGAACATTCTCCAGAAAAGATCATATACTGGTACACAAATCAGCCCTCAACAAGTACAAAAGATCAAGATCACACCATGCATATTTTCAGACCACAACACTAAGAAACTCAAAATCAACTACAAGAAAAAATTTGGAATGATAACCAATATTTGGAGACTAAAGACCATCTTACTAAAGAATGATTGGGCTAACCAAGAAGTTAAAGAGGAAATTAAAAAGCACATGAGGGTCGCCTGGGTGGCTCAGTCTGTTGAGCTTCTGACTTCGGCTCAGGTCATGATCTCACAGTCTGTGAGTTCAAGCCCCGTGTCGGGCTCTGTGCTGGGACAGCTCAGGGCGTGGAGCCTGCATCGGATTCTGTGTCTCCCTCTCTGTTTGCCCCTCCCCCACTCATGTTCTGCCTCTGTCAAAAATAAACAAACATTAAAAAAAAAAAAAAAAGCACATGGAAGCCAATGAAAATAATAACACCACAGCCCAAAACCTCTGAGACACAGCAAAGGCAGTCATAAGAGATAAGTATATAGCAATCCAGGCCTTCCTAAAGAAGGAACAAAAGTCTCAGATACACAACCTAACCTTACACCTTAAAGAGCTGGAAGAACAGCAAATGAAACCCAAAACCAGCAGAAGACAGGAAATAATAAAGATTAGAGCAGAAAGCAATGCTATTGAAACCAAAAAAACTGTAGAATAGATCAATGAAACCAGAAGCTGGTTCTTTCAAGAATTAACAAAACTGATAAACTCCAAGTGACTCTGATCAAAAAGAAAAAGGAAAGGACCCAAATAAATAAAATCAAGAATGGAAAAGGAGAGATCACAACCAACAGAGCAGAAATAAAATCAGTAAGAGAATATTGTGAGCAATTATACGCCAATAAAATGGGCAGTCTGGAAGATACGGACAAATTCCTAGAAACATATATAAACTACCAAAACTACGAAAGAAATAGAAAATTTGAAGAGACCCACAACCAGTAAAAAAATCAAATCAGTAATCAAAAATGACCCAAAAACCAAGAGTCAAAGCCAGATGGTGTTCCAGGTGAATTCTACCAAACATTTAAGGAAGAGTTAACACCTATTCACTTGAAGCTGTTCCAAAAAATAGAAATGGAAAGAAAACTTCCAAATTCTTTCTATGAAGGCAGCATGAGCTTGATTCCAAAACCAGACAAAGACCCCACTAAAAAGGAGAACTACAGAGCAATTTCCCTGATGAATATGGACGTAAAAATCCTCAACAAGATATCAGCCAATGGTATCCACCAATACATTAAAAAAAATTATTCACCACAACCAATGGGGATTTATACCTGATATCCAGGGCTGGTTCAATATCTGCAAAACAATCAATGTGATACATCATATCAATAAAAGAAAGGACAAGAACCACAAGATCCTCTCAATAGATGCAGAGAAAGCATTTGACAAAATACAGCATCCTTTCTTGAAAAAAAAAAAAAAAAAACCCTTAAAGTACGGAGAGAAGGATCATACTTCGAGATCATAAAAGCCATATGAAGGACCAGTGCTAATATCATCCTCAATGGGGAAAAACTGAGAGCTTTCCCCCTAAGGTCAGGAACAAGACAGGGATGTCCACTCTCACCACTGTTATTCAACATAGTATCCAAAGTATTAGCCTCAGCAATCAGACAACACAAAGGAATAAAAGACATCCAAATCAGCCAGGAAGAGGTCAAACTTTCACTCTTCACAGATGACATGATACTCTATATGGAAAACCCAAAAGATTCCACCAAAAAAACTACTAGAACCAATTCATGAATTCAGCAATGTCGCAGGATATAAAATCAATGCACAAAATCGATGGCATTCCTATACATCAAAAATACAGCAACAGAGGGGCACCTGGGTGGCTCAGTCGGTTAAGCATCCGACTTTGGCTCAGGTCATGATCTCACAGTTTGTGAGTTCAAGCCCTGCATTGGGCTCTGTGCTGACAGCTCAGAGCCTGGAGCCTGCTTTGTGGATTCTGTCTCCTGCTCTCTCTGCCTCTCCCCCGTTCATACTCTGTCTCTCTCTCAAAAATAAATAAAACATTAAAAAAAAATTTTTTTTAATTAAAAAAAAAAAAAAAAGGCAACAGAAAGGGAAATCAAGGATTCGATCCCATTTACAATTGTACCAAAACCATAAAATACGTAGGAATAAATCTAACCAAAGAGGTGAAAAATCTACACACTGAAAACTATCGAAAGCTTATGAAAGAAATTGAAGACACAAAAAAAGGAAAAATATTCCATGCTCCTGGATAGGAAGAACAAATATTAAAATGTCAATACTATCCAAAACAATCTACATATTCAATGCAATATCTATCAAAATAACACCAGCATTCTTCACAGAGCTAGAACAAACAATCCTAAAATTTGTATGGAACCAGAAAAGACCCTGAATAGCCAAAGCAATCTTGAAAAAGAAAACCAAAGCAGGAGGCATCCAAATTCTGGACTTCAAGCTGTATTACAAAGCTATAATTATCAAGACAGTATGGTACTGGCACAAGAACAGATCAATGGAAAAGAATACAGAACCCAGAAATGGACCCACAAACATATGGCCAACTAATCTTTGACAAAGCAGGAAAGAATATCCAGTGGAATAAAGACAGTCTCTTCAGCAAGTGGTGCTGGGAAAACTGGTCAGTGACATGCAGAAAAATGAACCTGGACCACTTTCTTACACCATACACAAAAATAAACTCAAAATGGGTGAAAGACCTAAACGTAAGATAAGACAGGAAGCCATCAAAATCCTTGAGGAGAAAGCAGGCAAAAACCTCTCTGACCTTGGCTGCAGCAACTTCTTCCTCAACACATCTCCGGAGGCAAGGGAAACAAAAGTAAAAATGAACTATGAGGACCTCATCAAAATAAAAACTTCTTCTGCACAAAGAAAACAATCAGCAAAACTAAAAGGCAACCAATGGAATAGGAGAAGATATTTGCAAATGACATATTAGATAAAGAGTAACTTTCCAAAATCTATAAAGAACTTACCAAACTCAACACCCAAAAAACAAATAATCCAGTGAAGAAATGGGTGAAAGACATGAAGAGACACTTCTCCAAAGAAGACATCCAGATGCCAACCGACACATGAAAAAATGCTCCACATCATTCATCATCAGAGAAATACAAATCAAAACCACACTGAGATACCACCTCACACCTGTCAGAATGGCTAACATTAACAAGTCAGGCAACAGATGTTGGCGAGGAGGATGCGGAGAAAGAGGATCTCTTGCACTCCTGGTGGGAAATGCAAACTGGTGCGGCCACTCTGGAAAACAGTACGGAGGTTCCTCAAAAAATTAAAAATAGAACTACCTACCCTACGACACAGCAACTGCATTATTAGGTATTTATCCAAGGGATACAGGTATGCTGTTTCAAAGGAACACATGCATCCCAATGTTTACTGTAGCACTATCAACAATAGCCAACGTATGGAAAGAGCCCAAATTCCCATCAATGGATAAATGGTTGAAGAAGAAGTGGTATATATATACAATGGAGTATTACTCAGCAGTCAAAAAGAATGAAATCTTGCCATTTGCAACTACCTGGACGGAGGGTATCATGCTAAGCGAAATTTGTCAGTCAGAGAAAGACAAATATATGACTTCACTCATATGAGGACTTTAAGATACAAAACAGATGAACATAAAGGAAGGGAAACAAAAATATTATAAAAACAGGGAGGGGGGCAAAACATAAGAGACTCTTAAATATGGAGAACAAACAGAGGGTTACTGGAGGGACTGTGGGAAGCGAGATGGGCTAAATGGGTAAGGGGCATTAAGGAATCTACTCGTGAAATCATTGTTGCACTATATGCTAATACGGATATAAATTTAAAAAAATAATAAATTTAATTTTAAAAAATTACTTCACTAGAATATACTTAAGTTTAAATTATTTATAACAATTTCTCAATATTCAATTAAGAAATGAGAACATATTGGGGCGCTTCGATGGCTCAGTTGATTCAGTGTCTGACTTCGGCTCAGGTCATGATCTTGCAGTCCATGAGTTCGAGCTCTTGCGTCAGGCTCTATGTTGACAGTTCAGAGCCTAGAGCCTGCTTCAGATTCTGTGTCTCCCTCTCTCTCTGCCCCTCCCCTTCTCATGCTCTGTGTCTCTGTCTCAAAAAGAAAATAAACATTTAAAAAAAACTTTTTTAATAAATAAACATTAAAAAAAATTCCTTTCAGGGCGCCTTGGTGGCTCAGTTGGTAAACATCAGACTTCAGCTTCAGGTCATGATCTCACGGTTTGTGAGTCGGAGGCCCGCATCAGCCTGTGTGCTGACAGCTCAGAGCCTGGATCGAGCTTCAGATTCTGTATCTTCCTCTCTGCTCTTCCCCTGCTCATGCGCTCTTGCTCTCTCTCTCTAATATAAATACACATTTAAAAAAATTTTTTTAAATTTTTTTTTTTAAAGAAATGAGAACACATGTTAACATATCTGTAGAACCTTGTACTTTAAAATCTGGTATATATTCACCTCACTAAATGTTTTGTAATAGACTTTAAATATTTTCTTTCATCAAATCTAAGATAGCATAAACTATATGATGAACCATTATTAAGAAACTAAAGGTGAGACTGGATGGCTCAGGTGGTTAAATGTGTGACTCTTGATTTCACAATCGTGATTTCACAGTTGTGAGATCAAGCCTCTCTCTCTCAAAACAAATAAATAAAACTTAAGAAAAAGAAACCTCTCTCCCTTTCCCTCTGCTCCTCTCCCACTTGTACTCACCCTCTCTCTCAAAAAATAAATTTTTCTTAAAAGTTTATTTCTTCACTTCAGAGAAAGGGGGCACGCAAACAGGGAAGGGACAGAGAGAGAGGGAGAGGAAGATTCCCAAGTAGGCTCCATGCTGTCAGCGCAGAGCCCGACAAGGAGTGTGATCTCACAAACGTGAGATCGTGACCTGAGCCGAGCCAAGAGTCTGACGCTTCACACTGACTGAACTACCCAGGTGCCCTGATAAATAATTTTTCTTTAATTAAAAAATACTACCATTAAACTATATGACATATATCTATTTCGGACACTAAAATGTGTCTTGGAAGTGATGAAACATGGAAATAAAAACATCTGAAAAAATTTCAAATCAAATATTATACATCTGAAGCATCTCTACTATACCTTCGAATACAAAAAACTTCTGGAATACAGACTCTGTCAGTGAAGACAACCATGAAAGCAGATACATTCAAGATTCAAATACAATGCAATAAGTTATTAGAGAAGTCTTTGCTCAGATACACCATAGATAGCTCAGTAAGATAGGTAAACCAAGGGAGAATATATTAGTTACTTAATATTCTCCAGGAAAGCAGCTAACAATGTTTATTCCAGAAGTAGGAAAGGACATTTTCTTTAGAATAAACTAAGAAGTGGAGATCCAACAAGGCAGAGCAGCAGGGGGACCCGAAGCGCCCTCGTCCCTCAAACACAGCAGTGTTGAGGCCTAAGGACTTTGAATTCCAAGAGTCCGGGCTCCAGAGTGACAAAGACGTCTCTGGGGGCCCACGGGGACAGACTGGCAGGCCATAGGTAGGCGAGTGCGAACTGCAAGATTAACCAAATCGCACAGGCACGGAGGGGAGGGATCCCCTTCTGCAGAGAGACAAAGGGAAGAGGAACGGAGGCTGGGGAAGCACAGGACTGTATCTGGGGGAGAGAAAAACCACCGACCCGGCGACGAAGACCCAACCCCTGACTGCGGGGCCTCCTCCGGACTGGGGCCGGGCGCCCTGCCCTGGGCGTCCAGCCCGGGGCTCGGGAACTAGCTCGGAGGCCCAGCCCGCGGTGGGAGAGAGCGGTCCCCTGCCCTGGAGTGCCGTGGGAAGAAGGGGCTTAGCCGTTCAAAGGCAAGCAGCCCTGCCTGCGACCGCCAACCAGAGGCCACGTACCAGGGCCGCGGGGCAGCACTTGCCAGAAGCCGGGCGCAGGGAGCGGGCTCCTTGAAGACATCAGGATGTGAATCCCAGCCGAGCACCAGGGAGGCACGGGAGTCGTCCGAGCGGGATAAACCGCCTGGACGGTGCCCGCGGCACTGCGACGATGGCCTGAACAGAGTGGTGTGGGACACCCAGTCCGTGGAGGAGAGACTGGGGACTGGGGCGGGGGGGGAGTCGCCATTTTTTCCCCCCATCACCAAGCTGGGGCCTCAGGGAAGGGACAGCGGGACCCGCCACACCAAACCACGCCCCTCCGCGTGTGCTAACTGTGGTTCTCCTGGAGCTATATTGACGCTGATGAACCAGACAGCCCCTCCTCCAAACCAGCACTGCCACCACTTCCAAGGCACCCAGTGGTTTTACATTTATTCATTTAATTATTGGACAATTAATATTATATATATATAATATTAATTGTCCAATATATATGTCATATATATATATATATATATATATATATATATTTCCTTCCTTTTCTCCTTCTTATTTCTTCCCTTCTCTAGTCTGGTTATTCTGGTTGTTGGTTTGTTTGAGCGGACACCTTCAATCTATCGCTTTACGCCTGTTCTACACCTCCTTCTTTATTTCCCCTCTCCCTCCCCCCCTTTCTCTCTCTCCGCATTACGCCGTTTAGTTTCTCTGCCTGGTCAATTTTGTTTTCCTTTCTTTTTCCCTGCCCCTGTCATGTCTCTCTTTGTAAGGGATAAGTCCTCTTCTATCAAGAACAGCCTCACCCTGTTGTTCTGCTATAGCTGGTGTTTTGGGGTTTTTTCTGTTTTGTTTGTTTGTTTTCTTTTCCAGGACTACTTCCACGAACAACTCAAAGCACACCTGGTGGAGGGTCCAAACCATCACTACGAGTAGGGAGATAAAGCAGCCAGAGTCAAAACAACAGAGAGCAAGTACACACTCTAAAAAACAGCTCCTGAAGGGCCAGGCCCTGGACAGTGTTACGACCCCTCTTTAATATAGTAGTGTTTGCAGGAGCAGGACATGTAACAAGCTTTTAAAACACATAAGGGACAGAAAACTAGCCAAAATGACAAAACGGAAGAATTCTCCTCAAAAGAAATTCCAGGAAGAAATGACAGCTAAAGAATTGACCAAAACAGATATAAACAATATAACTGAACAAGAATTTAGAATATTAGTCATAAGATTAATCACTGGGCTTGAAAAAAGCATACAAGACAGCAGAGAATCCACTGCTGCAGAGATCAAGGAACTAAAAAATAGTCATGATGAATTAAAAAATGCTGTAAATGAGGTGCAAAGTGAACTAGAGGCAGTGACAGCAAGGACTGAAAAGGCAGAGGGGAAAATAAGTGATATGGAAGATAAAATTATGGAAAAATATGAAGCTGAGAAAAAGAGATAAAAAACTTCTGGACCACGAAGGGAGAATTAAGAGAACTAAGGGATTCAATGAAACGTAATAATGTCTGTATCACAGGAGTTCCAGAAGACGAGAGAGAAAAAGGGGCAAAAGGTGTACTTAAAGAAATGACAGCTGAGAACTTCCCCAATCTAGAGAAGGAAACAGACATTGAAATCCAGGAGGCACAGAGAACTCCCTTCAGACATAACAGGAATTGATCTTCTGCATGACACATCACAGTGAAACTGGCAAAACACAAACAGAGAATTCTGAAAGCAGCTAGGGACAAATGGGCCTTAACCTACAAGGACGACACATAAAGGTAGTAGCAGACCTATCTACTGAAACTTGGCAGGCCAGAAAGGAGTGGCAGGAAATTTTCAATGTACTAAGTAGGAAAAATATGCAGCCAAGAGTCCTTTATCCAGCAAGCCTGTCATTCAGAATAGACAGAGAGATAAAGGTTTTCCCAAACAAAACTGAAGGAGTTCATCACCACTAAACCAGCCCTACAAGAGATCCTAAGGGGGACTCTGTGAGTGGAATGTTGCAAAGACCACAAAGGACCAGGGACCTCACTACAGGGATGAAAGCTACAGATAACACAACGACTCCAAATCCCTATCTTTCAATAATAACACTGAATGTAAATGGACTAAATGCTCCAATCAAAAGACATAGGGTATCAGAATGGATAAAAACACAAGACCCATCTATTTGCTGTCTACAAGAGACCCATTTTAGACCTGAAGACACCTTCAGATTGAGAGTGAGGGGATGGAGATCTATCATGCTACTGGAAGTCAAAAGAAAACTGGAGTAGCCATACTTATATCAGACAAACTAGATTTTAAACTAAATGCCATAACAAGAGATGAAGAAGGGCATTAGATAATAATTATGGGGTCTATCTATCAAGAAGAGCTAACAATTTTAAATGTCTATGCAATGAATTCGGAAGCACCCAAATATATAAAACAACTACTCACAAACATAAGCAATCTTATTGGTAAGAATGTGGTAATTGCAGGGGACTTTAATACTCCACTTACAACAATGGACAGACCATCTAGACAGAAAATTCAAAAAAGAAACAATGGCCCTGAAGGATACACTGGACCAAATAGACTTGACAGATATATTCAGAACTTTTCATCCTAAAGCAGAGTACACATTCTTCTCGAGTGCATGTGGACCATTCTCCAAGATAGATCACATACTGGGTCACAAACAGCCCTCAATAAATATAAAAGAATTGAGATCATACCATGCACACTCTCAGATCACAATGCTATGAAACTTGAAATCAACCACAGGAAAAAGTTAAAATCTCCAAATGCATGGAGGTTAAAGAACATCCTACTAAAGAATGAATGGGTCAACCAGGCAATAGAAAAAATTAAAAAATATATGGAAACAAATGAATATGAAAACATGACAGTCCAAACCCTTTGGGATGCAGCAAAGGCAGTCCTAAGGGGAAAATACATTGCAATCCAGGCCTATCTTAAGAAACAAGAAATATCCCAAATACAAAATCTAACAGTACACCTAACAAGAAGTAGAACAACAAAGGAACCCCAAGACCGGAGGCAGACGAGAAATATTAAAGATCAGAGCAGAAATAAACAATATAGAATCCAAAAAAAAACAGAACAGATCGATGAAACTTAGAGCTGGTTTTTTGGAGGAAAAAAAAAAAAAAAAAAAAAAAAAAAGATAAGCCCCTAGCCAGACTTCTCAAAAAGAAAAGACAGAGGACCAGGGTACCTGGGTGGTTCAGTCGGTTAAGCCTCTGAGCCATGACTCTGGCTCAGATCATGATCTTGCGGTTCATGGGTTTAAGCCCCACATTGAGCTCTGTGCTGACAGCTCGGAGTCTGAAGCCTGTTTCGCATTCTGTGTCTCCTTCTCTCCCTGCCCCTCCCCTGCCTGCACTCCATCTCTCTCTCAAAAATAAACATTAAAAAAGAGAGAGAGGACCCAAATAGATAAAATCACAAATGAAAATGGACTTATTACAACCAATCCCTCAGAGATACAAACAATTATCAGAGACTACTATGAAAAATTGCATGCCAAACAGGGCAACTTGGAAGAAATGGACAAATTCTTAAGACACCCACACACTACCAAAACTCAAACGGGAAGAAATAGAAAATTTGAACAGACCCATAAGTAGTAAAGAAATGTAATCAGTAATCAAAATCTCCCAACAAATAAGACTCCTGGGCCAGATGGCTTTCCAGAGGAATTCTACCAGATGTTTAAAGCAGAATTAATACCTATCCTTCTCAAGCCGTTCCAAAAAACAGAAACAGAAGGAAAACTTCCAGAATCATTCTATGAAGCCAGCATTACCTTGATTCCCAAACCAGACAGAGACCCCACAAAAAAGGGAAATTACAGGCCAACATCCCAATATATATAATTCAACAGCATATAAAATGAATTATTCACCATGATCAAGTGGGATTCATTCCTGGGCTGCAGGGCTGGTTCAATATTCGCAAATCAATCAATGTGATACATCACATTAATAAAAGAAAGGATAAGAACCACATGACCCTGTCAATAGATGCACAAAAAGCGTTTGAAAAATACAGCATCCTTTCTTAATAAAAACCCTCAAGAAAGCTGGAATAGAAGGAACACACCTAAAAATCATAAAAGCCATATACAGAAAGCCCAGAGCTAACGTCATCTTCAATGGGAAAAAACTGAGAGCTTTCCCCCTGAGATCAGGAACACAACAGGGATGTCCACTCTCACCGCTATTGTTTAACATATGTCGGAAGTCCTAGCATCAGCAATCAGACAACAAAAGGAAATCAAAGGCATCAAAATTGGCAAAGATGAAGTCAAGCTTTCATTTTTCACAGAAGACATGATACTCTACGTGGAAAACCCAAACAACTCCATCAGAAGGCTGCTAAAACTGATACATGAATTCAGCAAAGTTGCAGCATACAAAGTCAATGTACAGAAATCAGTTGCATTCTTATACCCTAATAATGAAGCAACAGAAAGAAAAATCAAGAAAGTGATCCCATTTACAATTGCACCAAGAACCATAAAACACCAAGGAATAAACCTAACCAAAGATGTAAAAGATCTATATGCTGAAAACTACAGAAAATGTATGAAGGAAATTGAAGAAGACACAAAGAAATGGAAAAACATTTTATATTCGTGGATTGGAAGAATAAATATCATTAAAATGTCAATACTACCCAAAGCAATCTACACATTCAATGCAATCCCAATCAAAATTGCACCAGCATTCTACTCAGAGCTAGAAAAAACAATCCTAAAATTTGCATGGAACCACAAAAGACCCCAAATTAATTATTGGGGTACTATTGAAAAAGAAAAAGTACTGTTGGAAAAGAAAACCAAAGCGGGAGGCATCACAATCCCAGAGTTTAGCCGCTACTGCGAAGCTACAATCATCAAGACAGTATGGTACTGCCACAAAAACAGACACATAGGCCAATGGAATAGAATAGAGAACCCAGAATTGGATACACAAATGTACGGCCAACTAATCTTTGACAAAGCAGGAAAGGGTAGCCAATGGAAAAAAGACAGTCTCTTTAACAAATGGTACTGGGAGAACTGGCCATCAACCTGCAGAAGAATGAATTTAGACCACTTTCTTACACCATTCACAAAAATAAACTGAAAATGGATGAAAGACCTAAATGTGAGACAGGAAACCATCAAAACCCTAGAGGAGAAAACAGGCAACAACCTCTTTGACCTCAGTTGCAGCAATTTCTTACTCAACACATCTCCAAAGGTAAGGGAATTAAAAGCAAAAATTAACTATTGGGAGGGACCTCATCAAGATAAAAAGCTTCTACACTGCAAAGGAAACAATCACCGAAACTAAAAGGCAACCAATGGAATGGGAGAAGATATTTGCAAATGACATATCAGATAAAGGGTTAGTATACAAAATCTATAAAGAACTTATCAAACTCAACACCCAAAAAACAAATAATCCAGTGAAGAAATGGGCAGAAGACATGAATAGACACTTTTCTAAAGAAGACATGCAGACGGCCAACAGACACATGAAAAGATGCTCAATGTCACTCATCATGAGGGAAATACAAATCAAAACCACACTGAGATACAACCTCACACCAGTCAGGCTGGCTAAAATGAACTAATCAGGAAACAACAGATGCTGGCAAGGATGTGGAGAAACAGGAACCCTCTTGCACTGTTGGTGGGAATGCAAACTGGTGCAGCCACTCTGGAAAACAGTGTGGTGGTTCCTCAAAAAATTAAAACTAGATCTATCCTATGACCCAGCAATAGCACTGCTAGGAATTTACCCAAGAGATACAGGAGTGCTGATGCATAGGGGCACTTGTACCCCAATGTTTATAGCAGCACTTTCAACAATAGCCAAATTAGGAAGGAGCCTTAAAACTCATCAACTGAAGAACAGATAAAGAAGACGTGGTTTATATATACAATTGAATACTACTTGGCAACGAGAAAAATGAAATCATGCCATTTGCAGCAACATGGATGGAACTAGAAGGTATTATCCTAACTGAAATAAGTCCAGTCAGAGAAAGACAGAGACCATGTTTTCACTCCTATGTGGATCTTGAGAAACTTAAGAGAAGACCATGGGAGAAGGGGGGGAAAAATAAAAGAAGCATAAGGGAATCATTAATCAATAAAAGAATCATTAAGAATCATTTGCCTGCAACACCAAATTTGTGCTTACAAAAAAATCTGTGTAAACATATAATGAGATTTAGCTATTAATATCAATTTTCTTGAGGCGCCTTGGTGGCTCAGTTGGTTAAGCATATGACTTTGGCCCAGGTCATGATCTTAAAGGTTCAAGAGTTGAAGCCCTGCATTGCCTCTCTGCTGTCAGCACACAGTCTACTTCAGAATCTGTCCTCTCTCTGTCCCTCCCCCACTCCTCTCATGCTCACACTCTCTCAAAAATAAACATTTAAGAAACACACATATCAACGTTCTTAAATTTTTTGTTATTCAACACAATCATTTACATCTTAAAACATGTAGTGTTAAATACAATGTCATTAGACCCTACCAACTGTCTTCTCTTCATCCTAATGGTATTTATTTATGAAATCACATTGTTAGGTTCCCACAAAATGAAAGCAAACAAAGTTTATACAGTGTAATACAGAACCAGTTATCAAAGAACCTGAAATCAAGAAACTACCTCTGGACTCAACATCTAGCTAAGTAATCTTGAGTAAGTCATTTCCTATCTAAATTTCCATAGCTCATCTATAAAGTGAAGCCTAGATGATCCATAATGTGCTTTCCATTACAATTATTATTTCAACATATGTAAAGACCTACATAGGCTTTCTCTCCTGTGATCCGAAACTTTGCGGAGTTCTAACTTAAACTGAATATAACATTTGCTTTTATACAAATCAGCTACGACTTTGTAAAGAAGAATAAATCACTCCCAAACCCAGTCCTACAACTGTAGGACCGTCTTACCATATTATCTCAAAGATTTATTTATAAAAACATCTTGGGGCGCCTGGGTGGCTCAGTCGGTTAAACGTCCGACTTTGGCTCAGGTTATGATCTCGCTGTTCATGAGTTAGAGCCCCGCAATGGGCTCTGTGCTGACAGCTTGGACCCTGGAGCCTGCTTCGGATTCTGTGTCTCCCTCTCTCTCTGCCCCTCCCCCACTCATTCTCTCTCTCTCTCTCTCTCTCTCTCTCTCTCTCTCTCTCTAATATAAAACATAGAAAAAATTTATTTATATAAAACATTCATTCCTTTTAAAAAAGTCAAATACACTTGAAACAAACTTTTGAACACTGAACTTTATTCCATTTATTCTAGTCTACAAGCCTCACATATCCACTTTGAAGTTTTGTGTCAAACAGCTCCCCAAGTAATCGGTCAAGTGGATGTTTCCACTAAGGATAATCTTTCCTTTTCATAGTTTCCATTTGTATGGCTTTCAGTCAGCATGGTTTAAATACTACCAGTCCCCCAACATCACAGATGAAGCTTCAGTTAGCACAGTCCCCTAACCATGAGTAATCACATTAAGTACAAATTTTGTTGCAAGCTCCCCAGTCCACAAATCACTATGTAAATAATAGGTGAGCATCCTAACCAGTGGCCAATCGCTTCACATCTTTCAAAGTCAGTTGGTGATGGGTCACTGCACATTTGTGACTCACATACAGACAGCAAAGCTCATAGTAGTGTGCCAGTAGTAAACCCATGTGACATTCTATAAAAATAGCCAGAAAAAGAAATTAGCCAACAAAGATCAAAGTGCAGCAAAGAAAAAACTGGTAACACTGACGTGAAATGTGAATCAAATGTAAATGCAGTTATAGAAAAAAACACGCAACTGGAAGTGTTGGGAAGACTCTAGATAAGCAAACACCCAAACTGTGTGAATGGGGGCTTATGGATGCAAATGAGGAAGGCAGTTACAAGAAAAGGATGGCAATGTTCCACAGGAAGTGAAAAACTTCACAATAAAGGAAATCTGAGATTATTTCCAACATCGAAAGCACAAAGGATAAAATACTGGAAGTGATTCAAACTGAGGAGTATGACAATTATCAAAGCACAGAAAAGATGCTTGCTCCACATCGTAAGTGTACGATGAGAAGAAAAAGTCAAGCATTGTTCAAACTACTCTTGACAAATTTTTTACAAATAAAACATTCCAATTCTTAACGTCTCATTTTTAAATTACAGTACTGAACAAATATTAGTTTTACTATTTTTTTTCATTTTCCTAAATACGTATAACCACAAAGAGTTTTTAATATCTAAGCAAACATTTTCAAAGGTCACGGACTAACAGTTTTTCTTAGTAAGATTGCTTTGAACAGTCTCAGTCTGCATGGTCATTTTTATCATCCTGCAGTATTGTGCAAAGGGATGAATGCACGTACAGCAAAGGCTGTACGATTTAATCATATTGTCAAAAGCAAACATGTATCAAGAGGATCCAGGTTGCTAACAGACACAGAAAAATCTATCAAGCCAGTTATTAAAGTCTCAAGAGGGAAATGTACTAGACTACTACAATTTGGCTCTTCTTTTGTCCAGTTCCCAGGTTCTATGTTATGATTTACACACCATGCACACCTCTTCTGTTCCTACTCCCAAGTTCTGCCTGCATATCATCATCTTGAAGATAGGGAAAACAAAATCATGTGGCCCAACCTTTCACAGAAGGGATGGGCAAAGCAAGGTTTAAGAGATTCAGTGGCATGCCTAGCATGCCACACTAATCTGTCAGAGGCAGCAGTGGAATTAAAGCACTGCTAATCCAGTTCTTGTTCCAGTCAGTATACACAATGCTGCCCACTTCTGAAGAAAGTAGTAAGTTTTACTTACCGTTTCGTTTTTCAACCTTATGGCTTACACAGACCTACTATCAAAGACAAAAATATTCCGTTCTTTTCTGAGTCTCTCGTTATTTAAAGATATTTTACAATCATCTGCATTCAGAGATTAGAACCCCACTAGTGTAACTCAAGTGATGAAAAATTTTATTTTTTTCCTTTTTTTTTTTTAACATTTATTTATTTTTGAGACAGACAGAGACCGAGCATGAACGGGGGAGGGGCAGAGAGACAGGGAGACACAGAATCGGAAGCAGGCTCCAGGCTCTGAGCCATCAGCCCAGAGCCCGACGCGGGGCTCAAACTCACAGACCCCAAGATCGTGACCTGAGCTGAAGTCGGACGCTTAACCGACCGAGCCACCCAGGCGCCCCCTATTTTTTTCCTTTTTTAATTTATTATTTATTTATCTTTTTAATATAATTTATTGTCAAGTTAGCTAACATACAGTGTGCTCTTAGTTTCGGGGACAGATTCTCATGATTCATCACTTACACAACACCCAGTGCTCATCCCAACAAGTACCCTCCTCAATGCCCATCACCCATTTCCCCCTCTCCCACGCCCCCATCAACCCTCAGTTTGTTCTCTGTATTTAAGAGTCTCTTATGGGTTTGTCTCCCTCTCTGTCTGAAACTATTTTTCCCCTTCCCTTCTCCCATTGGTCTTAAGTTTCTCAAATTCCACATATGAGTGAAAACATATAATATCTTTCTGTGACTTATTTCACTTAACATAATACCCTCCAGTTCCATCCACGTTGTTGCAAATGGCAGGATTTCATTCTTTCTCATTACCAAGTGGTATTCCATTGTATATATAAACCACAACTTCTTTAAGTGATAAGAAATTTTAAATTTTCATTTAACAATGTATCCTGGATGGGATCCTGAGACAGGAAATGAACATCAGGTACTCCCATGTACAATCTTCTCTGTACTATCTTCACAACTTTACTGCAAAATTAAAATTATCCTAAAATTTTAAATTTATTTTTTAAGAAAGTGTGGCACGCGCTTTTTCATCTAACAGTAACTCTTTTATTAGTAGTGGGATCTAATTAAATTTTTGAATCAAAGGTACTAAATGTACTAATAAATTTCTATTCCTTAAAGTAGTGGTTCTTAAGCCATGTCCAGTGAAATCCTCTTGACCTCCAAAGGTGACTGTGCCTCTTGGAAACAGGGGAGCTAGCCAGTGGGTCTCCACCACAGCCCAACTTCCATCCACAAGAAACATCTAAGTCTGAAACAAAGATTCTGCTAGAAAGAGAAGTGTGAAAGCCACTCTCAAGCCTAAAAGGGAGTAAGATTCATGACTGAGGAATATTTCAAACTGCACAGTTCCTCATAACAGAAAGAACACAAGACTGAGAACAAAATAAAAACAAAAACGCAAATTTTAACCTTGAATCCATCACTAACCAACTGTGTAAAATCTTGTAATATTTTAGCCTTCATTTTTCTCGTCTGCAAAATAAGAAGACCAAGGGCACCTGGGTGGATCAGTCAGTTGAGCGTCCAACTCTTGATTTTGGCTCAGGTTATGATCCCAGGGTCCCAGGATTGAGCCCCCATCGGGCTCTGCACAGAGCATGGAGCCTGCTTAAGACTCTCTCTCTCTTCCAGGGCACCTGGGTGGTTCAGTCGGTTAAGCGTCCAACTTCAGCTCAGGCCATGATCTCATGTCAGCTGTGCTGACAGCTCAGAGCCTGGAGCCCCCTTAGGATTCTGTATCTCCCTCTCTCTCTGTCCCTCCCCCACTCATGCTGTCTCTATCGCTCATAAATAAATAAACTTTAAAAAAAATATTTTTTAATAAAACTTAAAAAGAAAGAATCTCTCTCTTCCCCTCTGCACCCTCCCCTCTTAAATAAAAGAGGATCAAATAGTATGGCAAAGTATGTTTCAGCTTAAAAATCTCAGGCTAGCTGGAATTTTTTCTCCCCAATTTTTCTTCTAGTAAGAGGAAGGATAAAAGTATATGACATAGATAATGTCATATCTAATTAAAATATAATGCCTTAGTAAGGACCAAAAATATTTGTCAGGTATCTCTTCTTTTTAGCCCAGCAAATAACTATTTTTATCAAGATTATTTTGTCTTAAATAAAAAACATGTATATTATTCTTTAATGATTTTTTTTCAAAGTTTATTTTTTTTCTTATAATCTCTATGCCCAAAATTGGGCTCGAACCCACAACCCCTAGATCAAGAATCCCATGCTCCTCAGAATGAGCCAGCCAAGCACCCCAAAACATGTACATTACATGACCTAGCTCATCTCGTTTTAAATTTTAAGCTATATTAATTTCACAAATATACAGGTACTATTTCCCCACAAAGAATACAAAAGTATAGCTAACAGAAAGTATAATTTAAAAAGTCCAAAGCTGCTTCTGCACTCGTCTTCCTCTCAGTTCAACAATACTGTGAATTATGTAAGGCATACAAAATGAATAAACAGAACACTGAAATTGACCAAGGCAAGTTTTTAGCAATAGTCTCAAAATAAATTTCATTGAAAAAACCTCAAATGCCTAAAATACATCCTTATTAGTTATGCTAAGGTATCATATTTCATAAATCTGAAAACAGGATGAAAATATAACAATTGTGATGATGAAATATAAACTAGAAAATACAGGCTTCCAATGTATAAGGAAATGTGCCAACAATCAGCAACATCTTTATAACTTATATTCGACTTCTTTAAAAGATAACTGAAAGTGGATAACGAAAAGTATCTGCCACTACTAACAACTAATATTTGTTCTTTTCAAAATATCTCCACACTCTCATATGTATAATGTTAGGGGGGGGAAACATGTTTAAATAAACAATGCAATCCACAAAATGAAAACTATCAAATTAAAATGTACCGTTTTATTACTAAATTTTCAAGAACCCATAGTACCAAGCACAACAAGAGGGATATGGCCCCATTCGCAAGCACGCTGGATTTCCGACAGCAAGTACAATAAAGTTGTAACACTAAAATCTCATTTTTAAAATAATCCTTGTGTTTACTAGTTCGCTAACACCTCAAGTATGCCGAAATACTCCCCAACGCTAAAACTGGTAAAGATCCTATCACCTATGACACCTGTACACATTAAAGATAAGACTTAAAAGACATAACTTTCCATTAAAATGTATATTGAATGTATCCCAAGGTATGACCTTACAAATTGCAATAACATATACTGCAACCTTCCACTTTTTAGCACATATACATTTAAAATTTTGTTTTATTATGCAATGATGGCATGAAATATTAAATCACACTGTTCTATAGCCTGGTTTCAATTATAATTAGGAGAAATGAAAGATCAGACGTTAAGTAGTAAAACTTAACATTTTCATTTTAACATATTGTAAAATGGTCAAGTTTCGAAAATCTCAGTATTAATATTTAACTTCAAAGTCTGTGCTCGTTGGAAACCAAACACTGTACTCAGTACGAGAGAGGAGTTGAACAGTCTAAGAAACAAACCACTTCTTAAATTGGCGTTTTCTTGCTCTATGGTTTTATTTTTCTTGCACTACACTTTTGCCCTTAAATGAATAAAAATAACACGTATTCAGCCAGGTAAGAATGATCATCATTTCTCCCTTATTACAAACAGCAACAGTCCTCTTCGTAGTCCTCTCCTCCTCCACCCATATAAAGGCAAGTCCAACAGAACGGGACCCCCCCTCGATCCAGGACGCCCCTTACCCGAAACCCTTCCGTGCCCGAGGTTGACACTGCCCACCTTGGGCCTCCTCTCCTCCCTCCCACACTGCCCTCCGCTCAGCGAGCTGACCCGCACCCGCTAGCCCCTGCGTGTGCGCCCGCGCTGGAGCCACCCCGCCCCCAGCTCGCGGGCGCGCGGCCGACGCGCAAGCACGACCCGCCACCCCCGACGGCCGCCCCGGGCCCTCGGCGCCGGCGCCCGACCCGCCCGGACCCTCCCAGCTCCCGGGCTTCGCTCCACGGGCAGCACGGTGTCCGAGAAGGCGCACTCTGGATTCTCCCACACGATCAGTGCCCGGCCGCCAGCAGCAGGCGGAGGGGCAGAGCCGGGTTGGAGTGGGAAAGTAGGCAGCCCAGCCCGGGAACCGACCTGTGGAGACCGCCATCTTCTCCTGCAGCCCGACGCAGCCGCCTGCACGCACAGCGACGTAACGCGCCACTTCCGGGAGCGCGCCGCCCCGCCCCCCGCCCCGCAGCTTCCCGGCCTACGTCACCATAGGCTCCGCCCCCGTCGGCTCAAGCTCTAGCCACCTAGCCCAAGGGCGTACAGGGCCTTGCTGTGGTCTGGATGTCTTCCTAAGGTTATACGTGGATTCAAAGAAAAACTTAAAGTTCATTAGGAGACCGAGTTGTGGCGGTCACCATAATGTAGAGCAAAAAGACAACGGGAAATATTTTTTTTAAAGGCATGTTCTGTGAAGGGAGGGGAAAAAAAAAATTTTTTTTTTAATAATTTATTAAAAGACATGTGCAGCGAGGCTTCAGTCCCAAATACGGCAGGCATGTGTCCTAATAGTTCGTAGGTGATGTGCTGTAAGGAAGACCGCGCAGGTTTGCAAAACCTTAATATGTTAGCCAATATATATATAGAGAGAGAGAGAGAACATAAACAATGTTTTATATTGACTAAATATTGAAACTATTTATTTTGATATTGAATTAAGTGAAGTATACTATTAAAAGTCGTAACTAGGGGCGCCTGGGTGGCTCAGTTGGTTAAGCCTCCAACTTCGGCTCAGGACATGGCCTCACGTTTTGTGAGTTCAAGCCCCACTCCCCCTACCCCTGTCTCTCAAAAATAAGTGTAAAAAAAAAAAAAATTAAGTCGTAACTAAATAGGGCATTGGCAATTCTGTGTTTAAAAATGATTCAGAGGGGTTGGACAAAAAAATCGAAAGAACCCCTTGGAATTAAATGAATTTATATCATTCATACTTTTGAGATAATGCATGGTAGTGAAACATTAAAATATTTGTCTAAGTCTGAAAAGTGATTTCAAAAGCGTATAAAATAAAATTTGTAAGTAGTTAGAAAGCACCATGTGTTTCAAAAAACAAAGATTTTGCATCCTTAGTTTTCAGTATAGCGGCACAGTAGAACTATGTTGCCATCTAGTATTGTGTAACTATCATGGCTCTAAATACCTGCCTCACAAATATAGGTAGTAATATTTCATACTATCATCCCCATTTTATAGGAAATGAAAATAAACCCCAAAGAACTTAAATGACTTTCCTAAGAATGTGAATCTACCAGTAGTTACAAGAAAGCTGGAATTCTGATGAAGTCTGATTCCCAAGTCAATGTTCTTTTCATTCCTGGTTGCCCTTAAAATGCTGGGCCCAAGAGTAAATGCTGATTCTGCTATAGTAGTGGGTGTCTGAAGTTTTTACTTTTAGTGGTCCTTAGTTCTTTCCATCCCACATACTTGTTTACCCCATCTAGTACATGTTCTGAAACTTTGGGAAGAGAAAGACCCTATTCTTAGTTTTTGAACTTGGAGTGCCAGCTGCTTTTTCTTCCTCGTCAGTCCCAGTTCTGTCCTCTAATATGAAGTGATGCTAGGCAGCATTAAGTTAGTGTTAGTTTCACTCTCTGTGGTAGGCAAACCTCCAGGATGGCTCCCAATGATCCCCTCCTGGTGTTCATGCCCTTGTTTTTTATAATCCCCTTGCCTTTTGTGGGTTTACTAACTGGCTTTCAAAGAATAAAATACGACAGAAGTGCTGGGATATCACTTTGGAGATTATGTTTTAGAAAGACTAGATTCCAACTGCAGCACTCATTCTTGCTTCCCCCAAAGGTAGCCAGCTCCCACACAGAGGACCACCCTACAGAGAAGCCCAGGTAGCAAGGAACTGATATCAGCTTCTGACAAACAGCCTTGGAGGAAGTAAGGCCCACAGTTCAACAGCCGTGAAGAACTGAATTCTGTTGACAAACATGGGGGTGAACTTGAAAGCAGACTTTGCCCTGGTCAAGTCTTTTAGATGATACGGTAGTTCTGGCCAACACCTTCATTGCCTCTCTGCTAAGGCATGCCCAGATTCCTGACCCACAGAAAATAAGATAACAAATGTTTGCTGTTTTAAGCCACTAAGTTTTGGGACAATTTGTTGTGCGGCAATAGGAAACTAATAACATTCACCCTGCTTATTCTGTTAACTATTCTTACAAACATTGTTTGCATAACCGTTACCATACATTTTTCACAAATGTCCACTTACATTTGGATGTTGATGAACTTCTGCTGACATATATTTACCATCTTATTAGACCAGAGAGATGGATAATGGCAAGATTAAATAGTCCTCCTCACAACAGAATCAAAATTAATGACTAGCAAAACAATAACCAAATTCAATTCTACTTGACCAATTATAAATATTTACTCAGGAAATGTTTAACTCTTAAAATATGTAAATATTGCTTCACATTTTGTAAACAAGACTTGCAAAGCCAATAGCAGTCCTACCGTCTCTATTGTTAATTGAAGAATAAATTACAATACATGGGAGGAAGTCAGATATTGTGTAACTTGAAAACAAAAATGCTCAATTTTTGCCTATTCGCTATAGTGTATAAAGCAACAAGCCTCAATGACAACCAGGAAAAAGAAGGGGAAAAAATTACCTCAAATTTCTTAGGAACCAAAATGGAAGAAAATAGAAAAGAAAAATAAATGAAAGAAGAATAAAATCAAATTTTTAAAAATGGACTGATCGAATAGAACATTGATCAATGTGGAAATGAAATTGAAGGAAGAAGCAAATCAAAAGGTAGTCTGGAGTGTTAGAAACAGTCAAAGAACAGCTGTGCAAGCAAAGTCTGGCATTTGTGGGGTACCAGCATGAGGCAGGAAGCAGCATGAAGGGCTCAAGGACAGAGGAGAGGCAGGAAAGGCCGAGGAAAGCAACGGGTGCAGTTTTCCCCATCACCTGCCCACCACAGCTCACTCAGCCCCACAGCGTGCAATGGAGAAATGATGGATTTGGAACCAGAGAGATCTCAGTCCAACCTCTTGTTCACCTTGTGACCTTAGAAGATACATTTAATCTTGTAATCTCCAATTTCCCACCAGTGAAATGGAGGTAATGTTAGAATTTATACTTAACACATTAAACATAGTGTCTGGCCCCATTAAATGTGCACAACAAATGGTTGCCATTATTATGATGATGACACCATCAGAGAAAATTATTCTTTTTAGTAGTAGGCAAATCATTTTTTTGAAAAAAAAATTTTTAATGTTTATGTATTTTTGAGACAGAAAGAAACAGAGCATGAGTAGGCGAGGGGCAGAGAGAAGGAGACACAGAATCCGAAGCAGGCTCCAGGCTCTGAGCTGTCAGCACAGAGCCCGACATGGGGCTCAAACCCATGAACCGTGAGATCATGACCTGAGCCGAAGTCAGATGCTTAACCGACTGAGCCACCCAGGCACCCCATGCGAATCATTTTTATAGGCATTTTGTGTTTTCCTCTGGCTCTGGCTGTGAAGAAACTCAAAACCAAATCTGTAGCACATCTTTAATAAATGTTTATGGTATATAATGTATGCACTGACCTCACCAATCAATTCACTTTGCATTCTTATTTCTCCCTTATCATACTTCACACTTATTTGATTCCTTATCGTGGTATTTAATATATCTCTGTAAGCTACCACAAATTCTCATTCTTTAGAAAGAAGGACAGTATTAATAAATGATAAGTTAGCTATTTATAGGCTTTTGATTTCTATATAACCACTGGATAACTGGTATGTGTCGTTTCCTAATCCCTCCTTAAAATGCCCAATCATGTGCTCTAGTGAAAGACACCCTAAACTGTTCCTTGAACAAAAGTGGTTCAGCTACAACAGTTAAACCACCTCCTTCCAGCTAGGGGTAATATATGAATCAAGGGTGTCCATTCTGTAGACTGGCCTATGTGATGATCTGTCACAACAAACATCTTTGTCAAACATGAACATCTCTCTCTGTCTCTATTTTTTTTAAGTTTATGTATTTATTTTAAGAGAGAGAGTGCATGCACATGAGTGCACCCACACATGAGCAGGGGAGGAGCAGAGAGAGGGAGAGACAGAATCCCAAGCAGGTTCTGCACAGTTAGTTCAGATCCCAATGCAGGGCTCAACCTCATGAACCACAAGATCACAACCTGAGCTGAAATCAAGAGTCAAACTCTGAACCAACTGAGCCACCCAGGCACCTCCCCTCTCTCTCTCTCTTCCTATCGCTATCTCTCTCCCCATCTGTCCAAGAACATGCAGAAAACACAGCCATGGATGGAAGCAGAAAGAAACGAATGACATACGAGAAGACACATAGACACAAAGTCACAGAATCCCTTTAATGGCAATTTGAAAGCATTAAGGTGACAGGTCCTTAGATCCATGCTGGGTCCCTCTAGTTGCCAAAATAACTGTTCCTCTTCTTCCAACAGTAGAGGTACAACTCCCATGAGGTTTCTGCCTCCCTTAGTGTCTGTGGTGGGTAGTCTGAGACAACCCATGATCCCACCTTCTGGTGTTCATTCCTTAGTGTTATCCCATCCCCTTGAGCTTAAACAGGACCTATGGCTTTTTTCAAGCTTTATTGAGGTGTTATTGATAAATTAAAAATTTGTACATTTAAAGTGTACACGATGTTTTGATATATTTATGTATGTGAAATGATTGCCACAATCCATCACCCACGTAGTTCCCCTTTGTGTGTGTGTGTGTGTGTGTGTGTGTGTGTGTGTGTGTGTGTGGTGAGAACACTTAAGATGAACTCTTTTTAGCAAATTTCAGGTGTATGATACATTACTATTAACTATAGTCATCGTGCTGCACACCGGGTCTACAGAACTTACTCATCCTATTACTGAAAGTCTGTAACCTTTCATGAGCATTTCCCCACTACCCCTCCATCCCAGCCCCTGCCAATCACCATTTACTCTCTGTTACTATGATTTTTGTCAATACTCCACACAGAATTGAGATCATACAAAATGTTTTCCTGTGTCTGGTTTATTCCATTTAGCGTAGCGTCCCTTAGGTTCATCAGTGCTATCAGAAAAAGCAGGATTTTCCTCTTTTTTGTGAAGAGGAAAAGTATTCCACTGTAGGTATACACACCGCATTTTCTTTGTTTGTTAATGAACGCTTAGGTTGTTTACATGTACATGTAATGCTGCAGCGGACATGGAAGTGCAGATATTATTTAAGACGGTCATTTTATTTCCTTTGGGTGTGTACCCAGAAGTGGGACTGCCGAATCATATGGTAGTTCTATTTTTAATTTTTTGAACAACCTGTATGTTGTTTTCTATAGTGGCTGCACTGGAACTTGTCTTTAACCATTAGAGAATATGGTGAAATGATGGATGTTACCTATGCAATTATGATACAATTGTGATGATCATCTTACAGGGAAGATTTTTCCTTTGCTAGATTCGGAAAAGCAAGCTTCACTTTTGAGAGGGCCATGTGTCAGGAAACTGAGGGCCACCTCTGGCTTATAGCCACCAATAAACCGAGGCCCTCAGTCTGATGGCGTGCAAGAAACTGAATGCTGCTAACAACCACATACACCTGGAGGCAGCTCCCTCCCTAGTCGAGCCATGAAATGAGACCACAGACCCCGAACTGACACATAGATTGAAGCTATGCAGAGCACCCAGTTGGACCATGCCCCAGCTGTGAAAAAACAAATATGTGTGTTTAAGCCCCCAAATTTGTGATAATTAGTTATACAGCAATAAAAACTAATACCATATCTTTATATAAAGTCCCCATGATTTGACAAAGCCTGAGGGAGTCTTTTTTTTTTTTTTTTTTTGAAAGGAGCCTGACATAATAACCCAACTGGAATTTCTTACCACTGTGGAGGGAAAAAAAAAACCTAATATCATCAAATTATTAAATACACTTTCCCCAAGCTTGTTTTCTTAATTTCTACCAACCTTAGCACTATATTACATACCTAGATTGCAACAGCCTCTCAGCCAAACTATCCTAAATGTCAATATTTCTCAAGCATTGCTTTTATTCTATCCTTTCTAGTGGATAGAATATCCACTAGATAGAATTCTAGTGGATACATTTGCCCCCTTTTGCTTCCCACTGGGCTGGCAATGAGTTTCATATTTATTGTCAATTCTAATAAATTCATAATGGCTACCTGAAGAGCTATTTGGAGAATTCTAAGCCTAGCAGAAAAAGAAGTGCTGTCATCAAAACTGGAAGTCTGCCTTAGGAAGTCACAGCAAACAACTGTCCTCTTAACAACCAGGCCAAGGACATCAAGCCCAAATACCATTGCCTGGCCTTCACGGACTTCCAAAATCCAGCCTCCACTGACGTCTCCTAAATTATTTCTCATCGCTCTCCAATGGACACCTCGCACTTTAGTCAAACCTTCTCCCAGGTATGCTACTGCTATGTGCTAATGGCCACTTTCATGGTTGTATCTCTACCTTAGGTTTCCCCTCTCTCCTCTACCTTTCAATTTCTTGTCCTTCCTTAGGCCAAATTCAAATTCTACTTTCCTGAATCCTTTCCTGATTAATTTTTCTTGTCCCTTCATTAAACTGCTCTGCCTCTTTTCGTCTGTACTAGGGAGGCAGTAAAGGAAAATGCAGACATGTTCTGTCTGCAACATAAAAGATCCAATTGAAGCCAACTAACTTGTTGATTCAGGAAGTTGTGAGGCCTCAAAAACCAATACATTCATAGACTTTATCACAAGTAGGAAGCTCAGTACCTGTGACTGAAACACACTTATGCACATATATACATGTAAAACCTCATTATTCATTCTGGGAGTATTTCTTTCTTCTCAACATTGTAATGCTATCTCCTCTGTGTTGCCCTTTTGTAGCTGGGCTTTTTTTCCCCCTTGTTTGGGACAAATTTCAACCATTTATTTAAAAAAATCTTTTTTGATGTTTATGTTTGAGAGAGAGAAACAGCATGAATGGGGGGAGGGAGGGACAGAGACAGACAGAGACACAGAATCAGAAACAGGCTCCAGGCTCTGAGCTGTCAGCACAGAGCCCGACGTGGCTCTCAAACCCACAGACTATGAGATCATGACCTGAGCTGAAGTCAGACACTGAACTGACTGAGCCACCCAGGCGCCCCACAAATTTCAAGCACTTAAAGTCTTTGCTCCAAAGCTTACCTTTCTCCACTGTTGTTATCTTTTCCCTTAAAGGCCTTCCAATATTGAAATGCTGTCCAATTATGGAATTTGATGGTCAATTCCCAGCACTCATCCTACTTGACCTGTATGTAGATGATAGCATAATTGACTATTATGTTATCTGGGGATTAATTTTTTCATTTGGCTGCAAACTCACCACACTTTCCTGGTATTTTAAGGGTAACTGTGATTCGCTTTAATCAGATATGGTAAGACGCATAGATACAGAAATGACTCTCATGAAGGAAGAAATCTGTTATACTCAAAGTTCCCTAGGAAAAGTAGACATGGTATACCATTTTGGGCCACATGGGGAAGCACCAGGGTCAGTTAGGAGGCAGAGTAGCTGAGGGGGAAGTGTAGGAAAGAATCTTTACTGTGGATTCCACAAGAAAGAATGGAAAAGGCAGGATAAGCAGGCTGAGGATTGGCTAATCTAAGTAACAGTGGGTTCCAGGACATTAATCCCTCACTCGGGAGTGATTAAGGCAAGGAATAGTGATCCAGAGTGTGAGAGCATGATAAAGGAGGTGATGGAGGTGTAAACTCTGGATGGCTTGGTTTGCTTTTGAAAGGCACAATCTCCAGAGAGGTATTTACCATTTTTAGGAATTGGCTAACCCTGTAGGAGCTATACCTCAAGTCCTAGCAAAGACAAAGGATATCAAAGCATCAAAATACAGAAAATAGGAGCACCTGGGTGGCTCAGTTGGTTAAGCATCCAACTTCAGCTCAGGTCATGATATCATGGTTCGTGAGTTCAAGCCCCGCATCGGGCTCTGTGCTGACAGCTCAGAGCCTGGAGCCTGCTTTGGATTCTGGGTCTCCCTGTCTCTCTGCCCCTTCCCATTCATGCTCTGTCTCTGTCTCTCTCTGTCTCTCTGTCTCTCTCAAAAATGAATAAACATTACGGGGTGCCTGGGTGGCTCTGTCGGTTAAGCATCTGACTTCAGCTCGGGTCATGATCTCACAGTCCGTGAGTTTGAGCCCCGCATTGAGCTCTGTGCTGACAGCTCAGAGCCTAGAGCCTGCTTCAGATTCTGTGTCTCCCTCTCTCTCTGCCCATCCCCTGTTCATACTGTGTCTCTCTCTGTCTCAAAAATAAATAAAAACATTTAAAAAAATTTTAATAAAAAAACGAGTAAACATTTAAAAAACATTAAAAATACAGAAAATAAGACATGGTTAATACTCCTCATCTTCCTCCTTCATCACTGGCCATTCCTTCTGAGTCTCCTTTTCTGATTTTTCCTTTTCTGTATGAATCAGACCATTGAGGGCTAGTTCTCAGTCCTTGGAAGTTTTTTTCTCTCCACATTCACTTAGTGATCACATCTAAGCTCATGATTTTAAGTGGTGTCTATATGCTTTGACTCCAAAAAGTCTTTCATTTCTCCTTCTCTTACATCATGTATTCAGTCCATCTGGAAGATCTGCTGGCCTTACCTTCCAAATATATCTGAAATGCTACACTCTTAATGGTGTCTGCTTTTCCTGCCCTGCTATAAGCCTACATTGTCTCTCACCCGGTTTATTCCAAGAACCTCTGTGCTGCTACCTACCCTTACTCCAAATAGCTCATTCTTACCATAGTAGCTAGTTATCATTTTAAAGTATAAATCAGGGGCGCCTGGGTGGCTCAGTCGGTTAAGCGGCCGACTTCGGCTCGGGTCATGATCTCATGGTCTGTGAGTTCGAGCCCCGTGTCGGGCTCTGGGCTGACAGCTCAGAGCCTGGAGCTTGTTTTGGATTCTGTGTCTCCCTCTCTCTCTGACCCTCCCCCGTTCATGCTCTGTCTCTCTCTGTCTCAAAAATAAATAAATGTTAAAAAAAATAAATAAATAAAGTATAAATCAGATTAAATTATTCCTCTGCTCAAAAGTGTCCACTGATTCCCAAAATCTGTGGAGACTGAACAACATACTTCTAAATAACACAAGTCAAAGAAGTAATCTCAACATAAATCTATAAATAATTTGAAATAAATGAAAACACAACTTATTAAAATTTGTGGGATACAGTAAAAGCAGTGCTTGGAGGTAAATTTATAGCATTGAAAAATGTATTAGAGAAGAAGAGACCTAAACTCAGTAACCTAAGTAACTCCCATCTTATGAAACCAGAAAAAGAAGAGCAAATTAAATCCAAAGTAAGCAGAAGAAATAAATAATAAAAATTAGAGCATAAACCAATGAAATTGAAAATAAGAAATCAATAGACAAAATCAACAAACCCAAAAACTGGTTCTTTGAAAAGATCAATAAAATCAATAAGCCTCTAGCCAGACTAGCTAATACAAAATGAGAAAGAGAACACAAATCACTATTATCAGAAATGGACATTAAAAGTATAATAAAAAAAAATACTAAGATTAACTCTATGCCCCAAATTCAGCAACTAATTCCCTGAATGACACAATCTGCCAAACTCACAGAAGAAGAAATAGACAATATAAAGAGGTCTAGATCCATCTTCCAAAACAGAAAGCACCAAGTCCAGATGGGTTCAATGGTAAATTCTATCAAACAGTTAAGAAACGGGGTACCTGGGTGGCTCAGTCAGTTAAGCATCCAACTTCGGCTCAGGTTGTGATCTCATGGTTTGTGGGTTCGAGTCCCACATCAGGCCCTGTGCTGACAGCTTGAAGCCTGGAGCCTGCTTCGGATTCTGTGTCTCCCTCTCTCTCTGCCCCTGCCCTGCTCATGCTCTGTCTCTCTCTGTCTCAAAAATAAATAAACATTAAAAAATTTAAAAAAAACATTTAAGAAACAATTTATACCAATTCTCTACAATCTCTTTCAGAAGATAGAATGGAGGGAATACTTCTTATTTCATTCTATGAGGCCAGCATTATCCTAACACCAAAACCAGATAAAGACATTACAAGAGAAGAAAACTACAAACCAATATGTCTCTTTAACATAAATGCAAAATTTTAGCAAAGAATCCAACCATGTATAAAAAGAATTACACAATAACTAAGCGGGATTTATCCCAGGAATGCAAAGCTATTTCAATATTCAAAATTCAATGAAAGTAATCAATCACATGAACAGGCTAAAAGGAAAAGCATATGATCATATCAATAGATGCAGAAAAGCATTTGATGGGGCGCCTGGGTGGCGCAGTCGGTTAAGCGTCCGACTTCAGCCAGGTCACGATCTCACGGTCCGTGAGTTCGAGCCCCGCGTCAGGCTCTGGGCTGATGGCTCAGAGCCTGGAGCCTGTTTCCGATTCTGTGTCTCCCTCTCTCTCTGCCCCTCCCCAGTTCATGCTCTGTCTCTCTCTGTCCCAAAAATAAAATAAAAAACGTTGAAAAAAAAAATTAAAAAAAAAAAAAAAAAAAAAAGAAAAGCATTTGATAAAATTCAACAATCATTCATGATAAAAACTCTAAGTAAAATAGGAATAGAGGGGAACTTCCTTGACTTGATAAAGAATATCTACAAAAAACCAACAGCTGACCTGATACTTAATGGTGACCAGCTGTAAGATTTTCTACTAAGATCAAGAATAAGACAAGGATCCCTTCCTCACCACTCCTCCTCAACATTGTATTGGAGAAGAAAGAAACAAACTGTTTGCCAAAGACATAATTGTTTATGTAGAAAATCTGAAAAAAACAACAAAAAAATATGAAGCTAACAAGGTTGCAGGATAAAAGGTTAATGTACAGAGGTCAATCATTTTCCTAAATATCAGCAATGATCAAGTGGAACTTGAAATTAAAAACACAATACCATTTACATAAGCACCCTAAAAATTAAATCAAGTATAAATCTAACAAACTGTGTATAAGATCTATGTGAGTAAATTTAAAAAACTCTGATGAACAAAATCAAAGAAGAACTGAATAAATGGAGAGATATTCCATGTTCAAGGGTAGGAAAACTCAATATTGTGAAGATGTCAGTTCTTCCCAACTTCATGTATAGATTCAATGCAATCTCAGTCAAAATCCCAGTAAGTTACTTTATGGATATGGATAAACTGATTCTAAAGTTTAGGTGGAAAGGGGCACCTGGGTCACTCAGTTGGTTGAGCATTCAACTCTTGGTTTTGGCTCAGGTCATGATCTCATGGTTTGTGAGATCCAGCCCCATGTCAGACTCTGCACTGACAGCACAGAGCCTGCTTGGGATTCTCTCTCCCCCTCTCTCTTTGCCTCTCTCTCTCTGAAAATAAATAAATAAACATTTTTTAAAAATAAAGTTTATGTGGAAAGACAAAAAAAAAAAAAAAACAGAATAGCCAACACAATATTAAAGGGGAAAAACAGGGCACCTGGGTGGCTGTCAGTTAAGTGTTCAGCTCTTGATTTTGACTCAGGTCATGATCTCACAATTCATGGAATAGAGCCCCACATCAGGCTCTGTGCTGATGGTGTGGAACCTGCTTGGGATTCTCCCTCTCCCTTTCTATCTGCCCCTCCCTGCTCGCTCTCTCTCTCTCTCTCTCTCTCTTCCACTCTCTTTCTCTCAAAATAAATAAACTTTAAGAAAAAATAAAAGCAGGGGCGTCTGTGTGGCTCAGTCAGTTAAGCATCCAACTCTTGATCTTGGCTCAGGTAATAATCTCGTAGTTTGTGAGTTCAAGCCCCATGTCAGGCTCCACTCTGACAGAGTAGAGCCTGCTTGGAATTCTGTGTCTCCTCTCTCTCTCTCTCTCTCTCTCTCTGCTCCTCCCCTACTCTTATGCTCTTCCTCAAAATAAATAAATACTTAAAAAAATAAATTAATTAAAAATTTAATTATTTAAAAGCAAAAAATTAAAGGAGAAAAACAGTTGGAAAACTGACACTACTCAACTTCAAGACTTACTACTAAGCTACAGTAATCAGGATAGTGTTGTATTGGTGAAAGAATAAATAAATACATCAATAGAACATACTAGAGAACCCAGAAATAGATCTATATAAATATAGGCAACTGTCTTTGATAAATAGCAGAGGCAATACACTGGAACAAAGATAGTTTTTTCAACAAATGATACTTGAACAACTCATATCCACATGCAAAAAAAAAAAAAAAAAAAGAATCTAGACACATATGTACATCCTTCACAGAAATTAACTCAGTATGGATCATAGACTAAAATATAAAATGCAACACTATAAAACTCCTAGAAGATAACAGGAGAAAATTTAGATGACCTTGGGTTTGGCAATGACTTTTTACATATGATACAGAAGGAATGATCCATTAAAGAAACAAATAACAAGCTGGAGTTCATTAACATTAAAATTTTCTGCTGTTTGAAAGACACCATCAAGAGAATGAAAAGACAAGCCACCTACTGTGAGATACACTTGCAAAAGACACATCTGTTAAGGACTGTTATTCAAAATATAAAAAGAACTTCTAGAACTCTACAAAAAGAAAACAACCGACCCAATTTAAAAATGGGTGAAAGACCTTAACAGATATCTTACCATAAAAGATATACAGATAGCAAATAAGCATATGAAAAGATACTCCACATCACATGCCCTCAGGGAAATGCAAATTAAAACAATGATAAGATATCACTATATACCTATTAGAGTGGTAAAAAAATCTGGAACACTGACAATACCAAATACTGATGAGGATGTAGAACAACATGGCTCTCATTCATGGCTGGTGGGAATGTCAAACAGCAAGACCCCTTTGGAAGTCAATTTGGTGGTTTCTTACAAAACTAAGCATATTCTTACCATGTAATAGGCAGCTGTGCTTCTTGCTACTTACCCAAAGGAGTTGAAAACTTACATCCACACAAAGACCTGCATGTGAATATTTACAGCAATTTTGTTCATAGTTGCCAAAACTTGGATGCAACCAAGAAGTGCTTTACTAGGGAATTGGATAAACTATGATACATCCAGACAATGGAATATTGTCCAGCACTAAAAAAGAAATGAGCTATCAAATCATGAAAAGACATGGAGAAAATTTAAATACTAAATAAAAGAAACCAATCTGAAGAGGCTACATGTTGTATGACATTCTGGAAAAGTCAAAATCATGGAGACAGTAAAAAGATCAGTGGTTGCCAGAGATTACGGAAGAGGAGGGATGAATAGACAGAGAACAGAGGATTTTTAAGACAGTGAAAATACTTTGTATGATACTATAATGGTGGATACATGTCATTTACATATTTGTCCAAATCTATAGAATGTACACCAATAGTAAACCCTAATGTAAACTATGGACTTTGGGTGATTATGATGTAACAATGTGGGTTTATCAATTGTAAAAAAATGTACCAGTCTGGTGGGGGATGTTGATAATGGGAGAGGCTAGGTGTGTTTAGGGGCAGGGAAGTATATGGGAAACTCAATTTTGCTGTGAACCTATGCTGGGGGGAAAAAAAAAAGGTCTATTTTTTAAAAAGTCCTCTGGTGGCTTCCATTTTACTGATCTTATGTTCTTGCACTGCCAGCATTCTTGAAATGGGCCTAGAAAGCTCTATATGGTCTGTTCCCATGCCTAACCCATTATATCCCACCCTCATCTACTACTCCTCTCCTGTTTGCTCTTTTATATCCAACCCATGGGCTTCCTCACTGTCCCTAAAACAACGTAGATTCTAGGGTCTTTTCACTGGCCATTGAGTCCACTTGGACCTCTTTTCTCCCTGTCCTTATCAGCTGGGTATCAGCCCTGCCCATTGTCTCTTGGCAGTACCTCTGGCCAAAGTCCATAAACGTTCACCCATTATCAGTCACGATGATCAGATCCATCACCTGGGATCTGGACAGGGATTATTGCTGACTATGTTCCATTAAGGGAAACTCCCACAGGAAGGTCTATGCATTTTTGCTGCTCATTCTAAACACCCTTGGATGTTGAGGTTTTTTTCTGAAGAGTCCACACATGACAAAGCTGTTAGGAGAAAGTAGAGTCATTCTTGACCACCTACTGAGAGGTGATTATTCAAACCCAGAACCCTGAAAATAAGCACTTTCACCACAATGCCAAGGTTAAACTGCATAGCACTCTCAATTCTCCTTCTCTCCTCTGATAGAATACTGATTGATCGTCACAGTGTTAAGTCCAAATTCAGTGGTCCATTCTTCTTCCTCCTCATATTCAGCATCTGAAGCATTCTTAAACCTAAATAAACAAGAGATGATGAAACCCAAGATAATACAGATTTTGTTGTTACTCTCTTGTTGTTTTTGTTGTTGTTGTTTTCTCACTATGTAAGGGAATTCTTAGGAATAGAGGTAATTTTTGAAGTTTTCAGTTCCTTAGCTGGGAAGAATGGATGGCTACTGAAATAACATGAACTCTGTATGCTCAAAGTAGGGGGCTGACTCAGTTAAGGCTACACAGAATTCATTGAGAGGGAGGGTCTGACAAAAAAAACATTTCCTAGATATCCAAATTCCATTTTTTTTAAGAAAAGAGACAACGACATTAAATATTTCTTAATAATTCTAGTGTAATAACTTATTTATAACTTTATCACTTTAACACATACACTTTTGGTTCTTGTATGTCTTTCACATAAACATGTTTTCTTATTGCCATAGATTATTTGCTACTTCCAGTAAAAATATTTTTCCATTCAGTCTTCATAGATACAAGTCTAAAAGCTTTAAAATACATATCACATTATCAAGCCATTCTCTTAATGTTTCAGATTTGTCAGCTGCTTCCAATATTCACTATTGTTGACAAGTCTTTAGTCAGCACATTTTGCTTATTTTGAACCATTACAACAGGATACATTTTTAGGAATGTAATAGTTGGATCAGATAATACAACCTACATAGCTCTGCCTATATAATTGACATTAGATATTAAAATTTTAATTGTATGTTGCTACAAAGAGCTGCGGTATGGCAGTCTGTGCCAATATAGAGTCATCATAAAATAATTCAGTGAGCTTAACAACATATAGTACATTCCAAGATTTATATTCTCCACAAATTCTCAAATTTCTGAGTATGTTATAAAGAAGAAATACTTTAAATTATTAATTTGATTATGCGTCAAAATTTTAAGTGACTAGTATGCCTCAATATCTTCAATAAACAAGGCTTCTATGCTTCTCTCATTTAAATTAAGCTGATAAAATCTATAGTTGGAGATCTTGGTTTGGAAAGTAACCTGACTGATTGACGATGACTCAGTCATTCCTATCAAGTTTTCCATCTCTCTGCATTATGTTAGGTTTTTATTTCCTCCTTTAAAATTATTTATTTTTAACCAGCAGAACATACTTGAAATCCAGACCTGACAACAAGATTTTACATATAGGACCCTTTTCAGAAAAGTCTTATCACCACAATGCATCCTGAGGACCCAGTACATTTATTAACTTCTAATTACCACAAACATGGGCACTCCTTCCACTTCTACCTGGTTGAGCAAATCGAAGGATTGTGTACTAGGTCATGATCAGGGAAATCAGAGGACTGGTTGGCTGTGTTTCACAAGGGAAAACCTCCCTAGAATTTTAGTAGAAAACAAAGTGTGCTACATAGCAGATGATTATAGTGACACTTCTCATACAGTATCTAAGTGGTATCGTTTCAGGTGCACTGTGAACACTCAGAGAATGCTTAGCAGTGTGTCCAGAAACATAAATAAGTCTACTATTTGTAAATGATTTTCCAATAACATGATTTTTTAAATGGACCTTTGGTGACTTCTGGCCATAAGATTATCTTGCCTTTAATTAGACAATTGTTGGTTGGGGCACCCAGCTGGTTCAGTCAGTAGAGCACTCAACTCTTGATCTCAGGGTCGTGAGTTTGAGCTCCATGTTGGGCATAAAAAATTAAAGGGACTCCTGGGTGTTTCAGTTGGTTGAGTGTCTGACTCCTGATTTCAGCTCAGATCATGATCCCAGGGTTGTGAGATCGAGCCCTGTGTTGGGCTCTGCACTGAGCATGGAGCCTCCTTATGATTCTGTCCCTCTCTCTCTGCCCCTCTCCCCTGCTCAAAATCGTGCCCTATCTCTAAAACAAAGTTTTTTAAAATTTTAGAAAAATAATTATACAAGTGTTAATCCAAGCCACTTATGAGTAAATTAGTCTAGGTCTATGTGAGAAATAAGCCCACTGACCCAATGAAATAAGGCATGTGGAGACTAGGAACACAGTGAAGTGAGGCTTTAATCAACATTCTTGCGAGAGCATGTGATGGACAGGCACACTGGGGACAGTTATAGCTGGCGATTTATCTCTTAGAATGCAAGTCCCTCCCCTGATTCCTCATTGGCTGAGCACTACAGAGGCAAGTCCCTCCCCTGGTTCCTCATTGGCTGAGCACTACAGAGGTTACAGCCTTACCCAGAAGTCCCCTAAGCCCATGTAAGGTAAAAAGTAATCTGATTGGAACAAATATACATTCCTTGAGGTGACACAGGGACTTCAGCTCTTTGGTGCATGCTCATTTCAAAGCCCACAAAAATAAGCCCACAAAATGGAGAGGGGAAGAAGAACCAGCAAGTGAACTAAGGGTTTGGGACACTTCATTCTCCATTGTTGGGGTGGGGGTGGGGTGTTATAGACATTTCCAATAGGTTGTAAACCTATTGTTAACTAGACCACACAGCTTTTGTTTGGTATTTCTGAAAATGAATCATCTCACTTCTCACAGTCTATACTAGAAAGACTATTGTACTATTAATAAAATGTGAATATTACTAATTTAATATTTTCTCTACAAGTATTTATTGAGTTCTTACTATTTTTATTAATAAATAATATTGTAGGGAAGAAAATTAAAGAATAAGAAAATTAAAAATTTTTTTTGCCTGAGGAGTTCCCAGCTCTGAGATAAGAACAGACGACATGTGAAAATAAAGATACTAGAAAACAATTTTCACATACTAATAATACCTTTCAAAAATATTAGCACTCAAACCTAAGGTACATAATTTTAGGTGCATAGACCTGAAGTATATAATGATACTTTCCCCCTTCCTGGCAAATTCCTTCAGAATGTACTATTATATAACATCATCAAAAGCTCTCAGCATGGTAGGGCTCCTCAGTGGAAACAGTGGGCCTGTTAATGTGATAGAATAAAGGCTACATCTGGTCTTTGTTTCCAGTTCTTGGCCCAGAGCTTCAAACATTCTTGGAATTTCCAGCACGTTAGGAGTGCCTTTGCTATGTTAATGAGGTTACTCATTAAGATACCTTAGGGATGGGGAAGAGTCGACAGAAAGACCAACTACATGACTCAAAGACTGGAACTTTGGGACAGTCCAACCTCTGGGGAGGGAAGGGAGGCTGGAGACTGAGTTCAATCTTATGTCCAATTGCTTAGTCAATTATGCCAATATAATGGAACCTTGATAAAAATCTCTGGACATGAGACTCCATGGAGACTCCTAGTTGGTGAACACATTGGTGTAATGGAGGTTACAATGCCTAGACTCCATGAGGGGAGGACATGGAAGCTCTGCTCTGCCACCTCCCCAGACCTTGCCGTATGTGTCTCTTCATTTGACTGTTACTATCTGTATCATTTGCCAGAGTTCTCCAGGGAAACAGAACCAATAGGATGTATATACAGGGAGAAAGATATTCATTATAAAGAATCGGCTTACACGGTTATGGAGGCTAAGAAGTCCCAAGGTCTGAGTCAGCAAGCTGGAGGCACAGGAGAGCCAATGATGTAAGTTCCAGCACGAAGGCTAGCAGACCCAAAAAGAACTGATGTTTCAGTTCAAGTCTGCAGGCAGGAAAAGACCGATGTCCCAGTTCAAAGCAATCTGGAAGAAGGAGCTCCCTCTTACTCATGGGGGGTCCACCCGTGAGTTCTGTTCAGGCCTTCAACTGATTGGATGTGGCTGAGGGAGAACAGAAGACATGACCCCAAAATATGCCAATTTGGCATGTGAATAATTTTGAGCTGAAAGCAATGAGGACCCAGTTGACTCAAGAAACACATTTACCTCTCTATTAACTACCTAAAAGATTTCAGATAGGGGGGCTGGCTCAGGAAGAGAGCTATTATCAGATAACTTTAATCTGAAGGACTTGTGCATATGGCCAATCAAGGATGTAATTATTATACACCTGTTCTTCTTATCAGCCTGTGAATCACCTCCTCTTCTTTGAAGCTCCAGGCCCCTATCTCATCCCTTCGCTCAGGATGGTATAGAAGCCTCAACTCCTCAACCTGCCCTTGAGTTTCATATTACTATGGGTTTCCCAAATGTATAAAATTAAATCTGGTTTTCTCCTGTTAAACTGTCCTATGTCGATTCAATTATTAGAGCAGCCAAAGAACATAGCAGGGTAGAAGGAGGGGTGCCTGGGTGGCTCAGTCGGTTAAGCATCTGACCTCTCAGCTCAGGTCACGATCTCACAGTTTGTGGGTTCAAGTCGCATGTCAGGCTCTGTGCTGACAGCTCAGAGCCTGGAGCCTGCTTCAGAGTCCATGTCTCCCTTTCTCTCTCTGCTGCTCCCCCACTGTCTCTCCCTCTCTTTCTCTCTCTCAAAAAAACACATTAAAAAAATTAATAAGAAGGATAGGAGGAAAAATATTCCTTCCCTACAGAGCCTACTCACAGTAGGGAGAGCAATCTGCTTTACTCAGTCTAACAATGAACACATTAATCATTAATCTTATCCAGAAACACCCTCACAGACGCATCCTCAATAACGTGTAACTAAACATCTGAACACCCATGGCTTAGTCAAGTTGATAACATAATATTAACTCTCACGGTATTCTTTGTAATAAAACTGCAATCATAAGAATAGCACTTTTCATGAGTTCTGTGAGCAGCTCTGGTGAATCATAAAGCCTGAAAGGATTGAAGGAAAACCCACATTTGTAACTGCTTGTAGGAAGTGCAGGTGGCCTCCGACACTCGAAGGGGGGGTCTCAAGTGGAGACAGTCTTGTCACAGGCTTTGTCTTTCTCCTGTGGGATCTGTGCTAAGTCTGGTAGTTAGTACCAGAACTGAACTGCAGTCCCCCCAGATGGAGTGGGAACATAGCATTTCGGAATTCGTAGCAAGGTGGGCAGAAGTGCGGGAGGCTTGGGGACGCCCACAGGCTGCAAACGACGTCTGAAATGGAAGCGGTCTTGTGAGGTCTGTGTTAACTCTGGGTAGTTAGTGTCAGAGTTGAATTGAATTGTGGGACACCCAGTTGGTGTCAGAGGTGGTGTTTGAACACTGGTAGTCTGCAACAACACTTTTTGTATAGTCCCAGTCACTCATTAAAAGACACGGCATGCTTAGTGCTGATCACACCTTGGTGTTTGCAGCTTTATGGTAGATCGTTAAATCATCTTCCGTGGAGTCACCTCCAGCAGCAATAATGACCACACACTAAGAACACTGCAACATGACATCACCCTGAAATATGGTGTTGCAAGGGTAGTATTGTAAAAAAGATCTTTTCGTGTGCCGGAAGTACAAGAAATGATATTCCAAAATCTCACATAGGCATTTGTCACTGTCAATATATCTAGACCCTTGCATCCTCTTTGTAAGTTTGGTTGCATTTATAAGTAAATTTAAGTATTCAAGTGACTCTATAATGGCAAGAATAGCTACATCACCAACGAAAATCATAGTGTATGTCCAGTTAAATTATCTCTTTTATTTTTGAATGGCTAATACTTTCCCAGTGTTCATAATTGAACTATAAGAAACTATAGCAGAAAGTCTTACTTCCATCTGTGTACCATCTGCCCCATCAACTCTCCGAGTAACCACTTTTATTAGGTTTTTATATATCCTTCCAGAGATTTCTTATGCATTCTTGTAAATTAGAATGTAGATTCTTACTCCTCCCCAGCGTTTTTTATACACAGGAAGGATAATTAAATACATTATGTTAGACCTTGCTTTTTCTTCTTAGCAATATTTCCTAGAGGTCTTTCCATGTAAGTACATTGAGAGCTGCCTCATTCTTTTTTATAGTATTATTTACATAATGTTCCATTGTATGGATATATATAATTTATTTAATCAGTTTCTACTAATGTGTATTTGGGTTGTTTTTAATTTTTTGCAGTTGTAAGCAACATACAATAATCTTGTGTATAAGTCCTTTCTTATGTCTGCAAGTATTTAGACAAAATAGTTTTGTGCAAACAGTCACAGTGATACATTATGGCAAGTTACATCGTAACAATTATTGACCACTAATAGTTGCTTCAGGTCTCAGGACAAGCAGTTAGTAAAATATTTTAAGAAGGAGGAAAATAAGATTCTGAGAAGTCAACGTGTCTCCCTAGGATGCTGAGCAGTTCTACAGCCCAGTCACCACCTCCTGATTCCAATGTCTGAATTCCTTGTTATGGAAGGCGATTTCCGTTTGTGTCCCATCACTCAGAAATCCTTTCCAGTTAAGTCTGGAAGCCTCATCAAGTCTAGTGATGGAAGGATTATGTTTTCAGAATCTAAACAGACAAGAGATCTTGGCAATATCTTCATGTTTCAAATTTTGCACATTCTATGCTTTTCAAATGCTCTCTTACGCAAAATTTTAATTCCTCTTTATTTTCAAACCTTCTGTTAAACTGGTTACCCTGTAGGAAGAACACTCTGGGGAGGAGTGTGGGGGAAAAAAACCCAAAACATGTTTTTGCAATATATCCTTTGGTAATGTTTGAAATTTTAAACCAGATATTACCTTGTTCTGTTCTCTTTTCTTTTCTTTTCAAATGCTGTCAATTTTACTTATTTTTGAAAGAGAAAGAGACAGAGTAGGAGTGAGGAAGGGGCAGAGAGAGAGGGAGACACAGAATCTGAAGCAGGCTCCAGGCTCTGAGCTGTCAGCACAGAGCCCGATGTGGGGTTCGAACCCATGAACTGTGAGATCATGACCTGAGCCAAAGTCGGACACTTAACCAACTGAGCCCCCAGGTGCCTCTATCTTGTACTTACAAAAAATAATTTTAATAGGCAAATAAAATTGCTCCCAAAATCTTTTCTTTAAACTACAGCTATCCCAGGAAGTATTTCCAACTAATCACACATGGCCACTTTCAAACTCCTCCCCCACTACTTACCATCTGTATACATGATGTTTGTTATTCAGCAGGATATGGAAAATCCTTTTTGAATCTTCCTGTTTAATCCCCAAAGTCTTTTGATTTCCTTTCCAAAAAAAAAATCTATTCTAAATAAGGTCACGTGCACCAATACTGGGAGTTAGAATTTGGACACAAACCAACCCACAATGGCATGTATTCATTATTTTATAATCTTTTTCTTTCTTTTTTTAAATTTTCTTTTTTTTAAAGTTTTATCTATTTATTTAGAGAGAGAGAGTGCAAGCAAGCGGAGGAGTGGCAGAGAAACAGAGGGAGAGAGAATCCCAAGCAGGCTCCACACTGTCAGTTCAGAGCCCAATGCAGGGCTCAAACCCACAAACCATGAGATCATGGCCTAAGCTGAAATCAAGAGTCAGACGCTCAACTGATTGAGCCACCCAGACGCCCCTATGAGTTTTTCTTACTAGAAAAGTAAAAAGTTAATTGTAGAAAGGTTAAAAATAAGTAAAATTGTATAAAATATGTCTGGAAGAATACATAAAAATATGGCAACATTGCTCAGCTCCTAGGAAGGGAGTTGGAGGGACAAGAATAAGAGAAAGACTTTTCACTGTGTGTCATTTTATATCCTTAGTGTGTTTCACCGTGTGCATGCATTCCCTAATCAAAAATATAGTTTAAGTATCTTTAAAAGGTAATGCGAATAAAGAGGAAGAGTAAAATTACCTATAATTCCAGAGACCACCCTGTATCATTTTCAGATGCATCCTTTTAGTATTTTTCTCTGTGTGTATGTGCACGTGCAGCACAGAGCCCAGTGTGGGGCCTGAACTCATGACCCTGAGATCAAGACCAGAACTGAGATCAAGAGTTGGGCGCTTGGGGTACCTGGGTGGCTCAGTTGGTTAAGCATCAGACTCTTGATTTCAGCTCAGGTCATGATCTCACGGTCGTGAGCCCCGTATTGGAACCTGCTTAGGATTCTCCACACTGCCATCTCTCCCTGAGCCCCTCCCTGCTGCCTTCAAAAAGAAAAAAACAAAAGAGTTAGACACTTAACCAAATGATCCACCCACGTGCCCCTAAGATGCATAAGTTTCATTACATGCAAATAAGTGCCCTGGGAGATCGCCTTCCTGACGTGACGGTGAAGAGCAATCACTTATCAAACTCTTACTCGGTACCAATCAGTACTTTCTATACATCATCGTTTCTACCTGTGCAGGTAAATTTTCCGATCTGCTGGTGGGCTAGGTGGGTACTGGCAGTGGATACCTCTTGTTTTCCTTCAAGCATCCATCTCCGTTCCGGTCACAGCACCCTGCTTTTCCTCTGGAGAAAGACCTCTGCCCCGCTCTCAGTCTGATTTGCGGGCAAGGCTGTGCCTACTCCACCAAGACTTAGGTAGACAAGGGACTGAAGCTGGGGCACCCGAATATTCCAGCCACCTACTGTGAATGGGGAAAGTTCTAACTGTGAAAGGAAGTCTGTCTTTGCGGTTGGTGACTTCTGTGGTAGCCACCTAGCCTCCACCCCCACAGAACCTGCCTGAACAGAGGAGACCACAGAAAGCAAAGCTGTGCAGTAGAGACAGAAGCCAACCACATCAGTAGGCCTCTACACCTGGTCAAGACTGAAACCCATATGCCCATAAACATTCTAGTTATGCAAGCCATACGTTTCCTTTTTTTAAGCCAATTTATGCCAGGTTTTTTCCTTTGCCAACTAATTTGGTAGCATTACCTCTATTCTACATATGAGAAAGCTGGGGCATGGAGGGATCAAGTAATTTGCCCAAGACCATACAGCTTTCAGGTAATAAAGCCAGACTTAAACCTGGGCCTGACTACCTGAATGTTTAAAGCAATATACTGTATCATGAACAAGTGTACCTGCCAGTGCCTCCGTTCATAAGATACAAACAGGTTTCATTGCTTTGTGGAAAGGCAATTTAAGTGGCTCTGTATAAATGAGCAGATTTTCTCATCTGTTCTGTGCAGGTGACCTCATTTAGACACATTTTCCCAGAGCAAATCAATCAATAAGACTACTTCTTCCACAAAATAATGCAGTAATACAAGAACACTTTCTAAATAAATAATCACAGCTAGAACACCACATTCTTTATAAAACCAAACGCAAGTCTTAAGATATAGAGTGTGTTTTCTAGGTTTTACCAGCACCAAAGGAGAAGAAGACTGGAACTCTCTTAATAATGAAATTGAAGTGGGGGTGCCTGGGTGGCTCAGTCAGTTAAGCGGCCGACTTCGGCTCAGGTCATGATCTCACCGTTCGTGAGTTCAAGCCCCACATCGGGCTCTGTGCCGACAGCTCAGAGCCTGGAGCCTGCTTCAGATTCTGCGTCTCCCTCTCTCTCTGCCCCCTCCCGCTCATACCCTGTGTCTCTCTATCTCTCAAAAATAAAGAAACGTTAAAAAAAAAAGAGAATGTCTAGTAAAAGTGACTTCATAGGCAAATATAAAAGCCAGTAATATTGAAATTTTAGTTTGTAACTTCACTTTTTATTTTCTACAGGATTTTAAAGAGAAACGCTTACCAATTACGTATCTACGTCATTGGGCACGCAGTGTATGAAAATAGAATTTGTGACATCAATAACATAGAGGAGGGAACGGAGACATGTAGAGTTTCCATATGTGAACAAAGTTGGAATTGATTTAAAGTAGACTGTTACAACTTTAGGATGATATATGTAAGCCCATTATAACCCAAACAAAATATATCTATATAATATACACAAAAGAAAATGAGAACAACAACAACAAAAAAATCAACTAAACTCAAAAGAAGGAAGTAATAGAGGAAATGAGAGGCAAAAGCTGTAAGACATAAAAAAACAAATAGCAAATGGCAGAAGTAAGTTCTTCCTCATCACAAATTACTTTAGGGGCGCCTGGCTGGCTCAGCCAGTGGAATGTGCAACTCTTCACCTCAGGGTCATGAGTTTGAGTGCCACTTTGGGTGTAGAGATTATTTAAAACATAAAATCTTTTCTAAAAATAAATGTAAAAAAGGAGTTACTTTAAATTTAGATTAAACTCTCCAATCAAAAGGCAGAGATCGGAAGAATGGATTTTTAAAAACACAACAGCCTTATTTGAGGTCTAAAGATACAAATAAGGGGCACTTGTCTGGCTCAGTCAGTAGTGCGTGTGCCTCTTGATCTCAGGATTTTAAGTTTGAGCTCCATGTGAGCTGTAGAGATTACTTGCAAAGAAATCTTTAAAATACACACATACATACATGTATACGTACGTACAGAATACATTAATAAATTGGAAGCAGAAGGATGGAAAAAGATATTGCATGCAAATAGTAACCAGAAGAACTGGGATGGCTATAGTAATATCAGACAAAGTTGATTACAATTTTTAAAAATGTTTATTTATTTTTGAAAGAGAGAAAGAGAGAGGGAGTGCAAGCAGGGGAGGGGCAGAGAGAGACACACACACAGAATCCAAAGCAGACTCCAGGCTGTCCGCACAGAGTGTGATGTAGAGCTGCAACTCACAGGCAGTGAGACCACGACCTGAGCCAAAGTTAGACGCTTTGACCAAATGAGCCACCCAGGCGCCCCGGACAAAATGGATTTCGAGTCAAAAGCTGTTACAAGAGACAATGGATATACTATATTGATAAAAAGATAAATTCACCAAAAGATATAACAATTACAGACATACATGCACTGTCTTAGTTTCTTCAGGTTACTGTCACAGTATATGACAGAATGGATGGCTGATATACAACAGAAATTTATTTCCCAACGTTCTGGAGGCGGGAGAGTCCAAGATCAAGATGTTGGCAAATTTGATGCATAGCAAAGGCTTGCTTCCTGGTTCATATATGACCATCTTGTTCCTGTGTCTTCATGGGACGGAAAGGTCAAGGGAACTCTCCGGGTCATTTTTCATAAGGGCACTAACCACGTTGCCCCGTCTCCTTCTCCCGTCACATTGGGGGTTAGGTTTCAACATGCAGATTTGGGAGGAACACAAACATTCAGTGTATCGCATTCACCGAACACTGAAGTTCACAAATACATGAACCAAATACTGACAGAACCGAAGGGAGAAAAAGACGGTCAAAAGACATAGACAAAGACGAGAGAGAATCTTGAAAGCAGAAATACGAGCATACCTCAGACACATTGCAGGTTTGATTCCAGATCACCACAATAAAGCAAGTCAAATAGTTTTTTCTGTTTGTTTCTTGGTGCATATAAAAGTTACGTTTACGCTATACCACAGTCTATTAAGTGTACAACAGCATTATGTCTAAGAAAAATTTCTCTGTAGCATGTGATGCTATTTGATAGCATTTACCCACAGTAGAACTCCTTTCAAAAGTGGAGTGGATCCTCTCAAACCCTCCTGCTTCTTTATCAAGTAAGTTTATGTAATATTCTAAAACATTTCTTGTTGTTTCAGCAATCTTAACAGCAAACAGCATCTTCACCAGGAGTAGTTTCCACCGCAAGAAACCAGTTGCTTTGCTCATCCCTAAGAAGCAACCCCTCATCCGTAAAAGTTTTGTCAGGAGATTGCAGCCATTCAGTCACATCTTCAGGCTCCGCTTCCAATTCTAGTCCTCTCGCTGTTTATACCTCACCTGCAATTTCTTCCTCCACTTGAACCCCTCAAAGTCATCCATGAGGGTTGGAATCAACTTCTTCCAAAATCCTGCTCGTGTTGATATTTTGGACTCTTCCGTGAATCCTGAATGTTCTTAGTGGCATCTAGAATGGTGAATTTTTTCCGGGTTTTCAATGTACTTTGCCCAGATTCATCAGAGGAGTCATTCTCTGTGGCATCTATAGCTTTATGAAATGTATTTCTTAAATAAAAAGACTTGAAAGTCAAGGCACCCGGCTGGTTCCGTGGAGCATGTGACTCTTGATCTCGAGGTCGTGAGTTCAAGCCCCGCATTGGGAATAAAGCTTTTTTTTTTTTTTTTTAAAAAGACTTGAAAGTCAAATTTACTCTTTGATCCATTAACTACAGAATGGATGTTGCGTTAACAGGCATGAAAACACACAATGTCATGGTACCTCTCCATCAGAGCTCTTGGGTGACCAGGTGCATTGTCACTGAGCCATCATATTTTGAAAGGAATCTTAGTTTCTGAGCAGTAGGTCTCAACAAATGCCACAAGCACTAGAATCATCACTTTGGGCATTACATTTTCAACATAGGAATTTGAGGAGGAAATAAATATTCTAAACACAGCCGTTGAAGAGTTGGATGAGGACCTCAGCCATCCCAGGGAATTCGGATTTTATTAACAAAGTTGTGAGAATTGTTGAAGGACTGTAAGTGAGCTAGTCACATACACAAAAAGATGTTTCTGCAGGCCAGGGATGACGCCTTTTCCTCAGAGGTAGGAGAAGGAGTGTGCAGCTGACCAGGAAGCCCTGTACGTCTGCCTAGATGCTTCACCTCTCTCAGACTGCTCAAGCTGCGATTTCTGCCTTCCAGAGTAGTCCGACAATTCAGAGGCACAGGGCACTGCTTCAAAGTGGCGTTAGAGCTGGACAGAGTGGGGGGAAAAATTCTGTTTTGCCGTTTCTTGACATATGTTTCGTTTTAAGTTTATCTGAGAGCTTTCATGTCTTCGTATGCAGGAGACACAAGATGTAAAAATGAAATATTATTTTAATCAAACATGCTTATCAACACCATGAATTAGTCTTTTCCTGGTGGATAAAGTTCTATTGTTTTTTTTCATAACAGCTACTAATTAAGCAACAGAATAATTTAACATGACAGTAAATTTTTCATCCTAAGAGAATCATTAATATGTAAAATCAGTTTGAAAAGTACCTAGAACTCCACGTTCATAGCCTATTTCATTAAACTGTCTGTTCTTTGTCCATAAGAACTAGAGTTTGTATATGATTACCTACAATCTGGAAATCAGATATTGAGAATTAGTAAGCAAGTTGTTTAACATACTTGAAAATTGGCTCACCCGGCATTTTTTCTTCTGAAGCCTTACTAACTTATAAACTCATACAAAGTAAAATTTCACATTTGATAGTGGTTTGATGTATAACCCTTTAGAAATATTTTGCATTTTGACAGCAAACTTCAATGTTAAACTCTAGGCATGAATGATTTCATAATGTTAGGATCTGTGACAAAGCCACAGAGAGAATTATTTGGGTCATAAGGCAAAATTGTTATAAATGTTTGTAGATGTTTATTGAATAAGCAAACAAGTATATACTACATCTGGTTCTAAAGCTTTTTTTTCTATGTTTGTCCATAATTTTTATTTCTTTACCTACCTTTATTTTATCCTTTTTTTTTTAATTTCCAAGAGTCTCATGAGAAACAGACATTAAATTTTAATCTTCAGTCAAATATTGCTTTGCTGTAAAAGTACCAAAAGTTGTGAGAAGGAGTGTTTGCTAATTAGTTATTTAATTCTCTAGAGCTTTTAGCCCTTTCCAAAGTTCTATGATTCAGCGGGGAAGAGACTTTAAAATACAGCTTTGCTGAGCTTAAGTTGACCATGTGGTCTCTCAAATGTTCGGAATGTCTCTGATAACAAAGAAGTAAACTAACTATAATGTTCAGGAAATCTTTTGCTGTAACCCTGTTTTTAATAATCACATCAGATAGCTTATAGACATTGTCATGACAGATGCTATATGCAATTTTCAAACTGATTTAAAAATTTTTAATTAACTATGATATTACAGTATACTCTTCCAACTAAGGACTGTTTTCATTTTTTAAGATGGTGCATTCAAGTTTCTTAGCGCTGAAAGACATCAGAAGGCACACTTTCCTTTTGAAATCCCATTAAAAGAGCAGGGAGTCCGTGCTAGGAGAAGTAACAGGGCATCTGAGGGCATCTGAGACTTGAATTTTATCAGCAGCAAATGTCTTCTAATTAGAAATTTCAATCTAAAGGCTGATGCTATTTTATTGAGGCAAAGGAGGGGGCCCCATCTAGTCTAATTGCTCTCAGGTGGTAACATAGCAAACGCTACTGAAGTCTGGGGCCTTCCCTATAAACGACTTCTTACCTTTTTTAGAAAATAGTCCGCTATTGTAAAGTTAATGTGAGGAGACTACAAAGAAGAAAAGGTGGGGGGCAACCAGCCATGCACTGCTGTGAAAGGCGGGATAGCACTCGAGGCTTGTAGAGACAGGAGGAAAAGCAAAGGGGGGTAAAAGGCAGCGAGGAAGGGGCAGAAAGGGCGCTGAGGAGCCAAAAGAGCGCCCCGGGGGGGCAGCACTGAGCCTGCACCCAGGGGCTTTCCAAGAATAACCCGCCACTGTGTGCAAGCTCACACTTCAAGGTCACGCACAGAAAATGGCCAGGAGGGAACAGCCTGACCCTTTGAAGAGTCTGGGTTCACTACAAATAGCCCTGTTTTATGAAATATTTTTGAATTACACATTATTACTACATAAAATAATTGCATCAATGTATATGAACATGTATACTGGTTAAATATATGTACAGGTGAGTGCAAATATATGTATATTTGTTTTTAAATTATAATCCCAAAACACAATATTTTCATGTAACTCTCAACCCCCAGAATATGCGTACCACTCTCTTTTGCCTTTGTGGTTTTGTAATAAAAAAATAAAAATGAACCCATTAAATTATACGGGTAGTAAGAGACGAATAGCGTAGTTTAACTTCTTTTTTTTTTCAAGTTTATTCATTTGGAGAGAGAGACAGAGCACACTAGCAGGGGAGGGGCAGAGAGAGGAGAGAGAGAGAGAGAGAGAGAATCCCAAGTGATGAGAGAACGTGGGGAGGGCACAGTGCAGGCTAACAGCCCCCACCCCCCACCCCAGGTGGGATCCGTGTGATATTCCCTGGCCACTCCTAGCTGCCCAAGCGCAAAGGAAAGGGGTTCAAGGGCTTGCCATAGTGATGTGGGAAACAAAGGCAAATGAAAAATTAAATTCCCTTACTGCCTAACAACCCATTGACAAGTCCTTGAAACCCAGCAGAGTAACCTCCCAGGAGCTCACCTGCCTCAATGATGACACTTCGCTGGGGGCAAAAGGGAATCTTGGCTTAACATTATCCTGACCCTTCCCCCACCCAGGATCCTGTAAGTCTACTTTAACATATAAAAATTCCTTTGGAAACTTCCTTTATCTCAACTCCCCCAAGATATACGCAGGCAATCATACCCCAAGCTTATGGTCCCCTGATAGACATCTAAAGGGTCTCATGACTGAGGTTTTACTAAACAATAATAAATGGCATGTTTCTAACAGCACCTAACCTCTCAAGGTCCTGGAAACCTTGCTTCCAAAATTCCTTAGAGACCTATTCTATCCCTAATCCTCTCTAAACCTGAGTATATATAATCAGTTACGCATCACAAGCCCAGTGCAGCTCTTTTCGCCCACAGGTCTTGTCCCTGTACTTTAATAAAATTACCTTTTTGCACCAAAGATGTTTTCAAGAATTGTTTCTTGTCCATCGGCTCCAGACCACCCCACCATCACCCCAAACGCCCATCACTCTGCACTGTCAGCGCAGAGACTGATGTGCGGCTAGAACTCACAAACCTCGAGATCGTGACCTGAGCCAAAACCAAGAGTCGGATGCTCGACTGACTGAGCCACCCAGGTGCCCCTTAACTTTTTTTCAAAGAGCAAATTATGTGAGCCTTTAATTAATATGTGGAAATAAATGAAGGCCACCCGAATGAGAAAAGCTAGGGCTATTTATTCATAGCTTGGTATGTTGCAAGGGAGTCAGCTGCTGTCACTTTCAATACTTTCTTTTGTCAGAGACTCAAAGCCAGGTAAAGGAGTGGGCAAGTTTTATAGTGGAAAAAAGTGAAGGTTCCTATGCCCTGATTATTGGTGATAGGACACTGTAACAGGGCTGTGATGGGTTAAAGGAATGTATTTGACTTTCTCCTGTAGATCCTCTGGAGGGACAGATACTAGGGAAGCTGGCCATTTTGGACTCTTAGGGAAGCTTAGCCACCTAGATTGTCACTAGAGATAGAAATCTGACATTCTGCAGGTCTTACAGCACTCGGGCTTCCTGGGCTGTTTATTATAGATGAAGGACTGGTTTCCCGCACAGGTTCTTGCAGGTTATGGGTCAAAGTTATACTTTTATATATAGTCTAGCTGTTGTCCCTCTGTATATTCAGTCTCTCAAATAATGTTAAAATAAAGGTATATTCTGTTGCACAGAAGTACATGTTTAAAACATTTTGTTCTGAAAATGCAGGCATCACTATCCGAAGAATTAGGTCAACATACAGAGTTCAAAGGATAAACACCCATGATTTTTCTTTTCTTTCCTTTTTAATTTTTTTTAAAAAAGTTTATTTATTTTGAGAAAGGGAGAGAGAGAGAGTGTGAGCAGGGGAGGGGCAGAGAGAGGGAGAGAGAATCCTAAGCAGGTGCTGCACGGTAAGTGCAGAGGGTGGTCGAACTCCAGAGCCGTGAGATCAGGACCTGAGCCGAAACCAAGAGTGAGATGCCCAACCAACTGAGCCACCCAGGCACCCCCCTTTCCTTTTTAAAAATTCCACACGTAAGTGAGATCATACAATATTTGTCTTTCTCTCCTTCACTTAACTTTATGCCCTCAAGTCCATCCATGTGGCTGCAAATGGCAGAATTTCCTTATTTTTACAGCTGAGTGACATTCCATTGTATGCGTACCAGACATCTTTATCCATGCACATGTCGATAGATGCTAGGTTGTTTCGATGTCTTGGCTATTGTAGGTAAAGCTATGAGCAGGGGACCCAGGAGATTTCATAAATCGCTGAATGAGCCATAGGCTCCCAGAAGCAGAGAGGGGTCAGATCCAGTAGTGTATTAATTATGAATGATTAGGAGTTTCTGTTTTAATTAGAATCAGAAACCTTTGAAAGGTTTTAAGAAATGAGATGCCAATTTGTTTTTCTTTTAATTTTTTTTTTAACGTTTATTTATTTTTGAGACAGAGAGAGACAGAGCATGAACGGGGGAGGGTCACAGAGAGAAGGAGACACAGAATCCGAAACAGGCTCCAGGCTCTGAGCTGTCAGCACAGAGCCCGATGCGGGGCTCGAACCCACGGACCGTGAGATCATGACCTGAGCCGAAGTCGGACGCTCAACCGACTGAGCCACCCAGGCGCCCCGAGATGCCAATTTGTATGGCACAGTAATGTGATTTGTTTTAAAAAGATCAATTCCAGTATTAAAGGGTAAATGGGATCATGTGTGCAGCTTACTCACAACATTTGATAGGAAACAACACTTAGATACCCCAGATTATCTCCCCACAGGATACTTAGAATTACTAGGGGGAAAAAAAATAGTAATTTACAATGAAGAAACCTGGTGGACACCACTTTATTCAAGTGATCAAGGCTAACCATCAGTAAAGGATCAGGCTTACCGACCCTCCTGATATGATGCACTGAGGTCACAACGTCCCTTCTGTGGTTCCTGCCAGAAATGGATACCCAGAATCTAATCACAAAGACGTCAGACAAACACAAATTGAGGGGCATTTTAAAAAGAACGGGTTTGTACTCTTTAAAAATGTCAAGGTTTTGAAAAGAGAAATAACCGAGGAATACTCCAGACTGAAGGAGATGAGACATTAAAAGGAAATACAACTTATGAACCTGTAACAGAAATAGGTATTTTTTACTTTTACTCCGAAAAACATGATTGTGACAACTGATGAAATTTAAACATTTGTAGATTAGGTAATAGTGTTCATGTTTATTATTTATTTATTTTTAAAGTTTATTTACTTTGAGAGACAGAAAGCGAGCAAGCAGGAGAGACGGAGAGAGAGAGAGAGAGAGAGAGAGAGAGAGAGAGAGAAGATCCCAAGCAGGCTCCGTGCTGCCAGCGCAGAGCCTAATGCAGGGTTCGAACTCCTGTGAGGTCAGGACCTGAGCCGAGATGGAGAGTCAGACGCTTAACTGACTGAGCCACCCAGGTGCCCCTACAGTATTCATTTTTAAAATTATGTTATGAAATTGTTCTGAGGTTACATGAGGCAATGTCATTGTTTTTAGGATATATGTGGTTTTTAGGAGGTTTTTAGAGGTAAAGAGGCATCCTCTCTGTAACTTACTCTCAAATGATTAAAAAAACATTTATAGAGAATGATAAAAGCAGACTTTAGAATATGTTAACATTAAAGGAATTTGAGTGAAGAATATATAGGAATTATTTTTACTATTCTTACAACTTTTGTGTAAATCTGAAATTTATTTCAAGAAGTTTTAAAAATTGGATTGCAGAGGCATTTTAAGAAATTATCTTAGATTCAGTAAGTAACAGCACTCTCTTAAAGGAAATATGTCCTGACCTGTGTGCTAAGAGTCATTAAGTTCTGATTTCTTCATTCTTATTAAATTTTGACTCCTTTGGATGGAATTGGTTATATTTATGATGTATAATGGAAGGAGAATGGCACGTGTATATTTGCATAAATGAAATAAAGCCACTCTAACCAGCAAGTTTGGATATCTTCCAGGGTCAAAATCAGAGAGAATTCAAGTGGAATATATTGTACTGTCATGTTTAAAAAAAAAATACACACACACACACACATTCATAGGAATTAAGCTGAAACTGTATTGTCCTAGTTAGAAAAACCCACATTGTCCTTATTTTGTTCACAGTAACAGTACTGAGCATTTATGGCGCTAGTGTCCTATGCACCGCACGTTGGCAGTTAACCGTAGGCCAGGATTTGAGCCTGGCAGCCTGTGCTCTCTTAAACCATCTGATATAAAAAGAAGACGCTCTTCAGTCCAAGGCAGCGTTTCTCGACCTTTCCTTCCCCATACTCCTGAGGGGTATGATGTGCTGCAGCTGAGTCATGAGGCACACCTCCCAGGAGCACCTGTCAGAATTCAGGGGGGCAGAGCTCTAATTTAGCACATCCTCTTATTCTTCCACTCTACATCCTAAGAGTTCACGGATTTCGAGAATGTCCTCTGGTAAGCGTTGCACAGAGGTTGTCGCCATTCCTGCTTTCAGAGACCTACAGACCATTGGAAAGTCATAGATGTGAACAAGAAATTCACTGAAATAAACTTAAATTAACTATGATGGAACCAGCCAGCAACAGGATATCCACATTTTCGTTCAACTAAAATTCCCTTAAAATCAAACTATGAATATATTTCATTTACATTGCATATAATTTCCATCTTGGTATTGAATGACAAGGTTTAGAAAAAAAATCACTAATGTATAAACTCCAGGGAGAAAAACGTTAAGTCAACAACTATTTGAGTATACATTATTTCGCAAGCAATTTCAGGGTACACACATTATTCAATACACATTAACTCATCAATTGAATACACATTATTCGATTTCAAATATGACTTCCAGTATTCTAGTCATTGCTGTAGGCTAAGAATTTGGAGAAAGAACCTGCCTTCATTTCCTATACCGATTCTAACTCTACAGAAATGAATAAAGGAATCAGCTCTGGAACTTTATGAACCTTGATTTCTAGCTACGTAGTGGCAGCAATGTAACGTTTTTAATTAGTTTATATTTGTGCAAGGGACTCATTTCTTTGTGACTTTATTCTGTATGCAATTTAGGGAAAAAGTCAAGAGCTCTTTCTCAGTGGCCATAGGACAGTTTGCTACTGCTTTCAGGTAACTGCCTCACAAAACTCTACATAATGTAGTTTCCATAATGATGATGTATGCTATTTACAGCATGTCAGTGGCGAGCTCAAATACAGCCTAAGAACCAGTCATCTCTGAGTAACTCAAGGGACGTGAATAAAACACTTCTAGTCTGAATAACACGTGGTTACAAGAACACAGTTTAAGAGATTCAAGCTTCTCAGTAAAACATTTAAGACGTACGTATGGCATGACGGGCACGGGGGAAACTTCTCCGCCCGGTTTGAGAAGTGTAAGCCGCATGTCCAAAAGCCCTGAGCCGTTCCACACCTGAGTAATAATAGCCAGAGTGTGGCATAGTTACAGAAAGCGAAATTTGGAAAGTCTGAAGCCTTGACTGTAATTGCAGCTTCATCTCTTGCTTTGTGTCTTCAGGCGAGAGATAAGGCTTCTTGCTTCCTTCATCTCTAAAAGATCGAGCCTACGGAGTGGATGAGGATTGCATACAAAAGGGTGTCCCACACAGGTGAATTCCTTGAGGAAACCTCACTAGGAAAGTCACTTGGCGGGCGGTCGACCTGGATCCTGTGGTGACGCCCCAGCCTGACCACTGCCTCCTTCAACATACGAGGTGTTTTGCAAACCTGGCAAGAGCAGCACAAATAAGAAGGCCGACTCACAAAAACAAGTTGGAGGGAAATGGCCTCCGGGCGGAAGGCGGCGCGAAAGCACCCGGAGCCGAGGCCGTGGCGGAGGCCGGCCGTGGGAGGCAAGGCCGTGGGAGGGAAGCGGCGGCGGGGCAGGCCGCGGCCACGGGAGGGAAGCGGCGGCGGGGTTCGCCATGCGACGGCCCTGACCTGCGCACCGGCGGCTCCAAAGCCCGGGGCCCGAGGCCCTTGGCCTCGGCTGCGGGGGGTGGAGGCGGAGGCGCGGGGTCGGCAGTCGCTGAGCAAGGTTTGGTGCGGCCGCGAGGCCGCGTCCGGTCCCCTTTCGCATTTAGGCGCCTCGGCTCCGAGTTCTGTGATGAGGAAGGGGAACGGCTCACCAGGAGACAGTCGTCACCGGGAACGGGCAGAAGCGGGCCAAGCCGAGGCGGGTACATAAGAACCAGCTTCCTCAGGGCCTCGTGAAGCGGGATCCTCCCCGCGTCCACGTGGATTTTCCTGGGATCCTCTGTGAGGCGTGGGCCTGGGGAGTGGCAGGGGTAAGCGCTCCCTACCCCAGGAAGAAACCCCCAGGCTCGAGGAGCGGCTTCCATTAAGGAACGTAAGCTGGGGCCACGACCCCGAATAAACCGCATTGGCCGGGAACCTTCAGTCGCGAGCCGGGCGGTCCTGCGACGTTGGCTGGGTGTTGGTTTGTAAGTGGACAAGAGGTGGCCGGTGTCTGGCGAGGGCTAATGGCGGAGTCACCAGCCCACCTTCCCCAGCAATCCCTACAAGGAGCACGGCAGGGCATATGCCGGTCGGTGACGCCTCATTCCTGCACCCTTGCCTGGTCTGCTTTCTTCCAGGCTGGCCCAGGGCCCAGCCCTGCTGGGGGCTGCTGCACTTTACAAGCAACATCTGCCTTCCTCCAGCCCCTGGGCTGTGGGAATTGTATTCAAGTGGGAACTTCTTGCCCTCATTTCCCTTACCGCTGTGTTTGCTACCTTGACGACTCCTGTGTTGGACAGAGGTTGGGGGGCAGGGCAAGCCTGATTCTTCCTGCCCACCTGCTCATGTTCCCACTCCCAGATGGATGGGCGGTTGGCCAGCTGTTCGTAGAAGATGGGACTGGTGTAGAATTCTCCCTCCACCCAGGGTTGGGCTGATTCCTCCCCACTGCAACGAAGTCTTTCCCCCAGAGCCCCGTCCCCCCTCCCCCCAAGGGCTGGTGCCAATAGCTGTAAGGAGCCCACCACCCCTTTCCCTAAGTATACCCATCCCTTCAAGATCGGTCAAGGGAAGGTACTGGAGCCCCTGGGTAGGGACAGAAGGGAGAGATCAACCATAAAAGAATACTTAAAAGGTGAAAGTTTGTAAATAGTCTAGTCCATGACATTGGGGCAGAGTCTGTTTCTACTTCTAAATGATTTTTTTTAATCCCTAACTGTGCAAGCTCTGTGCTTTTAAGAGTGTGGGAAATGGCTTGAGAAGGGTGGCCCCCACTCTAAGAAGCCTGTTGTGTTGTTTAGTTTCAATAAGATTATTTGTAGACCCTGCAAAAAAAAAAAAAAAAAGGCCTCTAAATATCATTCCAAGGTTAACATTTTAATGCTATTTAACCATTCATTTGGACCTATCATTTTCTTTGCATTCTGTATTAGTGAATGTTGATCCTACATTATAAAAAGAAGGCCTACTCATACAACAATTTAGGTTTTTCATGGAATATTTATTATAATCCTATTTCCATATAAGACTTCAGCTTATGGTGGTTTTGTAAGAATGCCTGTGAGGATTGAAATCAATTTTAAATACAACAGAACTTATATCATAGGGATTTCTTTTATGACTTCTAAAGCACTATCATGAATTTCCATGAATAGAGTGTTTATTAAAGCTTTTTTTCTTGATGAAAAATTATACCAGGTAACCCAGTATTACTTAATCATTTATTTAGGAAAAAGTTTACAGATTAGGATAAAGTAGAAATTAACCTAGAACCTAACCATTTCCAACCATCTTATTTTTTTTTGTCTTATGGGAGCCATGAGAACAAGCCTCTGGAAGGAATGACACTTGAGAGTTTTAACAGGGAGAAAGGCTCTGGTCCTTCATTACCTTACACTGAATGATATGCCCTGGCTAAGTTTTATCTCATATTGCAAAAACCTCAAGCATATTCCCTGATTCCCTTAGGAAATCCAGCACTGACATCCTGTGATATACATAAATACAGATTAAAAATCCTGGTGCTATAATAATGGCACTTACAATAACTTTTACTGTACGTTTGTCAATTGGCACAGAAATTTTACTTATAATGTTAAACAAGCGAAAACACACACTTCACTATGAAAACTGAATCCAGGTTAGAAAATTTTTATGGAGCCAAAAAGATGACTTTAAGGAATCTATTTCCACCAGTGGCAGCTGACTGGCCCCTATGCTGTACACATATGCAAGCAAGTGCAACGACCAAGTGCAGACAAGCCACAAACAGCGCTGTCCCGGAGAGCTTCAGAGCAAGCGGACGGTTTTGCCAGTTACTGTCAAGAAGTCGTCATCAGCCAAGGCACGCAGGGCTTCTTCAAACATATCTTTGGTAATTGCCTTTGGGGAAGAGATGAAAACAATTATTTTACATGTCAAGTACTCCTTACCTGTAGAGATACAATGATTTCAATTTTTTTTAATGTCTTTTCTTTATTTATTCATTCATTCATTTATTTATTTATTTTTAATGTTTATTTTTGAGGGAGACAAAGACAGAATGCGAGTGGGTTAGGAGCAGAGAGAGAGGGGGGCGCCTGGGTGGCTCAGTCGGTTAAGTGTCCGACTTCAGCTCAGGTCACGATCTCGCGGTCCGCGAGTTCGAGCCCCGCGTCGGGCTCTGGGCTGATGGCTCAGAGCCTGGAGCCTTCTTCCGATTCTGTGCCTCCCTCTCTCTCTACCCCTCCCCCGTTCATGCTCTGTCTCTCTCTGTCTCAAAAATAAACGTTAAAAAAAAAAAATTTAATAAAAAAAAAAAAAAAGAAAAAAAAAAAACAAAAAGAAAAGGAGCAGAGAGAGACACAGAATCCGAAGCAGGCTCCAGGCTCTGAGCTGTCAGCACAGAGCCCGATGTGGGGCTCGAACTCACAAGCCATGAAATCATGACCTGAGCCAAAGTCGGACGCTCAACCGACTGAGCCACCCAGGTGCCCCTTAAATGTTTATTTTTGAGAGAGAGGGAGAGATTGAGTGGGGGAGGGGCAGAGAAGGAGACACAGATTCCAAAGCAGGCTCCAGGCTCTAAACTGTCAGCATAAAGCTTGACGCGGGGTTTGAACTCTTGAGCCCTGAGATCATGACCTGAATCAAAGTCGGATGCTTATCTGATTGAGCCACCAGGAACCCCTACAATGATTTCAATGTTGAAGAATTACTAGTCTCTTTCCTTTCTGATGGCTGTATACATTCCTTAGGTTCTTTTTTCTTTTTTAAAAATTTTTAAAAAAATTTTACTTTTTGAGAGACAGAGCGAGCAGGGAAGGGGCAGAGAGAGAGGGAGAGAATCCCAAGCAGGCTCCACGAACCATGAGATCATGACCTGAGCCAAAACCAAGAGTCTGATGCTTAACCAACTGAGCCACCCAGGTGCCCCTACATTCCTTAGGTTCTAACTCAGGATGGGCAACTATTTCCCGTAGAGGGCCAGATGGCAATACACAGGCTTGACATCTGCCCATATAATGTAGAAATTACTCAACTCTGCCCCTGTGGTGCCAATGTAGCCGAAGATACACAAGTGAAGAAGCATGATGAAAGCAGGCAAAGGGCTGGACTTGGACCCTGGAGTTCTTTTCACTGGACAACTCAACTCTACTTACATCAGGGAACCTGAGCATTTCATCATTAAATTAAGATGCAAGGCTGTTAACACTATGTACAATAGCAAAACACTGCAAACATCCTAAATGTCCGACAACTGGTTAAGTAAACGATGGAATAGGCATAAATTTTATGATTATTTCTTGATGGGTTTATGGATGATTTTACTTTTTAAAATATCATATCTACATTTAAGAAAAAAAGTTAAAAAAAAACCCTAAAAGCAGTATTAAAGAAAAAAAAGAAAAACTCTATTAAGCAAAAAATTAAACACTTACTATGTCAGATTGTCCACGGATATCTTCAAAAAGTTGCTGATATTTTAGAGCTGGTGTTTTGCCCTTAGACAAAATAAGTCTTTTCAATGCTTCAGCTAATTCTTCTTTCCGTTTACGAGAGGTGGCACTCATTCCTGATTTAAAAGAAATTAATGAAAATATTTCTGCTACAGGGAAGTGAAATATTTCAAATTTCCATAAGTATTTTAGTAGTATTGCCACAAAAAGGTTAGGGGACAGCTGGGTGAATGCCAAAATATATTCAACATTGTGAGTTCTGAATTCTCTGTTTTTTCCAATTTTCTATAAGTGAGTAGCCGCTAGTTTCCACTAAAACACAGTCCATATAATCTGAAAGGCAAGCAGTGCTCATTAAGAAACGAATTACTTCTTTAAAATGGGCTAACACAGGTGCCTACAGAACAGAATCCCTGTGAAATTAGATACAACACTGTGTGCATGCACATGTGCTAGTGCATTTTTTTCTCAGAAGTTAGCGTATATTTTTCTCACAATTTCTAATACATTCTCAAAAGAGGCCCTGTTCTGAAAAAGGTTAAGAACCCCTGCTGCTTCGAGCAATTTGTTAGCTCAAATGTGAAATACTAATTACGTGTACGCTCAGTGCACACAGACCTGTAGTTAGAATGGAGATGTCCACAATGCCCGTCCGGGGGTCGGTGGCAGACTGCTTTAGAGCTTCCCGATGGAGGCGCTTTGCTTCTTCAACATCAATTGCTTCAACTTTGTTTGAAAATCGTACTTTAGCATGGGCTTCTGCTAACCGAATTAATGACTCCAGCTGTCGAGGGTATGCGGAAACCATTCCTCGGCTGCTGCCAATCTTTCTCATGTCTACATAAGCCTAGTATAGACAGGAAAAAAAAACCCAAAACTCCTTTTAACAGTAAAATTACTTTCATGGTTGAACTTTGAACAGTTAATATTCTGTTAAATAAACTACCAGCTGCCAGGTGCAGCACCGAGGGGAATTAAAGTCAGATCTAGCCATGGCCCTTGAAGCTAGCTCAGCAAAAAGGTGGTATCTGACGTAGCTGTGAAGGGTGAAGAATGGGAGCGGGCAGTGGGGTGCCTAAGGGTTGGCACTCAGGGGACACAGTGTACTGGGGGTAAAGCGCAGGCCACAATTACAGCAGAGGACTAATCAGGGTGCCTGTCTGAAAAAGATGCTCAAGGCACCTTCTCTGATTTACACCCCTGCTGAGGGTTCGTTTAATGAGCAAGGCGGGCAGACTACTGGGATAATGTTACAAAGGTGAGTCGTATTAAACTCACATTTTTATGACATAATTTTATTTCTTTTTGAGCAACCCTCAAGTATATGATACAAATGGAAAATTATGCATCGCTTATAACTTTCATTGAAGCATTTTTCGGGGGTTTAGGATATACAGGCCATCAAAGCACGAGGAACTTTCCTAATATCATAAATAACTTATCTATCATTATGCATTGTATACATGTGAAAGGACACCGAAAAGTGAACATCAGATACTTGCAATTCATTTTATGTTTTAGAAACAAGCAAATGGAAGCTCAGAGAAATTAGATGACTTCTCCAGAGTTACAAAGTTAGTAAGCAGCATCTCTTGTACTTCAAATCAGGTATTCTGATCTTAAATTCAATGTGCTCACAAATATTTAATTACAGAAAGGTTTTACAACATATACAAATGAATCCTTTCCCCCCTTTTACCTTTAGAAAAGTTAATTTTGCAACACAGGAGAAAAAATGAGTTATAGAAAATAGTATGTCATTAACTAAATTACTGTTTTAAAGGGGATGACCAGCCAATTCCATTGATGCAACCGGCTACCAGCTCAACAGACACATTTTCAGGGTTTTAACAGGGACCTGTGTTACCTCGATGAGAGCCTGGCTGGCTTCCTGGCTCAGCCGAGGCACGACCGCTCCGTGGGCGTAAGCGATGTAGTCCTTCAGCACTGCCATGTCCATGAACTCCTCTTCCACTTGTTCCTCACTCTGGTAGTACAGAGACACAAGATGGTGAGCCAGACGCCTGTCGTATGCTTCGTCCTGAGGGTCCAGCATGAGGAAGATCAAATCAAACCTGAGAAAATATTGTGAAAAAAACCTGTTTTCCTGCTCGGGACACCAACGTACCCACAAATTTAAATTTGTTTCTGAGCCACGTAGACACGCAGAGCGTGTGCGCATGTAGTCAGGGTTGCCAAGGGACAGTTAAGGGTCTGCTGTCCCGTGGTCCGGTGAGCCTTCAGTTCAACCCCTTCTCCCTGTTCTGGCCCCAGCAGGTGCCTGTTCTTCTGGCCCTTAGCTCTGCCCAGGAAAAGGCTTGTCACCAAATAGCCTAGTCAAAGAAGTACGATTCCTCCAAGGGAAATGTTATGGTAATTTGGAAGACTGGAAGATTTAAAGGAAAATGCAAAACAAACAGAACAAAACAACTTTGGTTAGAAAAAAAAGTCTAGGGGCACCTGGGTGGCTCAGTTGGTTAAAGGTCCGACTCCTGATTTTGGCTGAGGTCATAATCTCACAATTTGTGGGTTCAAGCCCCACATCGGGCTCTGCACTGACAGTACAGGGCTTGCTTGGGATTTTCTCTCCTCTTGTACCCTTCCCCCAAATAAATAAATAAACTTAAAAAAAAAAGTTGAGTAATTAAAATCTCAAAATCCATTTATGAAATACATCAATACTTGTAGTAATGGGGTTGAGAAAAAGCATGGACCACAGAACTCCACTTTCACAAATTTAATTTTTCAGAACCTTATCTGTCATGTGAAGCACCGTTCCCTGTACTTAATATTCTATAGTGGCTTTAAGACTGAGATGAGCAGTGACTGATGGACAGGTATCTTGAGTGACGTCAAGGTGAAATGTCCCAACAGTTTCAATGTTAAGATGCCACTCACAGCTGAGTAGAGAAGCACAGTCCTTGCCACGAAAACCCTGACCAACCATATTAGAAAACTCTGCATTAGAATGAAGAATTTGATACTAGTAGCTGCTGAATGCTATTATTATTATTATTATTATTACTATTACTATTATTATTATTTATTTAGAGAGAGAGTAAACACAAGGTGGGGAGAGGGGCAGAGGGACAGGAAAGACAATCCTAAGCAGGCTCCATGCTCAGTGCAGAGCCCAATGCGGGGCTCGATCCCATAACCCTGGGATCATGACCTGAACTGAAATCAAGAGTTGGACGCTTCACCGACTGAGCCACCCAGGCGCCCCTATTATTTTATCTCACCCTGAAAATTCTACAAATGAGCAAAGTAAGGACATCTCTTTTATGTTCTCATACCTTGATAATAATGTGTGAGGCAGCTGGATATTTTCAATGGTAGTTTTTTTAGGATTCCATTGAGACTCAATAGGATTTGCTGCTGCCAGGATAGACGTGCGTGCATTGAGCTGGCAAATAATCCCAGCCTGTCAGAGAAAACAGTGCAGTTAGAAGCTTCACCCTAACGCTGGCAGGAACAGTGTGAGCGATCTTCCGCTGGCACGCCCTCTGCCATGTATCCACTGTCACCAACAGCCATGCAACAGCACCTTGTAAGGGTGACGTCAGCAGATCCACCTGGGACAATCCCATCCTCAGACTCACGCCAAGAACGGAGTTTTAGATAAATGCAAGCCGTAACTGCATTTTTGTCACAAACTAAACCCCTTGCAGGACATTTTGGACAAACTCAAGTTCTACGAATTCCACACATTAGTGAGCCAGTACAGCAAACAAAAGATGATCTTGCGGAAAATACTTTTTCAAAAGCATTTAGCTGACACCTAGCAGGAAAAGTACTGGAAAGTATTCACGAGTTTCCCAAAGTTCTAGATTTCTAAGTGTACCCACGTTAAGCATGCAGGACGGGCCTCACCTTTGCAATGGAAAGAGTCTGCTGTTCCATGACTTCGTGTAGTACTGATCTCGTACTTTCATTCATCTTGTCAAACTCATCAATACAGCAGATACCATTGTCACTCAGGACAAGGGCACCAGTCTGCAAGACAAGCTGCCTCGTCTCAGGGTCTTTCATCACGTATGCGGTGAGGCCAACTGCACTGGAGCCTTTCCCAGACGTGTACTGGCCCCTGGGGACCAGATTGTACACATACTGCAGCAGCTGAGACTTGCTGGTACCAGGGTCACCACACAGCAGGATGTTGATCTCAGCACGAAATTTGCCTCTGCCTGTGTGACTAAAATCCTTTCTTGTTCCACCAAAGAGCTGAAGCAAGATTCCCTAAACAAACATGTTAAACATTCACTTACTACATAGTAACTGAGATCCAGTATAAGCGTTAGTGGGATTTTCTTACTCTGTGAATACAAAAATTACAAGTAAGAAATTAAAGGAAGGTGGAAACGACACAACGGTGCTTTAAATGATCACTAACCAATTCGTATAGAAGCACACACCACTGTGCCAGAATAGTGGCCATGCAAATCCCTCTTCTGACCCCATCTGGTTATGTTGAGAAACATCCAAGTTCAACATAGATATGAGGAAATGGACAATGATGCTGTGATTCTTGTCGACCCATAACTAAATCAGACTGCGAGCACCTGCTCTGTGGAACAGGCAACAACTCTTATCCTTTATGGGCTGAGGGGCAGGGGGGATGTTTATACCTTTTGATCTCAAAGAACTACAAATCCTGATCAAAGTTAAAAATCCATTGTTACCTTCTTTATATCTTCGTGTTCATAAATGCTTGGAGCCAAGGCTGAAGCAAGTCTCTCATAAATGTCTGGTTTTCTGGAAAGTTCCTTAAGCAACTCCACACGCTTCTCTGAAAACAGTTTCTGCTCTGCTTCTTCATCAAGGCCATGTAGACGTTTTGCATCAGTTTTCCGATAGTGAATGACATCAATGTGGGTTTTGTAGACAGACTTCACATTACTCACATGTGAGTTGACTCGAATAGGAACAGCTCGATAGATGCCTGAGGACACAACCAAGACACCTGCTTTTATCTTCTCCTCAATGGCTCATAAACCAGCATGGACAACAGGGAGCACTGAAGAGATCTGACGGCTGGCAGGGGAAGTGAGCCTCCATGCACACTGCCTTCGCGGCCCTCCTAGAATCAAGGGCTCAGGCCTTTGCTACAAAGCTCCCCACTGAAGGGGGCAAGGCAAGTTGGGAAGAACACAGGTTTTTGAAAAAAGCAGACCCAAAAATAAAATGTGTTCATCTGTGACTGTTAGCTCTATGACCTTGAGCACCTGAGTATAACCACTGCATACAATCATCCTGAGATTAAATGAAATTATTTTGCTTTTAACACAATGCTGGCTGATGGCTGTGTTCTGTAAATAGTATTCTGAAATAGTTATTTTCATTTCTCTTAAGCTTAGTGTACTGAATCTGCTTAATAATTATTTGACAAAGTACGATTATTTAGAACAAAGTCCTAAAATCCTGTACCAAAAATTTGGAAAGAAAGGAAATCCTAAAAGCTCTTTTACAAATTACTCAAAAATTACTTAGACATGACAGCCTACGGAGTCAAAGGTGAAGATATGATAAAGGAAAAATAAAAGTGTTTCTAGGTGAATGGCCATGCCCCAGTGTGCTTCTTAAATATAATTTAAGAACATGAGAGGTAAATGAACAATCAGCGCTTCAAACATACCAACTCATTTGTTCTTTAAGAAGTGTTTCCCAGGGTGCCTGGGTGGCTCAGTTGGTTAAGGATCCAACTACAGCTCAGGTCATGATCTCATGGTTTGTGAGTTTGAGCCCTGTGTCAGGCTCTGTGCTGACAGCTCAGAGCCTGGAGCCTGCTTCGGATTCTGTGACTCCCTCTCTCTGCCCCTCCCTCACTTGTGCTCTGTCTCTATCAAAAATAAATAAACGTATAAAAAAAAAAAAAAAAAGTGTTTCCCAACCTGATAGATCTGTTTATGTTTCTTGACTTTCAAGCTAGAAGGCTTGGACTCCGGGACAATCCACTTTCCTGCTGCTTGAGGAGCAAGCATCTGTGCCCTCTACTAACAGCCTTCACGACAAGCCTCCGTAGATTGCTGGTCCTTCTGTTTATTAGCAGGTCACATGATTCGTTTTCAAGACGTAAAAACCAATTTAAATGCAGTATTCTGAGACTACACACCCTTCTTCAGGCAAGCCAGATTAGGGATGGATGATGATTTAAAGTGGTCTAGTTATCTCTACTGGTGCTTGCAGGGATTCACTGCCTTAGAACAGCACAAATAATACTTACTTTACATTCATACGGTGCTTTCCACAGAACCACCCCCCCCGCAATACGTTCACCTATATCATCACATTAATTCCACTTGGTGGTTGAGGAAATTAAAATAGCAGACTAAATACTTTACCAAAGATTTCAAAGCAGTAGGGGCAGAACTAGTCGTCCACATTGTTAACAGGTTGCCAGGGACAATGCTGGGCTTCATACCGGGAGACACGGGATGAGAAGTCCTAACTCACTGAATACAACCAAGAGGCTGCCCTGGGAGCCACGGCCACTCCCTGGACTTAGTCCCCTCAATGCCCTCAATGAAGAACTGTGCTTGCTGTCCAAACACACCCCCTTTGAGAAACCAGGCGCTCATGCTGCTCGGAAGCAGAGAAAAACTGGCATGTGTGCGTGGCGCAGTGACACACCACTCTCGTGGCCAGAAGAGGGGAGGAGCCCTGTGCCACAAATTAGAACCTCAGCTACAGTGATCTGCAAGTCTCAGAGTCCACTCCCTCCAAAAATACCACGTGACTCGCGCGTGGAAGCAAAGTGCTCTGACCCATTCTTCTCCATGACAGGTGAGTGTTAACCCTTGGCTGTGCATTTGGGAAATAAGTAGCAAATTACTTAAAATTCCAGAGTTGGTGAGTGCCGCTTCCTGGAACTGCTCGTATGATTTCAATCTTAGCAACACCAGCCTTGTCTGAGCCGTTTTCTCAAGACACCAACACTATCAAGTCAAAATACACTCACAGCTCTGGAACACAGAGATGTCAAAAGCAAGCAACTGCAAGGACAATGACTGGAAAGGTTCTATCCTGCTAGGTAGAAAGGTGATTAAAGCATGACTCATTTCCTCAAGACTCGAATGACTCCTGCAGGCAGGACCAAGCCAGAGGACTAAAAAGTGTCAAAAAAACAAAAACAAAAAAAAACAAGACTTCTCTCATTAATACAATTTACGTTCTTACCTGTAACGTTCACTCTGTCTCCAGGCTGAACCTTGTCAACAAGATCATTGTGAGCAAAAAGGATGACGGTGTGAGGCGTCTGCCCTGCAGGCATATCTTCAGGAGACTCTTGAAGTTTGATCTGAAAGAGCAGTGGAAACCGAAATCTCAACAAATGACAAGCATAATTTGCACAAAACTGCCAGTCTTACTTAGAGATAACTACTTTTGATGTTTACCGTGTTTGTTTTTAAAACACCATTCTTTGCTTTTATCTCCAGATAGCTAACATTTTCTTAAAAGCTTTTCATGTGACACGATCACATTTTTGGAAGGATATTGTTTATTTACACATTACCCAAATTGGGGGAAGTGTCTGGTGACTTGTCACCATTTTTTTTTTTTGCCATTTCAAGGTTGTAGTCGATATTTCTTGGTTTAAATGTCTGCCTATATTTCTAGTTATGTTTTGAGAAATTACTTCTAATAGATTTCCTAGGTGGAGAAGTACACTTTTCAGATTCATGGTTAAGCACTTCTGTGCATCTCTCCTAGTCACAAATACTTGCCTAGTTACTCATCTAAGAGGTATTGGCTGAGTACCTGCCATGTGCTGGACCCTGGTTCTAGGTACTGGAGACTGCAGTGAGTGAAGTTCCCTCCCTCAGAGTGGAGGACAGACAATACACAAACACACAAGTGAGTACGTAACATCTGACAGTGACAAATCCAACAGACAGAAGAAAATACAGAATAAGGAGCACAGGTGGTGGGGGTGAAGAGATGCTTTTTGTAAAGCAAGGCTAGGGAAGGCCTTTCTCAGATCAAGCAACCTCTAGGCAGAGGTGTAAGGATGTTAGAGAGGAAGCCACGTGTTCTGAATGGTAAGAACATTCACTGCAAAGGTCCTGAGGCAAACTTATGCTTGGCTGAGGAAGGAAATGGTTGTATAAGGAAATGGTTGAGACGCTGTTATTGAGGTCTGTGGGTACAAAAAGTGTGTTGTGGTGATGTTGGGCCACAGAGTTTAGAGACTACTCTAAGATATTAAAGGTTTTATTTCAAGTCAGTTTGGGAATCTTTAAAGCATTCTAAGAATACTATACTAAAGCACCTAGGGAGCAGGGTTGCCAAATTTTTATCTCCAACTCAGCACCACGCTGGCATTGAGTTGAGGTATATTTGCTTATATTAAAGATTTACCAATATTCACCAACATTAAACATTTCTATCTTAATTTTCAATTCTTTGGTTAGTAAAAAGTTGAACACTTTTTCACATTGGCTAATATTTTTCTCACTGACTCCCCATACAGGAAATTACCTTTTGTAGTATTTTGAACACATTCTCTACTTAAATTTTTAAAAGTTGTTTAAATATTGTAACAACAACAACAAAAAAACAGTCCTTGACCCTGTGTGTGCCTTTACACAATCATAATGGTAGCAAATAAATTATTTTGCCTTTTCCTACTTATTTCTAAGTCATCTTAATAACTTCACCTTAAAATGTCTAGGATTAAAGAGGCAAAAGGCCAAACTTCCTTTATAATAAAATCTGTGAGAAAAACTTTAGAAAACCTGTCAATTCATTCTGTACCACTGGCACAGCCGAAAAATGACAAAATCAAACCAAATAATGTTTACCAATCTTTTAAAAAAGATTTTTTAAGTAACCTGTACACCCAACATGGGGCTCAAACTTATAACACTGAGATCAAGAGTCACATGCTCTACTGACCGAGCCAGCCACGAGCCCGGTTTTTACTGATCTTGGAACACTGCCATCCCAAAGCTGAAGGCTTAAGTTTCAAGTACCCGGCCCAAAGCCCTGTAACAAAATCTAGTGTCAAAGAAGGAATGAAATAGCTGGATTCCATTTAGGAAGCCAGGTTTTAGAGCCTTACTAACGGACATGTTAAATTTGGCTTTTTGAGGATCCAGAGATGTAGAACAAACATGCCAAAGGGGCCTCCCAGGGCCCCAAGAAAGCACACACCATCTGCTTGTCGGAGAACACCGAGCGATTATGGATCAGTGCCATGCTGTGGGTGGTGTGGCAACGCTCACAGACGGAGGGCTCAGCGATGCGACCACGGTCAATCTCCACCCGGGTTGTGTGGGCGCACACTTGGCACTGGAAGAAAGCTTCTTGCATCTCTGGAATCAGCTGGGATGTCCTGATTACCATGCCACTGATGGCGATGAGCTGGTCGATGTCTGCAAGGGGTTGGGGAGAGAGATCAGCTTGTCCATCAGCCACTGTCCACAGCCCAGCCAGACGTGGTCTTCCCTGAGCTATACGCCTGCCAGGGCAGGTGTGGGCATGCTGTGAAGCCCAGGAGAATGCTACTGGGAGATGCAGAGGTAGCTGGGGATGGCTGGGGTCACAGACAGGTGCTGTGGCCAAGGCACAAATGTTTCACTGGGTACCCTCAGGTCTGGCTTGGGATGCCCTTCCTGTGTTGTCTTCCTTCTTCTCTACTCTGATGGACCTCTGGCCCTATGTCCCAGGGCCCCGTCTCCAACAGGCCTCTACCACGTCCCTGCTCGTCTGCCTCTTGTTCTGCTCCACCTCCCGGTTTTGGATTAGAAGGTTTACACTTTTGCCTCCTTTGTGCCACGGCCCCCCACCTCACTCACTGTATCTGTAGAAGTCCTGCTGTGTCATTTTATGTGAAAAGCATGGGCCCTGGAGCCAGATGATCAGGACTGAGAACCTGTGTGACCTTGAGGATATCCTTAGCCACTCTGTGCCTATCTACAGATGGCAGTGAGGATGGCACCTACCTTATGAAGTTGTTGAAGATTAACAGCCTGCATACATCAAGCTTAATAAGAACAGTACGTTGCAGTAATAAGCACTATAAAACCTAGGCAATCTTTACTGCCGTTTATACAAGAAAGCTTTTATACAGAATATTTTTCACTCTTGTTCCTGGTTCCTCTACAATTTGGGCCTTCCCTGGCAAAACTTTTACCCAACTAATTCCCACTGGTGGTTCCAAATGAGTTACACTGTTATCTGTAGTCAATAGAACTCAGCCTATAGTCAGCCACTGCTGGCCGTGTAGATTGTTTTAGCCTTCCAGTACTTACTGATGATTCATGAGGTCTTTTGCACTTGGCCCAGTCCTCCCTTCCACCTACTTACAAATCTTCCTTTCTTGTCTCCCCACCAATCCCTTTACCTTAACAAGTAACCTCTGTAACTAGTTACACAAATAAACGTAGAAGTTAGAACACTTTTGAAATTAGTTGAGTATCTGGCAATTCCTCTTCCTCCAAAACTGTGATAATCTTCTATCTTACCCCGAATTCTTCATGTACCAGCGCTCTGCCTCTGGAAACTTAACTGTAGCACTCTTACTCAAACAGTCTCCTACTTCCTTCTGCGTCTCCACTGAATGGCCGATCATAGCAGTGAGGTCAGGAACCAATTTCATGATACACACATATATGTATATATATTCCTTTAATCAATAGTGAATTCCAACACTTGCTTGCTTATTGGCCGTTGTATTTTCTTTTACCGATATTTGTGTCTTTTGCACGTTCACCTACAGGGGTATTTACTCATTCTCCATACTTTATACACCTCAATTTTCACACATGGCAAACGCTATATTTGTCCTGTATTTTCACTCCAATGGCCACTGTCCAGCTTAGGACCCTGCTGTTCCACACTGGAGCTACTGTTAACATCTCCTAACTGAATTTCAACATAGCTTGCACACCAGACCGACCCACCATAAACTTCTCAAGAGTGCAAAAGCCTTCTTGCTTTCTCCTGAAAAAGTATCAATAGCTCCCTATTGACTTTGGAGTAAAAATCTGTATTAAATTGGAATTCCAAGTTCTTCAGGACCCAGGCTTTCCAGCCCTCACACAAACATTAACTCCCTGCTTCAGCCAGCATTTGCTATTCATGCTCAGCTCTGGTTCACTTCTGCCTACATCCCCCTTTGTGCTGTGTCGTGAATTCCTTCATGCTTGCTTTCCAAATCCTTACTGTAACCCAAATTTCTCTCTCAACGTGAACTCTTTCCACCTGGGCCTAGAACTCCTGCCCTCCCTCAGCTGAGACATCTCCTGCACTGATCTCCTGTTCTACATTTTTCTTTTATTACTTTCCAAACTAGATTTCTTTCTTAAGTTCCAAGGCAGGGATCATATTTTACATTTGTTTTCTACAGTGATTTTGAAAAAAGTGCTTACTTAGTAACTGTGAAATTATTATATTTGGGCAAGTTCTTCTTAAGACAGACAGTTGTCAAGAGTTATAACATTTTTTATGTAATTTCAGTTAAGTTAAAAAAAGGTACAGTGGGTTCAAAGGTGTATAATTTGGGCAAGTTCTTCTTAAGATAGATGTCAAGAATTATAACATTTTTTATATAATTTCAGTTAAGTTAAAAAAAGGTACAGTGGGTTCAAAGGTGTATAAGGTAAATGAATCTGCCATATAGTCAATTTATAATCCATTATCATCACTATCACATACACCAACTCTTTTAAAGTTCCTTGATAGTGAAATAAGATTTTGTTTATGTGTTTTCTTATTAAAAACGTTACCTTCTGGATTCAGGTTTCTCATATTTTTTGTCTTCAGTGCGTTGAATGGTCTTACTTGAATCTGATGTTCTAAGATTGAGTCAGGGTAACGGTCAAAGAAGATCTCATTGACAGCCATGTCAAAGGTTGGGATAACTTCCTATAATACATAGAAAAAAATACATAGAAACAAAGGTATGTTTATATTTCCATCTTAAAATTAAATACAAAAAATAGACCATTTCATATTGGCAATATAAAAACAAACACATGGCATAATCCAAAAATATCACCTGTATATAATCACAACATGCATTTTACAAAACCTCGGGTACATTGAGACTGAGCTATCTCACCTTTGCATATTCTCATTTGGGTTAAGTGTGACCACGCATATGAAATCTTCACAATGTACTGCCACGTCTTAGGCTTTTAATTAGTAACAAAAGGATTTTAAACTTTTGTGTCTTATTTTTTTCCCCATAACGATACCAGAATAAATAAATCGTAATTACCGCATTCAAATTTGTTAACATTTGTTTTCCATTTTACAGGTGAAAAATCAGCCTCTGAGAGGCTAGAGAACTTGACCAAAAACCAAGTCAGCTTGCCCCAAACCTACAATCATAATCAATATAGCTCAGGGGCGCCTGGGCAGCTCAGCTGGTTAAGCGTTCAACTTTGGCTCAGGTCATGATCTTGCGGTTTATGAGTTGAGCCCTGCATCAGGCTCTGCGCTGATGGCTCGGAGCCTGCTTTGGATTCTGTGTCTCCCCCACTTTCTGCCCCTCTCATGCTCGTGCTCTCTCAATAATAAATGAACGTTAAAAAGAAAAAATCAACATAGCTGATACTTCAATAAAATCTGACCTAAAGCTTATATTGCCAATTAAACTATGACACGCCACTAACAATAATACATATCCCTATTTTGGAAATGTAAAAGTATGAGAAAAATGTTCATCTTAAAGGAGAAGAAACATGATTTTCTTAAGTTTTTGTGCTCTGGAAGCCCATTTTGGAGACCCATGAAATTCAGCTATTAAAACATCCTCTAGATATTCTGGATGTTTACTGTAGTTCATCAAGGTCAAAATCAAATTCTTACCTGTGGGTAGCAGATGAGCTGTCTGTATAGATTTTTGTCAAATGATTTTATGTGTTCACAGTTTACATTTAAAAATGGCTCCCCAATGACATTAATCTAGAAAAGAAGACAAGTTATGCTCTGCTCTCTGCTGTTTTAAAATACATAATTTGAATTTATAAGACTATTTGATTACCTCCCCAAGTCGCTGCATGTACAGAGGTTCCGTAATATCTATGCCAATATTTTCTTCTTCTTTAGCCAGAGGGTCAATAAAACGCTGAAGGAACCTCTTGATGTAGAGAGAAAAACATGAAATCTGATGCATTTAGGAATAAGCAACTACTCAAAATGCAAAAAATTATGAGCCCATCACTATTTGGAGGCATATGTATTCCTATACAGCCAAGTGTTATGGCTACTTAGATATAGTTCATAAACTCTTTCTCCCAGCACTTTCAGAGCCATATTAAAGTACAGCTTACCTGAAAATTTTCTTTGCATGTTGCTACATTTACATCTGTTCCCCAAATCACAAGCTTTTGGCCTAGAGACTGCTCACTCGCCACCATATCTTCTGTTGCTGGCTATACACAAAAACACGATAGAACAATGTTAATGGGGAATTACCCATCCCATGTCCCCCAAAACCTCTATCGGAAAACCGTACTGTGTACTCACCACATCGGACTGCAAATCCACCTGCAGGCCTTTCCGAGCAGACCCCAGGTCAGGCCTCTGCCTCACAGGCGTGCCTCTAATAGCACTCCTTGGGGTTCCCTCTACCCGAGAGCTGGGAGTGCCGTATGTCAGTGGTGAACTAACGTCAAAGTCAAGGGGGATTGCTACAAAAACAAAGTTTGACAATCTACAATAAAATTCTGGTAGCCTATCAAATCAAAAACTAGAGCATGTTATTGGTTGATCTAAGTCATCTAAACACAATAGCAAATAACGTTCCTTGCAACCTGAAGTGATGAAGATCCCAGGACTATTAAACCTTCTAGGAAAAAAGCACCAAAACTTTCTTTCTCTGCTCACGAAGCCCTAACACCTACTATCTCTGTACTCTTGCTGAACATACATTAACCACCCATTAACAAACCAGCACATCTGACCAGCAGAAGCATCATCATATATTAACCACAGTATAACTTAGAACGCCAGAAACACACTTGAAGAATGTATCTGAGCGGGGCTGGAAAATAACGTGTCCTGAGCGGCAGGGCTCTGCAGGTCAGCTCCAGGCGAGGTCGGCATAGGCTGCAGCTCTCCTGTAGAGGTAGAATCTTCGCCTCTACGTCTCTGATACGGTGATGACCTGGCATCCTCACTTCGAGCTTGTGACATACAAAACAGAAAAGATGGCCATTAATTCTCACGTTTGGTCTTCCTCGAGTCCCATCAAATCTTTTGGGAACAAGCAACAAACCAAGCAAAAAGGAGACAAATGGGCATGGACATATTTACAAATAAAAAACAGCTTGGCAAGGGTGGAAATGAAGGCCCAGCGCTGCCTGCCTCACAAACAAAGTGCCTGCACACTAGAACTGGCAGAACACCGGGCAAAGGGCTCGCAGTCCGCACATCTTACTCCATGCCAAGACTTAAAGACACCGCTCCGAAACTGAAACCCGCGGGGCCCTGCGCACAGACCAGGGTGGCGGGAAAAGGCCAGAAGAGAAGCCAGGGTAATGCGGCGAGCCGGACCCACGGGAAGGGACTTACGCGTCTGCGCGGGAGTGATTCGTCCGCGCCGGCTGCCGCGGCGGCTCGGGGTGGACGCCGGAGACGACATGGTGCTCGGGGTACCTGCGCAACGAAAAGGGAGGCTCACGCCGCGTCCGCCTCCGACCTTCCCCTTCCCCACAGTACAGACACCCGCGCTGGACACCTCGCCGCACCGCCCCGCCCTCTAGCTGCTTCTGGGGAAGCGCGGCCACCTTCGAGACGCGCAGGGGTCCCAGACGCACCCGGAGGCTAGTGTCCCGAAACCGCGGGGGCTGGGCCTAGATTTCGCGCCAGCGGCACTGTCGTCCACGCCCTCGGCTGTGCGCCACCAATCACAGAGGCGCTCATGTATGGCCCCGCCTCCGGGAGACGCCACTGCGCACCTACAGGGGAGATTGAGCAGCCTCCCTCGGCGCCTCACGGCAACAGACTCAAGCCTCGCTCGGTGCCGCCCCCTCCGTTTAGGTGGTCTGACCCCCTACGAGAAGGCGTTTTCGCGGGAAAACTGAGGTGTCTGGCCAGACCAGGTTTACGGAGGGGTTTTTCTACACTGTAATGTTGGCTAAGAATGTTTTTCTGTATCCGTTAGGCACTTAATTTTTAAAGACATTACACATGCATTTTTCACTCTTTATCAAGGGACAACTTTGTCGATGTTGACCCAAGCCTCTAGCTTGTTTTTTCTTTTTCCTGCCTTTGATTGACCCCAAGTGACCAACATTCCGCCCCATTTATTTCGAGGCCAAATTGTTGAATTCCTGTTTCTCCCTAGGCTTCGATGTAAGCGTCCTAAGTGTATTGTGTGTAACACATTCGTTGGCCTTCTAATATCTTAATTCACATCTAAGCGGCTCTTCTTCCAGAGAAGTCTCCATCCAAGGTCTCCCGCGAGAGCCCAGTCACCGCGAGCCCCGCCCCTGCCCCGGAAACCCCAGCCCCGAACCCGTGAGCCCCGCCTCCGAGCCCCGTGGCATCTCGGGATCCCGGCAGAGGTTGCGCACGCGCAGTGCCGGGTTTGGGCATCATGGCTGACTCCGGGTTAGGTGTGCAGGGCTCCCTACTGCAGCTGCAGAAGTCCTTGTCTGCCGGGGACCGCTGCCGCGCCGCGATGGCCAGTTACCAGCTGATCCGGGGCCTGGGGCAGGAGTGCGTGCTGAGCTCCGGGCCCTCAGTGCTGGGTGGGTACTGTCCCGGCCGAGCCGAGCGGGGCGCAGACGCGCGTGCGCGTTTGGGGTTGCTGGAGCCCGACAGCCTAGCGTTTCTCCCGCCGTGGGTGCATCTAGCGGTATTTTGAAGTCCAGCCTTTTGATTCTGGATTGTCGGAATTTCTGTGGAAATTTTTGTGGAAAAAAAGTGACTTGTCATGCGGCTTTTTTTTGTGGTTAGGAAATATGTTTTAAAAGTAAAGTTGGTGAAAATGCCTTAAGTTTAGCAATCCTTACTATGCAAAGTGGGCAGAGAGAACCAAAGGAAAGTATTTTCCTTCACCTTAAACGCGCCTAAACCCTCCAGTACCTTTCTCATACCCTCAGGTTTGAAACCTCAGAAGGAAGGTTCCTGCTTTTGAGAAGCATTGCAGAAATGTAACCGAAAAGTCACATCTTTGTGAGCAATCTCAGAGAGAACTTTTTGTTCCTTTGTAGTAAGTGCTTCTTTTCAGCACTTTAAAAATATATCATTGCTTGAAAACTTGCGATGCTATCCAATACCTATCTATTGCCAAGGGTGTATTATCAGCGGGAAAGTAAATTTTAAAAACTAACCTGTAAATGTTTTCTAGTCTCAGCGTTTCTAAGTTAGAATTCCTTTCTCCTTCCTTTAGTTAACTTGTTGATAAAGCCGTTCCAAGTTTATTCTGAATATTTAGTGTGTGTTCTTTCACGTGAGACTATAGGGGAGTGTATTAGTTTTCTCTTGTTGCGGTAACAGATACTACAAGCTTAGTGGTTTAGGTTTGTTAATCTTACAGTTCTGTAGTTGGAAGCCTAACATGGGTTCACCAAATTAAAACCCAGGCATCAGGCAGGGTCATGTGGAATTCATTTCCTTTTTCATTCAGGTTGGCACAATTCTGTTCTTGCAATTGCAGGGCTAAGGTCCCTTTTTCCTTCCTGATGTTCCCTGCTTGTAGAAACCACCCACATTTCTTGGATCATGGCTTCCATCTTCAAAGCCAGCAACCATGGGTCCAGGAACCCCTGTGCTTGAAATCTCTCTTCTCTCCTGCCCCCCTCTTTCCAACACTCTTCTTTCTCTCTCCTCCACTGTTAAGAGCCCATGTGATAATATTGGGCCCACGGATAATCCGGGATAATTTCCCCTCTTTAAAGTCAGCGATGAGCAACTTTAATTCCATTTGCAACCTTAATTTCCTTTGGCCATGTAAAGTTAGCATAGTCACAGGTGTGACATTGGGATTAGGGCTCAAGTATCTTCGGAGCCATTATTCTGCCTGCGTCATCTCAATGGAATATCATCTAGAATTTCCTGTTTTCTTTGTTTAAATACAGCATCCTTAAGTTAGTGTTTAATTGTTTATAAGGCTGAATTGAGAAATATGCATCCCATTTAGGGTGGGTTTATGGAGTGCTTTTTGGCAACTCTCTTACCTTACTTGTTTTTTTTTTTTTTTTTTTGTCCAGCATTACAGACTTCCTTAGTTTTTTCCAAAGATTTCGGTTTGCTTGTATTTGTTCGGAAATCACTTAGCATTGATGAAGTAAGTTGAAGATTTTTATTTTCCTTTTCGTGTGTATTCCTAAATGTTGAAGTGACTCTTCTTCTTACCCATATTTATTATATTTTTTACAGTTTCGTGATTGTAGAGAAGAAGTCCTAAAATTTTTATGTGTTTTCTTAGAAAAAATTGGCCAGAAGATCACACCTTATTCTCTTGATATTAAGGTAAGGAGAAAAAACATATGTCAATATTGATTGTAATTTATGGTGTAAGTTAAACTTGCATTTGTATTGTATTCTTGCCTTTCTCATCGAGGAGTTTACTTAGTGTGCATGATTGTGTTAGAAATGAAGCGGGTTATTCTTTTTAGATTTAATAAGCTAAGACCCTAATCAAAAACAACTTTGATTTGTGGCATATAAGGTAAATAATGTCTTTTATAAAAAGTCATACATAATAAATTTGGTTTTTTGAATTGTGGGTAGATTTCAAAACACTTTAAAAAACAATTTTAAAGAATTTTCCCTCTGGGTAAGATTCATATTTCATGTAGTTCGTGTGTTCCCTTTGGCCATAGTCTGAAAAGTTTGCCTTTAGCCTCCAATTTTCTTCCAACCTGCCTTCCTCAGGTTTCCTAGTGATTTACTATGGAGCTAGTAATCATAAATTAAGTTGTTAATTTTCTTTCTCAGACTTGTTTGCACTTTCAACAAGTGCCAAGGTAAGTTGTTTTTAGTTGGTCCTGAATTGCCTTTAGTTCTTGGATATTCTAAGATTTGAAGTATTCAACCTGGGGGTAATGTATAAGAAGTTATTTTATTTATTTTTTTTTTTCAACTTTTTTTTTTTTTTTTTTTTTTTTATTTATTTTTGGGACAGAGAGAGACAGAGCATGAATGGGGGAGGGGCAGAGAGAGAGGGAGACACAGAATCGGAAACAGGCTCCAGGCTCCGAGCCATCAGCCCAGAGCCTGACGCGGGGCTCGAACTCACGGACCGTGAGATCGTGACCTGGCTGAAGTCGGACGCTTAACCGACTGCGCCACCCAGGCGCCCCAGAAGTTATTTTATTAATTATAGTTGAGTCTAATATATAAAGTAATAATCATCAGTCTTTTTTTTTTTTTTTAATAGGTTTTAATTTTATTCTCTTTTGATTTCTAGTCTTGCTGGTTTAGAATCCTAACACAGTTGACCCATGAACCTGGGGGCTTCCGGGCATTGACCCCTCCTCCCCCATCCTCCTGCCTGCAGTTGAAAATCCATGTGTTTGACTTTTGACTCCCCCAAAACTTAACTACTGCTAGCTAACGTACTGTTGACTGGAAGCTTTACTGATAAACATAAATAGTTGATTAACACAAATTTTGTATGTTATATTCTTATAATTGAGTAATAAAGAGAAAAAATATTACTGAAAAAATTATAAGAGAAAATACATTTACAGTACTATATCAAAGAAAATCTGGGTATAAATGGACCTACACACTACACAGTTCAAGCCTGTGTTGTTTATTTTTTTTTTTTTTTTTTTTTTTTACGTTTATTTATTTTTGACACAGAGAGAGACAGAGCATGAATGGGGGAGGGTCAGAGAGAGAGGGAGACACAGAATCTGAAACAGGCTGCAGGCTCTGAGCACAGAGCCCGATGTGGGGCTCGAACTCACGGACTGCGAGATCATGACCTGAGCCGAAGTCGGATGCCCAACCAACTGAGGCGCCCCAAGCCTGTGTTGTTTAAGAGTCACTGTGTTTTAAAAAAATTACCTCAGTATAGGAATAACCAACATTTGTAGTGTGCTTCATAGTTTACAAAGTTCTTTAATGTACAGTTTGTCTTACTTAATTTGGCCAAAACTCTATGAGGTAGGTATTTTTAATCACTCTAGCTTACAAATGAGACTTAGAAGTTGAGAAACTCACCCAAAACTTGGAGCCAGGTGGCCTCTGTCCAGAGTGCCTGCTGGTTTTGTGAGACTGAGCGGTCATCCTATGGAGTCCCAACCATTCTTCTCTGGATTGCTTTAGTTACCTTTTTAAATTTTTCATGCTTGCTTGCTTGACATACGACAAGTACAATGGGAGGTGTGCAAGAAAGTGTAACTTTTTTTTTGTTTTTGATCTTGCTGAGGTGTTCATTTACTTTGTGTTTTTGTGATTGTTGACATCATTACGATTACATACTGCATAAATACCTTCAGTAATTAAAAAAAATTTTTTTTAATGTTCTATTTATTTTTGAGACAGAGAGAGACAGAGCATGAGCAGGGGAGGGGCAGAGAGAGAGGGAGACACAGAATCTGAAGCAGGCTCCAGGCTCTGAGCCATCAGCACAGAACCCGACACGGGGCTCGAACTCACAGACAGTGAGATCATGACCTGAGCTGAAGTTGGACGCTTAACCGACTGAGCCACCCAGGCGCCCTCTTCAGTAATTTTTAGTCTATATGTTTATATACTCTAATATATTTTAAATAACTGCTAAATTATAGTATGTCATGTTGGTATTGCTCCTCTCAGAAGTGTAGTTTTAGCTCTTGTGAGGTTTTCTAAGAAATAGAATCTTATTGATGACTTTGGTATGTCTCTTTAAAACCTAGAATACTTGTACCAGTGTTTACACAAAAGATAAAGCTGCTAAATGTAGAATCCCAGCCCTGGATCTTCTCATTAAGGTAATTTTATTATTTCTAGGTATGTGTGTTTGTATTATACATATAACTTCAAAAGCAGAAAATTGGAGTTTTAAATTGTGTTTGGGTGAGAGATGTTGGAGGCTAGGCTTTCGTCACATTGATGTATGGACAAGATTTTCCAACTATCACCTGGTAATTCCTTGGCCTTTTGCTCTCAGACTCTTCTGGAAAGTAGAGGAAGGACTGGGTTGTGAGGGGAATTAAGAGGACAAGTAAGCAAGGAATTTATTGCTCCTCTGTTAACTCTCATCACCCTGCGTCTTAAAACTTAATGTTACAAAAGTTGCTGGAATTTGCATCATTTGTCGTTCTGAGTTCTTTCCTAAACCTTATCTTGAAAATGGGTTTATACGTTGTATTTAAGTGCTTCTTGGGGCTTACTCTCACCTGTTTCTCTCTCAGATGCATCTCTTGTTTTGCATCTCTATTTTCGAATTTGGGTCTTGTTAGTCCTTCCCTTAAGTGCCTCAGAGAGAATGGTTCTAACCATAGTATTGGTTTCTCGGGAAGGTAAAATAAAGTCTACACCCTCTTCCCCTTTGTAATCCTTGTGTTCTTCTACCACCCACCTCTTCTTTTTTTTTTTTTTTTAAAGTTTTCTTTATTTTTGAGACAGAGAGAGACAGAGCATGAACGGGGGAGGGGCAGAGAGACAGGGAGACACAGAATCGGAAGCAGGCTCCAGGGTCTGAGCCATCAGCCCAGAGCCCGGCGTGGGGCTCGAACTCACGGACCACGAGATCGTGACCTGAGCTGAAGTCGGACGCTTAACCGACTGAGCCACCCAGGCGCCCCCACCCACCTCTTCTTAAATAATCAGGCTACATAGGTGTCCTGAGAGGCCAAGGAAGTCCCCCAGAGGCGCGTGACTTTGGAGCTTTGTTGTGTAGAAACAGTGCAGTACAGGAAGCTTTGTCATTATTTTCCTGTTTAGACAATGCTGGTTTGTATCATTTTAGTTACTTCGGACTTTAAGAAGTTCGAGACTCATGGATGAATTTGGAATTGGAGAGTTATTTAGCAAATTCTATGGAGAACTTGCATCGAAAACAAAAATACAGGATACAGGTGAGGTGCATTTAAATGTTATTTTTAAGTATTTTGACAAATTGATGTTAAAAAAATCAATGTAAAAACTAGGATTTCTCAACGAAAGGACTTATATGTTTCACAGGTGAATCCTTTTTGTTGAAAACAAACCCAAATGAAAGCAAACAGAAACATGTGAAGACTTCTGCTTATAAAAAAGTTTAATCTTTACAAAATGATTTCTTCTTTAAGTAGATTCCACACCCGATATGGGGCTTCAACTCATGACCCTGAGGTTAAGAGTCACACCTCAGTCAGACCCTGAGGTTAAGAGTCATGTATTGACTGAGCCAGCTAGGCACTCCATGAAATAATTTCTTTAAAATAGAAAACTCACAACACGTGTCAAATGTGACTTATAATAGTAGCTTGGCATAAAATTTATCAGGGAAGGTTCTAGTACATGAAACTATTTTTTTATGTCTTATTATAAAATTACTTTTGAACTAAACGTCTTCTCCTTTTGTTATTCATACATTTTTGTTTAATTTATGTAAATGTAATTTTAAGTCTTCACTTATCTAAAATTTATTTTTTAGTTTTAGAAAAAGTATATGAGCTCCTAGGAGTATTAGGGGAAGTTCATCCTAGTGAGATGATAAATAATTCGGAAAACCTGTTCCGGGCTTTTCTGGGTGAACTTAAGACCCAGGTATGACAAACTTTATGCTATTCTGATATCATAGATTTGATTGTGTTTTTCTCTTTTAATGGTATCTTTTTTTAAAACTCTGCTTCTAGATGACATCAGCACTAAGAGAGCCCAAACTGCCTGTTCTGGCAGGGTGTCTGAAGGGATTGTCTTCACTCATGTGTAACTTTACCAAATCCATGGAGGAAGGTATTGATTGACTTCACTTGATTTTCTTCCTTAGTTCAAAAATTATAATTCTAAAATGGATTGTGTGTTTCGTTTTTGGAACCTTTAAACCAACTGTGGATTCACATGCAGTTTGGAGAAATAATACAGAGAAGTTCCATATGTTCCTTACCCACTTTCTACTTTTATAACTAGTGATGACCTCTTTTATAACTAGTACAAATAAACACAACCAGGATACTGACATTGATAAATCTCCCAACCTTATTCACATTTCACTAGTTTTAGGTGCACACCTTTGCATGTGTGTATTTCATTCTAGGCAGTTTTATCATGTATACATTTGTGTATGCACCACCACAGGCAAGGTACTGAACAGGCTCACCATAAGGAGCCTTTCTGCTACCTTTTCATGGCCATAGCTACCTCTCTTCCCCACCTCCACCGCAAAACCACTACTTTTTGACTATTGTGATTAATGCTGCCGGAAAATGGGTATGCCAATATCTGTTGGAGTCCCTGCTTTCATTTTTTTTGGAATTTCTGGATCATATTGTAATTCTATGTTTAATTTTTTTGTCATACGATTTTCCACAGCAGCTGCAACTGCTTTGTATTCCCACCAGCAATGCATAAGGGTTCCAGTTACTCCTTATCTTTGCCAGTACTTGATATTTTCTGTTTTTGATAATAGCCTTCAGAATGTGAAGCGGTAGCATTGTGGTTTTCATTTGCATTTCCCTTATGACTGGTAATGTTGAATGGCTTTTCATGTGCTTCTTGGCTATTTATATATTTTCTTTGAAGAGATGTGCGTTTAAGTTCTCTGCCCGTTTTTTAGTTGGGTCATTTGACTTTTTGTTGTTGAATTGTTGAAGTTCTTTATGTATATGTATCAATTCCTTACCAAATACATGATTTGCAAGTATTTTCTCCCATTTTATGGGTTGCCCTGTGTCCTTTGATGTGTAAAAGTTTTTTATTTTGATGAAGTCCAGTTTATCTGTTTTTAATTTTGTTGCTTGTGCTTTTATCATGTCCATGAAATTGCCGTATTCACCGTTGAATTGTTTTTGTGCCTTCATAAAAAGTCCTTGGGCACATATGTGCGAGTCTGTTCCATTGGTCTATGTATGTATCCTTCTGCCAAAACCACGCTGTCGTTCATTCATTCATTCATTCAGAGCCTGGCATAGGGGTGAGGGGCAGCAAGACAGGAGAGAGAGAAAATCCCAAGCAGGCTCTGTGCTGTCAGTGCAGAGCCTGACGTGGGGCTGCATCTCACAAACCGTAAGATCAAGACCTGGGCCGAAAATTTGGACTCTCACCCAACTGAGCCACCGAGGTGCCCCCACGCTGTCTTTTTGACTGTAACTCTATAGTAAGCCTTAATGTAAAGTCTTCCCGTTTTATTCTTCTTTTCCAAAATCATTTTAGTATTTTAAGTGCTGTGCTTTTCCATGTAAATTCTGGAATAAGTGTGTGGATTGGATTTGCTTGGATTTTGATGGTCATTGCATTCAATCTGTATATTAATCTGGAGAGAATTGACATCTTTGCTATGTTGAATTTTCCAATCCATGAACATAATTTCTCTCTCCATTTATTTAGGTCTTTGATTTCTTCCATCAGCATTTTGTAATTCTTGGGATGCAGATACTTCCTTATCAATTTTAAAGTCTGTTTAATATATTTTTCTTTATAGCTATCGATAATGTTTCCTTGTAGTATCAACATGAAAGGTTTGGAGGGTAATCTATCTTGGATAGCATTATATGCACTACGAAATTCATTTCTTTTTAAAAAGCAAATGAAACTTTTAACGCTAAGAACAATTACCAAATTCTTCTATCTCCTGTGAGTTGCTTTTATTAGGTTGGAACATGAAATTCTGGTTGTCTCCAATATTTTTATATTTCAGTATCTAATGAGTTTTGATCTACAAAAACAGCAATTTCATGTTTTAATGTAATATTTTTACTCACCCCTTTCTTGCTTGGGATGTTGTGGTAGCTCTATGATATTTCTCTTCCTTTATTTTCTCGCTTTTCTGTCCCATATTTTGTTGCCAGCTTCCCATTCATCAGGTTCTTGCTCACAAGTCACCCATTTGAAGCCCTTATGATGCCCCTGAGATGAGTCACTTCCTCTGGCTTCTATATTCTCTATAGAATATTTCTCTATGTTTTTCTATATTCTCCTATTATAGCACTTCCTGTGAGGTATTTTTTAATTTTTTTTTAACGTTTATTCATCTTTGAGAGATGGAGAGAGACAGGCATGAGTGGGGCCGGGGAAGAGAGAGAGGGGGACACAGAATCTGAAGCAGGTGCCAGGCTCTGAGCTGTCAGCACAGAGCCTGATGTGGGGCTCGAACCCACGGACTGCAAGATCATGCCCTAAGCCACCCAGGTGCCCCTTGTGAGGTATTTTCAACTTATCAGGTTATATGTTTTTGCCACTTGATACTGGCAGGAAATGTTGCTGAATTGTCTTTGTACTTGATTGGTATATTGATATTCAGTGAACACATGCAGGTTAAGAAAAATAACAGTGCTTATTGCTCATTTACCACATGCTAGAATAGTTGCAAGGAAAATTCCGGTAATAACTCTCTAAGATAGAGAGTCATATTCTGTTTTCTAAATTAGGAAGCTAGAACTAAGACAGGTTACTCGCCCAGAGTAACACAACTGATGCAATAACAGAGTAATGGCTCCCAAAGATGTCCTCATTCTGAACCCCTGAAGCCTCTAGAAAGGAGGCTGACACCCTGATTTTACCTCAGTGAGACCCGTTTCAGATTTCTCATCTACAGAACTGTACAGTAACCAATTTGTATTTTTAAAGCCACTCTGTGATAGTTTGTTGCAGCAGCAATAGAGTATATAACCAATAAGTGGCAACACTGTGATTTAAGCCTTGGTCTGAGGCTGTAATTTATAGTTTTTCTGTCATGCCATGATCATGTGACTTCAAGCACTAAATGCTAATACTAATGTTTTCATTCATACAGTATGTGTTTCCTGGGTGCCTTCTATCTAAAGAGTAATGAATTAGATGTGTTGGATGTAGTGATCAGAATTACCAGGTTCCTTCCATCATTAGCTCAGTCAAGTAGAGGAAACAGACCTTAAACAGCTGAAAAAGCTATTACAGATTTCAGGGTTTAATCATGCAAACAGGTTGGGTACAGTGAGTAGGAATATCAGAGTGTGGAGAGGGTGGAAGATGTACCCAGCTTGCTGGTTCTTTCTGAGGAGACAACCAGAAGCTAAGGCCTGAGGCCAAGCTAAACTGTGGCAAGGAGCCAGCTGGGAAAGAGCTCGAAAGGGCATTCCAGGCAGAGGGACCAGCAGGTAACCAGGCCTCCAGTCTGGCCAGCGCACAGTGGTCAGAGGGGTTCAAGAGAGTTGGCGTGTCTGTAGCTCAGTGGCACACAAAGAGTGCCTGGGGGAAAGATGGCACAGGACGTAAGGTCAGTGGCTGAGGCCTCCTGAGCTGGAATTTCATTCCAGATGGAATGGGAAGCCATGTTTTTTCTCTAGTGAATAGGTATGAGCTAGTTGGTGTTTTAGAAAGGTCTGCTTGACTGCTGCCATTGTATGTGAGATTTGTTTTAGTGTAGGATTAACAGACTTTGCTCTTGAGTGTAGCTGTGAGCATTGAAGTCGCTGCAGTGGTGACTAAGCTGGGCGGGATGGGAGAGGGTGGGTTTCAGGCAAAAATCTGGCTTGTTTGGGACATGTGTGACATGGCACATCTCAGATGTTAAGTGTGCAGTTGTAAATGTAAGGCTGAATCTTGTAGGAGAAATTAGACACCGATATATAAATTTGGAAGTCTTCAGCTTAGAGGTAATATGTGAGGCTGTGAGTGTGGGCCAGATCACCTAGGGAGTGGGTGCAGGTCACAGATGTAAGGTGCTTTGCCCTGGGAGGAGTCTGAATGCTAAGAGCTGCAGAGTGGACCCAGCTCAACAAGGGCAGCTTCAGTTGAGTGTCAGGACAGGCCAGACAGAGCAGTGTGAGGGTTAATAGGGTACAGACAAGGTTGGAATGGAAGGGAGGAAGTGGAGGCTATCTGCAGAAAACCCTTTAGTGAAATCTTAACAACAGAGACCAAAGAAATGTGGTACAGCTGATGGGAGACATGGTGGTAAGAGAGGGTTTTTAGAAATAGATGCCAGAGTTTATACACTTCCATTCTAGCAGAAAAGGGAGAAACAACACGTGTTCATCAGCACATGAATGGATAAACAAATGTGGCATATGCACACAACAGAATATCAGTCAGCCTTTAAAAAAAGGAAATTGGGGCTCCTGGGTGGCTCAGTTGGCTGAGTGTCTGTCCGACTTCGGCTCAGGTCATGATCTCACGGTTTGTGGGTTTGAGCCCCGCGTCGGGCTCTGTGCTGACAGCTCAGAGCCTGGAGCCTGCTTCGGATTCTGTGTCTCCCTCTCTTTCTGCCCCTCCCCCACTCGCACTCTGTCTTTCAAAAATAATTAAATGTATAAAAAAATTAAAAAAAAAAAAGGAAATACTATCCCATACTACAGCATGTGAACTTGACATTACATTAGGGGAGGTAAGCCAGTCACAAAGGTATAAATACCGTATGAGGTAGCAGGGACAGGGACGTTCATAAAGTAGAATTGAGGTTACCAGGGGCTGGGGGGCAGGGGAGTCAGCCTCTAAAAGGTACATCCTTTCTATAGGGGATGATGAAAACATTTTGGGTGTAGATAATGGTGGTGAGTACATGACAATGTGAATGTATTTAATGCCCCTGAATGGTACACTTACACATAGTTAACATGGTAAGTACTGTTACATATATTTGACTACAACAAAAACATAAATACAAGAGAATGCTTGTAGAGGGAGTGGTCTGCTAGAAAGCAGAGATGGAGGGGCACTTGCGTGGCTCGGTCAGTTGAGTGTCCGACTCTTGATACTGCTCAGGTCATGATCTCAACGGTTTGGGAGTTCAAGCCCCGAGTTGGAAACTGCGCTAACGGCGTGGAGCTTGCTTGGGATTCTGTGTCTCCCTCTCTCTCTGCCCTTCTTCTGTACTCGGTTGCTCCTTCTCAAAATAAATAAATAAACTTAAAAAAAAAAAAAAGCAGAGGTGGACACAGGAGAGTGGACTGTGGGAGGCAGAGCCTGGAGGTGGTGTCCATTCCCGCTCCTTAGAGCTTAGGCCCTTCCATCCCTGGGCCTCACTGTGTTCACCTGAGTCTATACATTCTACACCAGCTGTGCGCTGACAAGTGCCTGGTATCTTGAATCTGCACACCTCTGTTTACACGGTTACTTTCTATTAGAATGACTTTTTTACCATGAGTTTCCATTCTTTTAGGCCCAGCTCAAGTGCTGCCTTGTCTGTAAACCCTGTCTTGAATCCTCACACCCAGAAGAAATCTCTCCAAAGGAACTTTTTAAATACCTCTTTTCTGGCATTATCCTACAGATATGATGTTTCTGTCCTCTTAAACCCTCTCTGACCCCTTCTCCGTCTATTTTCTGTCACAGTTGGGCTCTGTTTTCGAATGTATCAGTCCTGTCCATCAAAGCAAACACTTTTTGAGCGTCTCTGGTTTGCAAGTCACTGTTACAAAGGCAGAGAACTTAGTGATGAGAAAAGCATGGTATCTGGACAGCTGCGGTGAATACCGGTGGGAGACAGTTAAATAATTGTGACGTCCATCAGGCCAGGATAAGAGCTTTGGGTTATACTTGGGCACCTGTTTTGTCGTCTCTTTTAGGAGATAAGTTTGCTAAGGTCAAAGATCATATTTATTCATATTTGTAATGTATACAACGTGCTGAATGAATGCCTGGGAGTACTGGGACGATGATCATGTGTGTGGCCTTATGTAATCCTGCATACAACTCTCAAAGAAGCTATACAGTGTCCCTTTTTATAGATAAGAAAACTGAGGCTCTGAGAGATTACCTAACAGAGCTTGTAAGTGATGAGTTGGAATTGAAACCCGTGTCGTGAGTCCACATTTTCTTCATACTTGACTGCAGTAGTAACTGTTGCAGCCGTAGCTTACAGCTCACCAGCTGCAATGAATGATAGCAGACGCGATTCCTTAATTCAGGCTGTCTGAAACAAAACTGTTGGTTGTAAAGTGTTTGCAGGTTTGTCAGATGATGCTGTTGGGATTTGTAACGGGCTTCTTTCTGTTTTTACCCAGACCCCCAGACTTCAAGGGAGATTTTTGATTTTACATTAAAGGCAATCCGTCCTCAGGTAGGATTAATATTACTCCAATTCTTCCATAACTGAGACTTGTGATTGTTAAACATTGATGGTATTTTTTTTTTTAATAGATTGATCTGAAGAGATATGCTGTACCCTTAGGTAAGATTGTGTAATTAATAACGTGGAATATTAGAGATTATTAAGTTAATGTCTTGAGTAAACTTTTGCTTAAACTGTGCGTGAAAGTATGTGATGTTTCACATGCAGTTACTTACAGGGAGGCTTTTGGTGACTTTGTTTTTAGCACACAAACTCCAGTTAGATGGTCACACTTAGATTACATGATTTAAACAAAAATTGCTTTAGAACACCTTTCAGAGGATCCAGATTGTTTGGTTCTGACTTTATCTAAATAAATCCTGATCCTACTTCTGAACTTTATTTGGGGGCGGGCGGGGGGTCCTTGGCCTGTTGATTCAAATGGACGTTGGCGGCATTAGAACTCTGATTAGGATCTGTAGGTTATTATAAAGATAGTGGATCTTCACGAACAGTTTTAGTTTTGACATATACCTGAAGCTTTCTTAGTTTTTTTGTTCTGCCTTTGTTGTTCCTTTTTTAAATATAATGGTTTTTGCAATTGCAGCTGGCTTATGCTTGTTTACCCTGCATGCATCTCAGTTTAGCACCTGCCTCCTGGACAACTACATTTCTGTATTTGAAGTGTTGTCAAAATGGTGTAGCCATACGAATGGTGAAATTAAAAAAGCTGCACATTCAGCTCTGGAATCTTTTCTGAAACAGGTATTAATTCAACTTTTGTTTAAAAATATTTTCTTCCATGCAAAAAATTAAATTCCAACCTTGTGCATGCACATTTGAAAAATGAATACAGGTTATTTTTTAGCTCTTGTAGTATTTAAATAAAAAAGCCTGGTTATTAATCAGCTGCATGGGTGGCAGCAGGACTGAGAGATAGGAAGATACCAGATCTGATCACAGCCTCAGAGCGAAGACTGGGAGGTCTAATGGACATAAAAGTGGCAAAGAGGAGGTAGAAGGAAGAAGGACTGGAAGGTCACGGATCCTCTGAGTCAGGTTGGGGTGAGAAAACATATTTCCTTAGAGGTGAGGGCCAGCTGTCAACGTTAAGATGTTTGTGTTTGTTTCACATTACTTCAAGAACAAGGAGAGTCCATTTGCCCTTATGTATTTTCTGTCTAGATAGGATGTGATTGTAGAATTGAGCCTGCAAATTTGGAAACATGTTGGCTAGGGAGAATGTGCTATGGCTCTCAGCATCCAGAGGTGTCTAGAAATACCTGCTGTTCAGGCCAGGTGTTACAGATTTAGACTGCTTGGGTGGGTTGTGATGGAAAACTCTGAAGATTCACCAAAAGTTTTGTTTGGAGCAATGTTGTAAATGGTAGTTAAATTTGCAAGCTAGTCCATGAAGACCTACCTGAAATGTGGCACAGACAGTATCCTGTTGTAGGGATATAACAGTCTGTTTACAGACACTCTGGTTGTTTCCATTTTGGGGTCCTTTTAAATAAAACAGTAAGAACATTTGTGACCAAGTGTTTTTGTGGACATACGCTTTCACTTCTCTTGAGTGAAAACCTAGAAGCAAGATTGCTGGGTCTTGTGGGAGGTATATATGAAACAGTAAGAAACTGCTAAACTCTTTTCAAACTGGTTGCGCCATTTTATATTCCCAGCAGCAATGCGTGGGAGTTCCTGTCAGCCCATATCCTAATCAACACAGGGTTTTGGTGGTCTTTTCAATTTTAGCACTTCTCATGGGTGTATAATATTGCCTTACTGTGGTTACAAATTTGAGTTTCTGTGGTGACTGTTGATAATGATCTTTTTTTTCCTGTAGTTACTAGCCATTCTTTTTTTTTTAATTTTTAAATTTTTTTAATACACATCCAAGTTAGTTAGCATATAGTGCAACAATGATTTCAGGAGTAGATTCCTTAAGCCCCTTACCCATTTAGCCCATCTCCCCTCCTACAACCCCTCCAGCTACCCTCTGTTTGTTCTCTATATTTAAGGGTCTTTTATGTTTTGTCCCCCTCCCTGTTTTTATATTATTTTTGCTTCCTTTCTCTTCTGTTTGTCTGTTTTGTATCTTAAATTCCTCATATGAGTGAAGTCATTATGATATTTATCTTTCACTAATTTCACTTAGCATAATACCCTCTAGTTCCATCCACGTAGTTGCAAATGGCAAGATTTCATTCTTTTTGATTGCCGGAAGAATGCTGGTGTTATTTTGATAGGGATTGCAGCCATTCTTATATCTTATGAGATACTCAGATTATTTCGCTCATTTTAAAATTAGATTGTATGTCTTTTTATAAATGAGTTGTAAGAGTTCTCTACATCATTTGGTACAAGTCCTTTTCTAAAAGTATTGCAAATAATTTCTGTGGCTTGGCTTTTCATTTTCTTAGCATCTTTGAAAGAGCAAATGTTTTAAAGTTTACATCCAGTTTACCAGTTTTCCAATTTTTTTATTAAAAAAATTATTTTTAATGTTTATTCATTTTTTTTTTTAGGGGGAGAGAGAGAGAGAGAGAGGCAGAGAGACAGAGATAGAGTGTGAGCAGGGGAGGGGTAGAGAGAGAAGGAGAAGTTGTTGAAGCAGGCTCCAGGCTCTGAGCTGTCAGCACAGAGCCTAATGCGGGGTTTGAACTCATGAACTGTTAGATCATGACCTGAGCCAAAGTTGGGTGCTTGACCAACTGAGCCACCCAGGTGCCCCTACATTTTTTAATTTAAACATTACTTCTGAGGGAAAGAAATTTTTCAATAGCTTTATGTAAATTTTTTATGAAAAACATTATAAGATAGTAGCATATAAGTATAAAAAAATGTAGAAGAGTACAAACAACATTTAAAATATCCTGAAATCCTACCGTTAAGAAAAAAATCACTATTTCAGTGGCACTGCTTCTAAACCTTCCCCTCCCTTTCTCTGTCCCTCACTGTCTCCTTCTCTTTCTTCTCCCTTAACCTCCTTTCATTCCCCTTCTTCCCAGGGGGAAGGTATGGGGATAAAAGAAGAGAGATATCTTGACCAAAAGGAATATTCATAATTTCTGTGACCTTAAGGTTTTCTGCTATGTTGTGTGTGTTTCCCTGATAGCACACTGAAATCTACATGATTAACTTATAATGGCAACATAGTTGATATATATAATTGTATTTAAGTTAGAGTTCCGTTTATCCTCTACTGTTGGATAATTATTTGCAACTTTTTGCTACTGTATCAGAAAATAATTGGATAATAATGTATAAAAAGGATGTTTGCTGAAAGCATAATAATAAATTAGAAAGTTTTTAAAAAAAATTTTATTTAAATTCTAATTAGTTAATATATAGTGTAATGATGGTTTCAGGAGTAGAATTCAGTGATGCATCACTTATGTGTAACACCCAGTACTCATCACAAGTGACCTCCTTAGCCCCTCCCCCATCCACCTCCCTCCATCAACCCTCAGTTTGTTCTCTATGGTTGAGTCTCTTATGGTTTGCTTCCCTGTTTTTTTTTAATCTTTTTTTTTTCCTTTCCCATATGTTCATAGGTTTTGTTTCTCAAATTGTCCACATGAGTGAAATCATATGCTATTTGTTTTTCTCACTTATTTTGCGTAGCATAAGACACTCTAACTTCATCCACGGTGTTGCAAATGGCAAGATTTCATTCTTTTTGATGACTGAGTAATATTCCACAGTATATATACACCACATCTTCTTTATTCGTCAGTTGGTGGACATTTGGACTTTTTCCGTAGTTCGGCTATTGTTGATAGTGCTGCTGTAACCGTCGGGGTGCATGTACCCCTCTGAATCTCTATTTTTGTATCTTTTGGCCAATACCTGGTAGTGCAATTGCTGGATTGTAGGGTTCTATTTTTAACTTTTTGAAGAGCCTCCATACTGTTTTCCAGAATGGCTGTACCAGTTTTCATTCCCATCCATGGTGTAAGAGGTTTCCCCTTTCTCGACATCCTTGCTAACATCTGTTGTTTCCTGTGTTGTTAATATTAGCCATTCTGACAGGTGTGAGGTGGTATCTCATTGTGGTTTTGATTTGTGTTTCCCTGATGATGAGTGATGTGGAGCATCTTTTCGTGTATCTGTTAGCCATCTAGATGTCATTGGAAAAAAGTCTATGTCTTCTACCCATTTTTTACTGGATTGTGTTTTGGATGTTGAATTTGATAAGTTCTTCATAGATTTTGGATACTCGGCCTGTATCAGATATGCCAGTGGTAAATATCTTCTCCCATTCCATCGGCTGCCTTTTAGTTTTGTTGATTCTTTACGGTGCAGAAGCTTTTTATCTTGATGAAGTCTCAATAGTTCATTTTTGCTTTTGTAGAAATAGTGTATAAATGTGAAAACATTAAAATATATTCATAAAGTGAACAAGTATTTGTTTACTTCTTGAAGGAACATGTTCTTTTAAAAAAAATTTTTTTTTAATGTTTATTTTTGGTAGAACGTGAGTGGGGGGATGGGGCAGAGAGAAAGGGAGACACAGAATCGGAAGTAGGCTCCAGGCTCTGAGCTGTCCACATAGAGCCTGATCCAGGGCTTGAACTCCCACACCATGAGATCAGAGGAACATGTTCTTGATGTGTGTGAAGAAGGAAATTCTGAGGCAGTATATGTGATATCCCATTCTTCTAAAATAAATGGTTTTGTGTGGGATTGGGGTGTGTGTTGGTAGTTTGGCAATGGAAGTGTGGATACCTGTTTTCTGCTTCTGATAATTATCTAGATTCTCTCTGTTCTTGTCTTGGACAGTCTTTGTGTTGAAATTAGGAATGCTTTCTTGAATACCTGTGTTAGTTCTTGCATTTAGGTTACTGTCCCTTGGTAGATAGAGATCTACTTGCTTCTCAGAGTACTTTTTCCCCTTGCCTCACCCAATTCAAGCTTCAGTGTATAGCTTATTTTTTTGAAAGGTGAGTTACACATGTGTAACACAGTGTAACACACTGTGAGTTACACATGAGGTCTAACTAGGCCTCCTGCTACATTGGGAGACCTAAATGCAAAACCTTGTTTTTGTGCATATGGCTTTCTACATTTGCCTGATCATCTTCAGTCCCTTTCTGTAGGAAAAATGTATCCTGTATAATAAAGCCTTGTTTAAGAGAGTGTCTTTTCTGTACTTGATGCAGACTAAGCAGATTAGAGCAGTAGTTCTTTGTCAGTAAAAGCAATTGTGTAGAATTACAACAACATATTGATAATATCTAGTTCAACAATCTACCCTTTTTACGTTTGTATAGATTCTTATTCTTTTGTTTTGCTGTTAAATATTCCTAAAAAGTAAATATTATGCCGTTGCAGATTTCTTTTATGGTGGCAAAAGATGCAGAAATGCATAAGAATAAACTGCAGTACTTTATGGAGCAATTCTATGGAATCATCAGGAACACGGATTCAAACAGCAAGGATTTATCCATTGCAATTCGTGGATATGGACTTTTTGCAGGAGTATGGCCCGTTAATTTACTCTGATCTTTTTATTTTCATTTGAGTGTTTAAAGGAATATAATTTATTGTGTTTTTGAACAGCATCTCACACTTGTGACAGTATTGTTACTTGCTTTGTTGTTAACTTGATTTTTCAGTGCCAACTATGTACTAGGATTTTGTGCACATATTACCTCAAATTCTCATAACTCTCCTATAAGCTTTTAGGAGTATCATTCCACTTTACAGATGAGGAAACAGACCCACAGGAATTAGGTAACTTGTCAAAGGACATAGTAATTGACAGAGCTATGATATAAATTGAAGTCATTTTTTCAGTTACGCTATGCTGCCTGTTATTTATGAAGTAAAATTTTAATTGCTGTTACACAGTGTTTTAGAAAGGTTCTTATGACAGGAGTGTATTTAAGAATATTGATGGTAACTATAGTTATTTCCCTCTTAGTGGATCTCTATGACTTCTACTTTATAGAGAAAATGGCTTGCTACTTCTCTTTCTACAGATCTGCCCAATCAGTGTCTACTCTCTTTTTCAGGGAAGGAGAGTCCCTCTTCCCAGCTTTCTACTCTTACTACTCATTCCATTTCTGATAATTTCCTCACTTGCTTCCAAATCATCTTTCCTCCTCTTGCTTTGTTTAAATCTTCATTTCCATTTGTCTCTGTTGGGTCCTTTATATTTAGGGCAGAAGAACCTGTATGTGAAGAGGCTCAGATGTAAATGAAAACAAGGAATTTTTTTTTTTTTTTTTTTTTTTTTTTTTTTTTTTTTTTGAGAGAGTTTTGCATGCATGCACATGCGTGAGCAGGGCAGGGGAAGAGGGAGAAAGAGAGAGAATGTTAAGCAGGCTCTATGCCCAGTGCAGAGCCTGACTCAGGGCTCGATCCCACCACTGTGGGATCATGACCTGAGCCAAAATCGAGAGTTAGGTGCTCAATCCCGACTGAGCCACCCAGGCACGCCAAGAACATGGAATTTTCAACTTTATACACTGTGGTCTGACCAACTTCAACTTGTTCACTGTGGTTAGATATGTTCACAGTGTAGCTGGAACGTGATAGTCAAGAATGAAGGGAGAGGGAGTCTACAAAGATGAACTAGTCAGATCCTCAGGGAAGCTAGATTAGATCTGAACTCCAAAGAAGCCTTTGAAAAATCTGAAGCTCGATAGTAGCATTATCAGATTTGTGAGTGACACAGGTGGCTCCGGATGTAGTGTGCAGCACGGTGTAGTAGTGAATTCCAGCTTTGTGTTTACTTCTCAGTCTCCCCTTCTAGGTGACCAGCCTTACGGTGCAGAGACCACATCTTACTGGTCTTTGGTAGCTGCCATCTAAGCAATATCTAGGATAGTCGACAATCAATAGATGTTTTGTGTATAAATAAATATTTAGAGTAACAGATTATTTTTAAAAGCATCTTTATGAGATATATTTTATAACTGTGTTTCATCTCCATTAAAAAGTTTGTTGATATTCAGTTTATAATCACATGGCTTAACATGATACTTTAAATCTTATTATTTTGACATTGACGAGATTGATAGACTTTTGTTTACCTTTCTGAAAGCCTTGCAAGGTTATAAATGCAAAAGATGTTGACTTCATGTATGTAGAGCTCATTCAGCGGTGCAAACAGCTGTTCCTCACCCAGACAGACACTGTTGATGACCACATTTACCACATGCCAAGTTTCCTCCAGTCTGTTGGAAGTGTTTTGCTTTACCTTGATACAGTAAGTGAAATTAATTAAACTGAGCACTATTTTAATTAATCTCAGTTCTTCACATAATTCGACGGTGTCATAGGAATTGTATGCATTCAGTATAGGCACTGTTGTGATCAAGACATTTTTAATTAGTATTTTGTGTTAATTATTGTCATGAAGCTTGACTTTTTGTTATCCAAAGCAGGAAAACTTATTTGTTATTTGTTCCATTTTTATAAAAAGATTAAGATTGCTGCTTGGGGTAGTTTGCACCGTAAGTATCAGACAGTTTTACTCTTGATTTTTTTAGGCAGTCACAGTGTTAAGCTTATTAGTAGATTAGGTATAAGCCAGGTTTTTCATTTATCTAGTATGTGTCTACTTGAGTTGTAATTATTTTAGATATTTATATCATTCCTATATTTATTTATTTCCTTCTCTAACTTTTAGTTTGCTCTCCATTTCTGCTAGGTTCCTGAGGTGTATACTCCAGTTCTGGAACATCTCATTGTGGCACAGATAGACAGTTTCCCACAATATAGTCCGAAAATGCAGTCAGTGTGTTGTAAAGCCATAGTAAAAGTTTTCCTAGCCTTGGTGGGGAAAGGACCAGTTCTCTGGAATTGCATCAGTACTGTGGGTGAGTTTGGAACTCACCCTTGTTTTTATGATGATGAATGATGAATACCTAGCATGTTGTTTGATGTAGATATCTTTTGTATCTTTTTTTTTTCAATATATGAAATTTATTGTCATATTGGTTTCCATACAACACCCAGTGCTCATCCCAAAAGGTGCCCTCCTCAATACCCATCACCCACCCTCCCGTCCCTCCCATCCCCCATCAACCCTCAGTTTGTTCTCAGTTTTTAACAGTCTCTTATGCTTTGGCTGTCTCCCACTCTAACCTCTTTTTTTTTTTTTTTTCCTTCCCCTCGTCCATGGGTTTCAGTTAAGTTTCTCAGGATCCACATAAGAGTGAAAACATATGGTATCTGTCTTTCTCTATATGGCTTATTTCACTTAGCATCACACTCTCCAGTTCCATCCACGTTGCTACAAAGGGCCATATTTCGTTCTTTCTCATTGCCATGTAGTACTCCACTGTGTATGTAAACCACAATTTCTTTATCCATTCATCCGTTGATGGACATTTAGGCTCTTTCCATAATTTGGCTATTGCTGAGAGTGCTGCTATAAACATTGGGGTACAAGTGCCCCTGTGCATCAGTACTCCTGTATCCCTTGGGTAAATTCCTAGCAGTGCTATTGCTGGGTCATAGGGTAGGTCTATTTTTAATTTTCTGAGGAACCTCCACGCTGCTTTCCAGAGCGGCCGCACCAATTTGCATTCACACCAACAGTGCAAGAGGGTTCCCGTTTCTCCACATCCTCTCCAGCATCTATAGTCTCCTGATTTGTTCATTTTGGCCACTCTGGCGTGAGGTGATATCTGAGTGTGGTTTTGATTTGTATTTCCCTGATGAGGAGCGACGTGAGCATCTTTTCATGGGCCTGTTGGCCATCCGGATGTCTTCTTTAGAGAAGTGTCTATTCATGTTTTCTGCCCATTTCTTCACTGGGTTATTTGTTTTTCGGGTGTGGAGTTTGGTGAGCTCTTTATAGATTTTGGATACTAGCCCTTTGTCCGATATGTCATTTGCAAATGTCTTTTCCCATTCCGTTGGTTGCCTTTTAGTTTTGTTGGTTGTTTCCTTTGCTGTGCAGAAGCTTTTTATCTTCATAAGGTCCCAGTAATTCACTTTTGCTTTTAATTCCCTTGCCTTTGGGGATGTGTCGAGTAAGAGATTGCTACGGCTGAGGTCAGAGAGGTCTTTTCCTGCTTTCTCCTCTAGGGTTTTGATGGTTTCCTGTCTCACATTCAGGTCCTTTATCCATTTTGAGTTTATTTTTGTGAATGGTGTGAGAAAGTGGTCTAGTTTCAACTTTCTGCATGCTGCTGTCCAGTTCTCCCAGCACCATTTGTTAAAGAGACTGTCTTTTTTCCATTGGATGTTCTTTCCTGCTTTGTCAAAGATGAGTTGGCCATACGTTTGTGGGTCTAGTTCTGGGGTTTCTATTCTATTCCATTGGTCTATGTGTCTGTTTTTGTGCCAATATCATGCTGTCTTGATGATTACAGCTTTGTAGTAGAGGCTAAAGTCTGGGATTGTGATGCCTCCTGCTTTGGTCTTCTTCAAAATTACTTTGGCTATTCGGGGCCTTTTGTGGTTCCATATGAATTTTAGGATGGCTTGTTCTAGTTTCGAGAAGAATGCTGGTGCAATTTTGATTGGGATTGCATTGAATGTGTAGATAGCTTTGGGTAGTATTGACATTTTGGCAATATTTATTCTTCCAATCCATGAGCGAATGTTGAACCAGCCCTGCATCCCAGGAATGAATCCCACTTGATCATGGTGAAGAATTCTTTCTATATGCTGTTGAATTCGATTTGCTAGTATCTTATTGAGAATTTCTGCATCCATATTCATCAGGGATATTGGCCTGTAGTTCTCTTTTTTTACTGGGTCTCTGTCTGGTTTGGGAATCAAAGTAATACTGGCTTCATAGAATGAGTCTGGAAGTTTTCCTTCCCTTTCTATTTCTTGGAATAGCTTGAGAAGGATAGGTATTATCTCTGCTTTAAACGTCTGGTAGAACTCCCCTGGGAAGCCATCTGGTCCTGGGCTCTTATTTGTTGGGAGATTTTTGATAACTGATTCAATTTCTTCGCTGGTTATGGGTCTGTTCAAGCTTTCTGTTTCCTCCTGATTGAGTTTTGGAAGACTGTGGGTGTTTAGGAATTTGTCCATTTCTTCCAGGTTGTCCAGTTTGTTGGCATATAATTTTTCATAGTATTCCCTGATAATTGTTTGTATGTCTGAGGGATTGGTTGCAATAATTCCATTTTCATTCATGATTTTATCTATTTGGATCATCTCCCTTTTCTTTTTGAGAAGCCTGGCTAGAGGTTTGTCAATTTTGTTTATTTTTTCAAAAAACCAACTCTTGGTTTCGTTGATCTGCTCTACAGTTTTTATAGATTCTATATTGTTTATTTCTGCTCTGATCTTTATTATTTCTCTTCTTCTGCTGGGTTTAGGCTGCCTTTGCTGTTCTGCTTCTCTTTCCTTTAGGTGTGCTGTTAGATTTTGTATTTGGGATTTTTCTTGTTTCTTGAGATAGGCCTGGATTGCGATGTATTTTCCTCTCAGGACTGCCTTCGCTGCATCCCAAAGCGTTTGGATTGTTGTATTTTCATTTTTGTTTGTTTCCATGTATTTTTTAATTTCTTCTCTAATTGCCTGGTTGACCCACTCATTCTTTAGTAGGGTGTTCTTTAACCTCCATGCTTTTGGAGGTTTTTCAGACTTTTTCCTGTGGTTGATTTCAAGCTTCATAGCATTGTGGTCTGAAAGTATGCATGGTATAATTTCAATTCTTGTATACTTATGAAGGGCTGTTTTGTGACCCAGTATATGATCTATCTTGGAGAATGTTCCATGTGCACTCGAGAAGAAAGTATATTCTGTTGCTTTGGGATGCAGAGTTCTAAATATAACTATCAAGTCCATCTGATCCAATGTGTCATTCAGGGCCCTTGTTTCTTTATTGACCATGTGTCTAGATGATCTATCCATTTCTGTAAGTGGAGTGTTAAAGTCCCCTGCAATTACCACATTCTCATCAATAAGGTTGCTTATGTTTATGAGTAATTGTTTTATATATTTGGGGGCTCCGGTATTTGGCGCATAGACATTTATAATTGTTAGCTCTTCCTGGTGGATAAACCCTGTAATTATTATATAATGCCCTTCTTCATCTCTTGTTACAGCCTTTAATTTAAAGTCTAGTTTGGGGGCGCCTGGGTGGCTCAGTTGGTTAAGCATCTGACTTCGGCTTGGGTCATGATCTCGCGGTCTGTGAGTTCAAGCCCCGCATCAGGCTCTGTGCTGACGGCTCAGAGCCTGGAGCCTGTTTCAAATTCTGTGTCTCCCTCTCTCTCTGACCCTCCCCCATTCATGCTCTCTCCCTGTCTCAAAAATAAATAAACGTTAAAAAAAAATTAAAAAAAAAAGAAGTCTAGTTTGTCTGATATAAGTATGGCTACTCCAGCTTGCTTTTGGCTTCCAGTAGCATGATAAATAGTTCTCCATCCCCTCACTCTCAATCTAAAGGTGTCCTCAGATCTAAAATGAGTCTCTTGTAGACAGCAAATAGATGGGTCTTGTTTTTGTATCCATTCTGATACCCTATGTCTTTTGGTTGGTGCATTTAATCCATTTACATTCAGTGTTATTATAGAAAGATATGGATTTAGAGTCATTGTGATATCTGTATGATTTATGCTTGTAGTGATGTCTCTGGTACTTTGTCTCACAGGATCCCCCTTAGGATCTCTTGTAGGGCTGGTTTAGTGGTGACAGATTCCTTCAGTTTTTGTTTGTTTGGGGAGACCTTTATCTCTCCTTCTATTCTGAATGACAGACTTGTTGGATAAAGGATTCTCGGTTGCATATTTTTCCTCTTCAGCACATTAAAGATCTCGTGCCAACCCTTTCTGGCCTGCCAAGTTTCAAAAGAGCAGTCACAAGTCTTACAGGTCTCCCTTTATATGTTAGAGCATGTTTACCCCTTGCTGCTTTCAGAATTTTCTCTTTATCCTTGTATGTTGCCAGTTTCACTATGATATGTCGTGCAGAAGATCGATTCAAGTGACGTCTGAAGGGAGTTCTCTGTGCCTCTTGGATTTCAATGCCTTTTTCCTTCCCCTGTCAGGGAAGTTCTCAGCTATTATTTCTTCAAGTACCCCTTCAGCACCTTTCCCTCTCTCTTCCTCCTCTGGGATACCAATTATGCGTAGATTATTTCTTTTTAGTGTATCACTTAGTTCTCTAATTTTCCCCTCATACTCCTGGATTTTTTTGTCTCTCTTTTTCTCAGCTTCCTCTTTTTCCATAACTTTATCTTCTAGTTCACCTATTCTCTCCTCTGCCTCTTCAATCCGAGCCGTCGTCGTTTCCATTTTGTTTTGCATTTCGTTCAAAGCGTTTTTCAGCTCCTCCTGACTGCTCCTTCGTCCCTTGATCTCTGTAGCAAGAGATTCTCTGCTGTCCTCTATACTGTTTTCAAGCCCAGCGATTAATTTTATGACTATTATTCTAATTCACTTTCTGTTATATTATTTAAATCCTCTTTGATCAGTTCATTAGCTGTTGTTATTTCCTGGAGATTCTTCTGAGGGGAATTCTTCCGTTTGGTCATTTTGGATAGTCCTGGAGTGGTGCGGACCTGCAGGGCACTTCCCCTGTGCTGTGGTGTATAACTGGAGTTGGTGGGCGGGGCCGCAGTCCGACCTGATGTCTGCCCCCAGCCCACTGCTGGGGCCACAGTCAGACTGGTGTGTGCCTTCTCTTCCCCTGTCCTAGGGGCGGGATTCACTGTGGGGTGGCGTGTCCCGTCTGGGCTACTTGCACACTGCCAGGCTTGTGGTGCTGGGGATCTGGCGTCTTAGCTGGGGTGGGTAGGCAAGGTGCACGGGGGCAGGAGGGGCAGGCTTAGCTCGCTTCTCCTTAGGTGATCCACTTCAGGAGGGGCCCTGTGGCAGCGGGAGGGAGTCAGACCCGCTGCTGGAGGGGTGGCTCCGCAGAAGCACAGCATTGGGTGTTTGCGCGGAGCGAGCAAGTTCCCCGGCAGGAACTGGTTCCCTTTGGGATTTTAGCTGGGGGATGGGCGAGGGAGATGGCGCTGGCGAGCACCTTTTTCCCCGCCAAACTGAGCTCTGTCGTCCCGGGGCTCAGCAACTCTCCCTCCCTTTGTCCTCCAGCCTTCCCGCTTTCCGAGCAGAGCTGTTAACTTATGACCTCCCAGATGTTAAGTCCCGCTTGCTGTGGGAACACACTCCGTCCGGCCCCTCCGCTTTTGCAAGCCAGACTCAGCTCTGTTTGGCCGGCGGGCCGCCCCTCCGCCCGGCTCCCTCCCGCCAGTCCGTGCAGCACGCGCCGCCTCTCCTCCCTTCCTACCGTCTTCCGTGGGCCTCTCTTCTGTGCTTGGCTCCGGATACTCTGTTCTGCTAGTCTTCTGGTCGTTTTCTGGGTTAGTTAGGCAGGTGTAGGTGAAATCTAAGTGATCAGCAGGACGCGCGGTGAACTCAGCGTCCTCCTACGCCTCCATCTTCCCCCTAAATCTATCGACCAACCCCTAATCTTAACGGTGACACAGCATATACACGTGAATGTAAACCTCACCTCATCTTTAACACTCACCCTACACCTGATTCGCACCATGCATGTGCACTCACATCATCGATACAGGGAGATCACAGGACTGGTGTGACTTCAGCATTGGAGATTTCCCTGGCCAAAACCTTAACTGTAGCTAAGGCTTTCTCCCTCTTTTGTATCTTTTGATGCCTGGTGGGAACTAATGTTTTGGTGGATCAAAATCTCCTTTTTCATCCTTTTTTTTTTGAATCTTTTTTTTCTCCCTTTTGCTCCTGAATCTTAATGGTCTAAAATTTTACACTGCGGATATGAATAGACTTGAGAGGGAAAATTGAGAGGTGTGGTTATGTTTAGTAAAATAGTGGCTGTCATTTTCACTGAGTGTTTGGGTGTACTTTTTGATGTTTCCTTCATTTTTGTTTTCATTTTGTTTTTTTCAGTGCATCAGGGTTTAATCAGAATATGTTCTAAGCCTGTGATCCTTCAAAAGGTAAAGTCTGAATCTAATGTTTTGAAAATTAGTCTTTTGTCACTTAAAGTTAGAAGTGATGCTGGGATTTTTAGTCTGTAAATATACAAAAATGGCCTTTTTAGTTATAAGGCATGCCTTGCATTGTGAAAAGTGTAGGACATAATGCCTCTGTAGTTTTTCAGGTGAATAAATTCCTAAGTTATGGGACATCCTTAAATGTAACTTTACTGTTATATACACATTTTTACAAGAAGGGGGTGGCTTCTCTTGAAACTCTGAGACAGAATGCTTAGGCGTATCATGGGAGACATATCTTAGTTGCTTGAAGTTGTAGGAAATAGGAGGAGGTGGGAGATGGACCTGAGTAGGAAAATGAGACAAATGACCCCTAGCAGATTCCTTGGGCATTGTTTTGAGATATTTTTTTTTTTTTAATTTTTTTTTTTAATGTTTTTATTTATTTTTGAGACAGAGAGAGACAGAGCATGAACGGGGGAGGGTCAGAGAGAGAGGGAGACACAGAATCTGAAACAGGCTCCAGGCTCTGAGCTGTCAGCACAGAGCCCGACGCGGGGCTCGAACTCACAGACCGCGAGATCATGACCTGAGCCGAAGTCGGACGCTTAACCGACTAGAGCCACCCAGGCGCCCCGAGATATTTTTTTAATTCATCGCTATTTTAGTCCCAGTTAGAAAAATCATGATTTTTTTTTTTTTAGCTTGCTTTCTTATTATGCTTTCATGCTATACTATCTTCCTCAATCAAATTAGTATCTGACTAGTGAATGTTTTAGCTTAGGCAGTTCTGAAAATCAGAACATTCTGGCAGGCATGCTTATCTTGTGATTCCACCAGTAAATATTGGTTTGTTGTCTTCCCGCCCAGGGTGCTGAGTCTGAATCTGAAGACTATCGTGCATCAGGGGAAGTTAGAACTGGCAAATGGAAAGTGCCCACGTATAAAGATTATCTGGATCTTTTTAGAAGTCTCCTGAGTTGTGACCAGATGATGGTAAAAATGACTCGTTTAAAGCCATGAAAGTACTCTAATTCCTCTTTATTAGTCTACATACTTTTACCCTTAGGACTTGCCAATTTCAGAATTATATTTTACTAACTATTCAGTTGTTTTATTGCTAAAGTACTTCATGTAATAGAAAATTAAAGTGGTATCAGTTAGGAACAAAATCATAGAACTCATATAAACTTAATAATTGCCATAGCTGAGTCCTTATTTCATCTGTGAGTAGCCAGTGTAGTATGTTTGATGCTAAATTATTTTTCCTGACAGATCAGCCTCTTAGGTAGCAAAAGTATAACAGTATTATCACCATGGAAGAGCTATTCTCTTTTTATTTGTTAAAGATGAAGATTAAAAAAAAGATGAAGAGAAATGTTACTGACTCAGTAGTGTGAAGGCAATTGGTATATGGTTTTTTACGTCATTTATGATCAGAATAATGCCTCCTGCTTAATGTTTCTGATAGATGTTTCTCTAATGTCTCCTTTAAGCCAGGTTCTGGCCACCATTTCAGCATAGACTTTGACAAAGCATTATACCCTAGGAAAAACAATTTGTGTCCATAGATAATTTCTGTTCTCCTATCTTAGGAGTTTTTAGTTGTTTTCTTACTGAAGTAAAATAGTATAGCAGTGTTAGTGCTTTTACCTACAATATTTCTTTTTTATATATGATGTTAGGTGTTCCTATGTTTTGTGGTTAAGTTCCATAGAATATTTGCCTGAGTAAAGGCAGAGTCATTGGCCTATTTTTTGGAATAGTAGAATAGTTTCACTTAAAAAAAAATGTTTACTTATTTATTTTGAGAGAGAGAGAGAGAGAAAGCAGGGAAGAGGCAAAGAGATGGGGAGATAGAGAATTCCCAAGCAGCCTTTGTCTGCCAGTGCAGAGCTGACATGGGGCCTGAACCAATGAATTGTGAGATCGTGACCTGAGCCGAGACCAAGAGTCGGATGCTCAACCAACTGAGCCAGCCACCCAGGTGCACCAGAATAGTTTCACTTTTAAAGAAATGATAAATTATATTTTTAAGTCCATTCTGAGGATAGGTGTGCATTTATCCACGTGTATGTATGCTTGTATGTGTGTATATACAGATATGTGTGTAAGCATGCTTATTTATACACATATATATATAAATGTACATGCATGTGTATTTGTACAAACGTGTATGTAATATATGTGTGTGTGTATATATACCTAAGTGTTTTTACACACACGCTTTAGGTGGGATGAATGCTTTGATGAGGATTGGCCTAAATCTTCTCATTTGCCACTTTGTACTTAGTAAGTATCTGTTACATGTGTGGGTGAAGTCCTATCTGACTGAAATGATACTGTCCTAATAATTTAGGAGAGTGTCTACATTTTGCACCTGAAAACTTCCAGGTAAATCTCCTCCAGTTTACACAGAAGTTGCTATAATATCTGAATATGCAAGTACACATGTGCATTATAATTTAATATGGATATTGCTACCTTTTTGCATAAAATTTTGAAGCTTATTTTCTTTATTTTAAAGGATTTTCTTTTAGCAGATGAAGTATTTCTCTTTGTGAATTCCTCCCTTCAAAGTCTGAATCGTTTGCTATATGATGAATTTGTCAAATCAGTTTTGAAGATTATTGAGAAACTGGATCTTACACTAGAAAAACAGAATGTTGGGGGATATGAGGTTAGAAGTTTTTGTCAGTAATAATTTTGCATCATTTTTATAGCAGCTCTTTGTATGTAAACATCCAGGGGAAAATAAGCACATTTGTAGAATATTGTAGGAAATTGATTTCTGCAGCATTCATGTGTGTCATTGATACTTTGCTAACTGAATAGCTCAGTGTGTAGAAAATGTTATCTCTATATTGTTCAAAAAGTAATTTATATGTTTAATATTTCAAAACCATTTATTTTAAAAAATTTGTTTCCTAGGCTTGTTACTCATTTCTTAGCAATAGTAAAGAGTCAGATCTTACTTTGTGTAGGGGTGACTTACTATAGTGGGATAGGGAAACCTGGGATTCCTCTTGTTTATAGCTAAGGAAACGCTGAACTCTGGGTTCAAGGTTAAATGTGTTCTTGAGATAGTAGAATATAGGCAATAGGGAGAAAAGGAAAATACACCCTCCCTTTTTCCTGTACTCAGATTTCCTGGCCTGTGTGAAAAATAAGTCATGGTTTAAGGCTGCCAGCTAGAAGCCACTGTGCTCTTATCTGAGGGTGTGTTTTAGGAAAGCACGATGGGAATGACACCAGTGTCAAAGGACTTGAGTTCCAGTGGAAAATACTAATTTGCTTTTCAGCCCAGGGATTTTTTCTGAGACTAGATTCTGCTCGTTAGTGCATACGTACTTGCACTGTAATACCATGAAGTTAGACAAAAGACAGTGGAGTGATTATGCAGAGGATAGATAAAGGAAGCAGTAACTGTATTGCATTTGCATTGTTCTGTTTTTTATGTTGGTTGATGGGAACAGCAGTATTTTTCATGCTTTGCGCGTGTCTAAAATAATTTCATTGAAAAACTTGCCAACAGGGACTTCTAGAACTATGTCCTCCCAACAAACCTGCTTTTTAGGACTTGCATCTTTGTCACTTTTGTTGTCTTCAGTGGCTTCCCTTGTACTTCCTTTCTCTTCTTGTTTTCTCTCTTCTGTTTCCTGCCCTTTTTACTTCACCTCCAGCAGGGCAGTGGTCACCTCTGCGACCATTTCCCATTTAAACCTAGAATCCACCCCAATCCTCCTTTATAGCTTCCAGTGTGTATTTCTAACTGCTTGTTTTACATTTCCACCTGAGTTTGGTGACACATAGTCTGTTCATAGTGAGTTACTGTTACTTAATACTATTAATGATTCCTGTTTCTCAGTTTGAAACCTCAAAGTCCTTATGGACACGTTCTAATGTTCTGAACGTGTACCTCTGTCAAGGCATCATTGCTAGTTCCTTCAAGAAGGTATAGCCCTCCCTCTTCATATTTTTGTATTTGTACTATTCTTTTATCACTTCACTTTGGCACTTCCTTTGTCTTTTTCTTTAATGTTTTTGAGCTTTGTCATCTTTATTAAATTATAAACTTTATTAAATTGTATTACTTGTAATTGAGGACCCATATATGCCTTTCTCACTTTGATAAAGTCTTTGGATACATCTACTTTCAAGGATGAAAACGAAGCTACTGGTGTTTGGGTGATCCCGACCTCCGATCCAGCTGCTAACTTGCATCCTGCTAAACCCAAAGATTTTTCAGCTTTCATTAACCTGGTGGAAATTTGCAGGTATTTAAAAAAATTCTAAGTATTTAGACACTTCTATGGATGTATGAGATGAAAAAGTAAAAGACTTAAAATCTAAAATTGCTTATATGAATCTTTATATCTAAATGTACCAGCTTAGAATTATCGTCGTTTTCTGTTTAAAAGATCCTCAGGTAGGGAGGGGTGTCTGGGTGGCTCAGTCAGTTAAGCATCTGACATTTGATTTCGGCTCGGGTCATGATCTCATGGTTCCTGGGATCAAGCCCCATGCTGGGCTGTGCACTAAAAGCGTGGAGCCTGCTTGGGATTCTCTCTCCCTCTCTTGCTGCCCCTACTCTGTGCTTGCTTGTGCACATGCTCTCTCTCTGTCTCTCTCTCTCAAAGTAAATAAATAAACTTAAAAAAAAAAAAGATATCCTCGGGAAAAGAGGAACATGAAAGTATTTACATAATGGAATCATATACCTTTTTGATTATATCCCTTATAATTTTGAAGCAGAATAAAAAATATTATATGATAAAAACTTCTACATTAAGCTTTTAATTTGTTTTTACAGAGAGATTCTTCCTGAGAAACATGTAGAATTTTTTGAGCCATGGGTATATTCATTTGCGTATGAATTAATTTTGCAGTCTACACGGTTGCCTCTCATCAGTGGTTTTTACAAATTGCTTTCTGTTGCTGTGAGAAATGCCAAGAAAATAAAATATTTTAAGGTGAGTGTTTTTTTGTGCGGACATTGAATATTCCTGTGTTTTTTAGGTTGCACGAGTGTGTATAAGTGCATTATAAAATAGTATAGTATATTGCAGTTTTAAAGTCTCATTTTCTGTGCTTTTAAAAATAGTGTGAGTGGCAATTGGATGAGACTGTAAAAAAAGTTAATGGTATTTTCTGCTCTGCTTTACAAGCATCTGGCTGGTAAGGTTAGATTACCAGAGGTTCTCAAAGTGTGGTCCTAGGACCAGCAGCATCAGCATTACCTGAGAAATCTGTGCCCTCTCCAGACTTAGCTAATCAGAAACTCTGGGGGCAAGGCCGCACAGTCTGTGCTAGTAGACCACCCAGGTGATCTGGTGGCTAGTGACATTGGAGAATAACTAGGTTAGTGCACCTAATGCTCCAGTTTATCCCGAGCAGTCCAATCGGTTGATCACAGGGTGGGCAGGGTCTCTTGGTTCGTAGGTGTATGTACTGGAAGACAGGAAAGGGAAAGGGGAAGTGGACTTACCCAGGCCTCTGGCTTTTGACTAGTCATTCACCTATTACCTTAACGTTTTGTTTCTCTCTGGCCTCTGCCTAAAGTGTTATCAGAGCTGGGTTTTTTTCCCCCTCCGCGCAAGACGTTGGCAAAGTGAAAATGGATTCACTCCTTAGAAGTAAGACTGAGGGGCCCCTGGGTGGCTCAGTCGGCTGAGTGTTCCACTTGGGCTCAGGTCATGATCTCACGGTTGATGAGTTCGAGCCCTGCGTCGAGCCATGTGCTGACAGCTCAGAGCCTGGAGCCTGGTTCTGATTCTGTGTCTCCCTCTCTGCCCCTCCCTGGCTTGTGCTCTCTCTTTCTCCCTCTCTCTCAAAAATAAACATTAAAAAAAAAAAAGAAGTAAGACTGGGAACTGCTACATTAGGACACAGAATTACATGATGTTGTTCACTTTACTAATTTACTGCTTTATTCAACAGGGAGTTGGGCTAAAGAGTCAGACACAGTCTCCTGAGGACCCAGAAAAGTATTCTTGCTTTGCTTTGTTTGCAAAATTTGGTAAAGAGGTAATTTTTAAATGATTTATCCAATGTTTTCATGGGCTATTTAAAAATTAAAGTATGTTGATAAAAAAATCTTAGTGATCATAAATTATCTAATGACTTAAAAATTGGTTTGCTTAATCCAGATTGGGGTTAAGGGATTAGGAAGCACTAACAGAGGAAATCGTTGTATTTCAAAAGTCCCTTGAGTTTTCATTAAATAGTTTGTATGATGTCAACTCAAAACTAATGGATTCTTTAGCTCTCCATATAATGAGAATTAAGTACTTCAACAGATGAATTTTTCCTGGAGATCAGTGCTTACTTTGTAAATAACAGTAGCCATGTCATATAAAAGCTGCGTGATCAATTTTTGTGTTTGAGAATAAGGGTAAATATTTTTTAGCTGATTCTCAGATTATAGGCTCTATTCAGGTACACAGGTCCATCTTTTTCTTTTTCTTTTTTGTTAAGGTTTCATTTAAAATGAAGCAATACAAAGATGAACTTTTGGCCTCCTGTTTGACCTTTATTCTGTCCCTGCCACATGACATCATTGAACTTGATATTAGAGCCTATGTTCCTGCATTGCAGGTAAATACATTGTCTTAAGCAAATCCATTTTTTTCCCACATAATGTTATGTTTTCTAGAAAACATGGAACTGTCAAGGTCTTGCCACTATAGTTATAGCAGGTGCTTACCCATCAGACACCCCTGGTTCAAGTTCTACTTCTGCCACTTAGTAGCCTTGGGACTTGGGACACTTGGCTTGGCCTCTCAGAACTTCCCTGACAGGTGGATGTGAAGATTAAACTTTCCTTGTGTTGAAAGTTTGCAGTAGAACACCAGCTACATAGACTGGTGGTGCTCCTTTTCCCAGGAATGACCTTGGATGCCCCTCCTTACCTCCAGCAGTATCTGTCAGTAGAAAGGCTTATTCACTAGAAACCACAACTAATTGGTGTTTTTTTCTCTTTAAATGTTAAATTCCCTGTATTTCAGTTTACCTTGTTTGTATTGATATGTAGATGGCTTTTAAACTGGGCCTGAGCTATCCCCCACTGGCAGAAGTAGGCCTGAATGCCCTAGAAGAATGGTCCGTTTACATCTGCAAACATGTAATTCAGCCCTATTATAAAGACATTTTACCCAGCCTTGATGGATATCTGAAAATTTCAGCCTTGTCAGGTAAGGCTTGGAAGAATTGTGATGTGTATCTTAAATAAAATGGCAATGTAATAACTTTAGTAGGACTATTTGTATTTCTGCAACTTCTGTAATTTGAGCCTAACGTATTCAAAATATGTTTGAGATTTTTGTAATATTCCCAATTTAGTCAATATAATTGGGACATAAGAAAATACTTGAGATATTAAACCTTGTTTTCATTTTATTCACTTATATCCTACCAAGATTTATAGAATCTTCAAGGACAAAACTCTGTCTTTAATATATTGAACTCCTTATAAATCCTAATACACTGCCTTGCAAATAAATAAATAGTTAAATAAGTAGGGATTAAAACTATGAAAATTTAACAGTAATTTTATATTTTGTTAATTTTTATTGGTTTTCCAAATATAATTGATTAAACACTAATGTTAGCCAGTTTAGAAGAATTGCCATAGTCGGTTTGGGAAAAGATTCAAAGGAAAAAAATGATTGGGCCAGGCAAAAGTGTGACCAGTCAAGAAAAGTAGTAATTAGAGTTCAGGGGGACAGATTTACTTGAACCAGAATGAACATGGACACTGTTCTTAGATGGAGCAAAAAGAAAGATTCAGACTGGAGAAAGTGAAGCATTGCTAAGACTTTACAAGTTAGTGTCATGAAAAATTAAGTGAGTTAAGTATTAAATTTGTAAAATTTTATCTACATGAACTGTTTTATTATTCAACTTAAGTATTGTTGATTTGGAAATAGTAAGTGAAAGTTGTGTGACACATTTTGTTCACTGAGTCGGTTTTTCTGACACCCTTGATGTATATTCAGAGTTCAAGAAGAGTCACAATTTTGGGAGATTTTTCTGTAAATGTTAGCAATAACAAGCTTATTTAGAGACAAAAAAAAATAAGTTAATGTTTATAGGTTACTTAGGCTTTTAAAATTCACATCATATAAGGATTGCTGTATTTGAGTAGATCACTAAAAAACATGGACTTAGTTAAAAAAAAAATGAAGATATCTCATAGCAAATACTTTGTTGGTACTTTTTGTTTTCTAGAATTTAGTTCTGTCAATTAGCTCATTGAAAAGATTTATGTCGGGGCTCCTGGGTGGCTCAGTTGGTTAAGCATCCAGCTTAAGCTCAGGTCATGATCTTGTGGTCTGTGAGTTCGAGCCCTGCGTCGAGCTCTGTGCTGACAGCTCAGAGCCTGGAGCCTGCTTTGGATTGTGTGTCTCCCTCTCTCTCTCTGCCCCTCTTCCGCTCATGCCTCTGTGTGTGTCTCTCTCTCAAAAGTAAATAAAATTTTTTTAAAGAATAAAAAAAGAAAAGATTTATGTTTTTTAAAAAATTATAAGGGAAAATACTGTGATTATTTTTTTAAATTGTTTTGAGAGAGAGCATGTGTGCACACAGGCATGCAAGCAGGGGAGAGGGGGGAGAGAGAGAATATTAAACAGGTTCCACGCCTACCACGGAGCCCAAAGCTCACAACCACGAGATCATGACCTGAGCTGAAATCAGGAGTTGGACACTTAACTGAGCCACCAATGCACCTTGATACTGTGATTCTTTTAAGCAAAAGGATATTGCTATTCATAAATATGTGTACTTTAGACAATTAGAAGATAGGGAAAAACAGAGAGTAGGTAAAGTAAATAATAAAAGAAAATCCATAAACTTAAAGACAACTCCTATTTTTAGTAATGTTTTATTTGAAATTATATCAGACTTTCAGGACAGTTGCACTAATAGTGAAAGGAACTCCTGTATACTCTACACAGATTCCACAAGTAAGGTTTTGTTCCCTGTTTTATTGTTGCATGTATTCTCCTTATATTAGGTGATAATATGTGTGTGTATTTATACATGACATTTTTTTCTGAACCCTTTATAAGTTGCAGACATCATGGATGTTTATGCCTAAATGTTGCAATGTGTATTTCTTTTTTTTTTTTTTTAATTTTTTTTTTAACGTTTATTTATTTTTGAGACAGAGAGAGACAGAGCATGAACAGGGGAGGGGCAGAGAGAGAGGGAGACACAGAATCTGAAACAGGCCCCAGTCTCTGAGCTGTCAGCACAGAGCCCAATGCGGGGCTCGAACTCACGGATCGTGAGATCATGACCTGAGCCAAAGTCGGACGCTTAACCGACCGAGCCACCCAGGTGCCCCAACAATGTGTATTTCTTAAGAGTGAGGACATTATTTCATACAACCATGGTATCATTATCAAAATCAGGAAGAATAACACAGATACAGTATTTTTTTCTAATCTATAATCCATATGTAGATTTCTCAGTTGTCCCATTAATTTCTTTTATAGCTATACTTTTCCTGATACAGCATTCAATCTAGGACTATGTGTTGGATTTAATTATCATAATGCCTTAGCTTTCTTTAATGTGGGTAGCTCTTTAGCCTGTCTTAGTTCTCATGTGTGGGCTTGTCTGTTTTCTCATGATGAGGTTCAGGGATGCTATTTTGGCAGAAACACCCAGAACTGATGCCATGGCCTCCTCATAGCATCATGATAGTAATTGGTGCCATTACCAGTTATGTTCATTTTGACAGTTTGGTTAGTGAGTTTCTGCTCCACCTTTATGTAACCCTAAAGTTATAGTTTTACCTTTGTGGGAGTTAGTCATTTGAAATCCTCTTCCTTTCTTCTCCTAAAGTATTCAGTCCTAAGGCCTTTAGGCAGCACAGAGCAAGTTAGGTGTTAGGGTAGCAGTGGTCGTCCCCAGGAACATAAGGGGGGCAACTTGGAGGGGCAGCCTGGCATGGAGCTGGAGCAGGGTGGGGGGTTCCCGCATGTTGGGCTTCATAAGGTGTGGAGGTCAAGGCGGGATGGGGAAGGTGACATATGGGTGATTGATCAAATAAATAAATAAAGGCTAACAGAAGCTAGATTTCTCTTTGTTAGAGAAGGGAGTTACAAATAGAGAAAGAGAAAACTAAAGTGAACCCTATGGTATTGGATAGCAAATGGATGTATTGGTGTGAGATCATGGTACTTCCTCTTTCCCTCTCCCCGTCTTTTTCTCTGCCTTTCTTCCTCTCTGTCTCTCTTGCTCACACACACAGACACTTATATACATACACACATATGGGTAAATTAAGGTAAAAATAGAGACGACAGAGTGAGTCAAGAGTTGGGTAAAAATAGAGATGACAGAGTGTGTGTGTGTGTGTGTGTGTGTGTGTGTGTGTGTGTGTGTGTGCGTGTGCGTGCACATGCACACATGTATTCCAAATCAGTCCATTGAAAGGGCCTGCTTTGGAATAGTGATACCTTAATAGTAATGAACAAACCTAGTGCCCAGATCATGGTTTCTAAATGTCATTTTACATTGAAAGGAACCAGAACTCCTTGGAGAGATGACTGGCTCCAGCCTGGGACAGGGGAAATACAAGATGAACCTAGAATGTTATATTTTCTGAGACATCAGGAAATTAAGAAGGTGTTCAAAGAATGATGGAGAAATGTTACAGGCAAAATTGGGGATAATTTGGATCAGCAAAAAAAGATAATCATAGGAGGATCAAGACAGTAGAGTAGGAGAATCCTGAGCACACCTCCTTCTGTGAATGCACGAAGGCTACAACTACATATAGAGCAACTCTCACTCAGAATGACCTGAGACTAACAAAAGAGCTCTTTTATGGCTAAAGATCAAGAAAAAGCCACATTGAGACACATAGAAAGGGCAGAGATGCAGACTGTTGAGACCCTTACCCCTAGTGCAGTGACCCACAGCAGGAGGGTTATCACAGGCATGGAGGAGTGAAGGATTCAGGCCACACTGGGGACCTGTATCAGGAAGATGAGCCCCATAACATATGGCTTTGAAAACCAGTGAGACTTAATTCTGGAAGAGCTGGAGGGCTATGGGAAACCAAGACTGCATTCTTTTTTTTTTTTGATTTAACTTTATTTTTTATTTTTTAACATTTACATCCAGATTATTTAGTATATAGTGAAGCAATGATTTCAGTAGATTCCTTAATGCCCCTTACCCATTTAGCCCATCCCCCCTCCCACAACCCCTCCAGCAATCCTTAGTTTGTTCTCCATATTTATGAGTCTCTTGTTCTGTCCCCCTCCCTGTTTTTATATTATTTTTGTTTCCCTTCCCTTATGTTCATCTGTTTTGTATCTTAAAGTCCTCATATGAGTGAAGTCATATGATTATGTTTTTCTCTGACTAATTTCATTTAGCATAATACCCTCCAGTTCCATCCACGTAGTTGCAAGTGGCAAGATTTCATTCTTTTTGATTGCTGAGTAATACTCCATTGTATATATAGACCACAACTTCTTTATCCATTCATCCATCGATGGACATTTGGGCTCTTTCCATACTTTGGCTATTGTCGATAGTGCTGCTATAAACTTGGGGGTGCATGTGTCCCTTCGAAACAGCACACCTGTATCCCTTAGATAAATGCCTAGTAGTGCAATTGTTGGGTCGTAGGGTAGTTCTATTTTTAGTTTTTTTGAAGGCCCTCCATACTGTTTTCCAGAGTGGCTGCACCAGCTTGCATCCCACCAACAATGCAAAAGAGATCCTCTTTCTCCGCATCCTCGCCAACCTCTGTTGTTCCCTGAGTTAATGTTAGCCATTCTGACAGGCGTAAGGTGGTATCTCATTGTGGTTTTGATTTGTATTTCCCTGATGATGAGTGATGTGGAGCCTTTTTTCATGTGTCGGTTGGCCATCTGGATGTCTTCTTTGGAGAAGTGTCTATTTATGTCTTTTGCCCATTTCTTCACTGGATTACTTGTTTTTTGGGTGTTGAGTTTGATAAGTTCTTTGTAGATTTTGGATACTAACCCTTTATCTGATACGTCATTTGCAGTTATCTTCTCCCATTCTGTCAGTTGCCTTTTAGTTTTGCTGATTGTTTCCTTTGCTGTGCAGAAGCTTTTTATTTTGATGAGGTCCCAGTAGTTCATTTTTGCTTTTGTTTCCCTTGCCTCCAGAGACATGTTGAGTAAGAAATTGCTGCGGGCAAGATCAAAGAGGTTTTTGCCTGCTTTCTCCTTTTTTTTTTTTTTCTTAATGTTTATTTTTATTTTTGAGAGGGAGAGAAAGTGCGTGAACAGGGGCGGGGCAGAGAGAGAGGGAGACACAGAATCTGAAGCAGGCTCCAGGCCCTGAGCTGTCAGCAGAGTCCAACGTGGATGTCCAACCACAAACCATAAGATCATGACCTGAGCCAAAGTTGGGCGCTTAACTGACTGAGCCACCCAGGTACCCCAAGACTGTACTCTTAAAGGGCCTATGCAGAAACTTACTCACTCTGAGACTAAACAAGGAGGCAACAGTTTGAAAAGCACCTGGTCCACATATGAGGGAGATTTATTGACTGATTTTAGAGTGTGCCAGAGGGGCAGGGCTGTTAGTAACTTTCTCTGGGAATAGAAGTGTTGATGGATGCCGGGTCTGACACCTTGTCTGTCTTGCAACACTCATGCCACCCCGGTGTTCCCAGCAAACCACCTTTGTGCGACCTACCCACCTCAGCAGGCACCATTCCAAAATGGCTCCCACCCTGCTGTACTGGCTGGTGGCCTTGATCCCACCCTAAGCAGATGCAACTCCATCACATCCTGTGGGCAGCCTCAGCCAGGACTGCCCCCCACCCATCAGCTTCTGCCCTGTGGGGGCAGCCCCACCACCAGTGTACCTAGAACAATCACAGCTGGGCTTCAGAGCCAGCAGATTAGATGATATAGAAGAATGGATCAGTGACTGGAAGACAGAGTGGTGGAAGTTACCCAAATGAAACAGGAAAAGGAAAAATGAATTTTTACAATTAGAATAGATTAAGGGCCCTTTGGGACAACATCATGCATACTATCATTGGCATTATGGGAGTCCAGAAGAAGTAGACAAAAGGGCAGAAATTTTACTTGAATAAATAATGGCTGAGAACTCTCCTAACTGGGGGAAGGAAACGGATATCCAGGTACAGGAAGCACAGAGAGTTCCAAACAACATGAACCCAAAGAGGTCCATATCAAGCCACATAATTAGAATGGCAAAAAATAAAGATAAAATCTAAAAGCAGCAAAAGAAAAGCAACTAATTATATACAAGGAAAGCCCCATAAGGCTCTGAGCTGATTTTTCAGCAGAAACTTTGCAGGCCAGAAGAGTGGCATGATATATTCACAGTGATGAAAGGGGGAAAAAAAACTAAAATCAAGAGCACTCTTCCCAGCAAAGTTATCATTCAGAATTAAAGGAGAGAGAGTGTCCCAAACTAAAGGAGTTCATCACCATTAAACAGGCCTTATAAAAGAGACTTAAGCTGAAAAGAAAGGGTATTAATTAGTAGCAAAAAAATATAAAAAGTATAAATCTTCCTGATCAAGGTAAATACATAGTGAAGAAAGTGGATTAATTGCTTTTAAAGTTTATATGTAGGTTAAAAAACAAAAGTAAAATCAGTGATATCTACAATAATTAGTTAAGGGGTACGCAAAAGAAAGATAAAACATGTCGGGGGAGTAAAAATATGGCACTTTTAGAATATGTTCAGATTTCAGTAACGATTAACTTAAAATAGAATGCTGTATATGTAGGGTATTATATATGAAACTCATGGTAACCAGAATTCAAAACCCTGTAATAGATCTGTAAAAAATAAAGAGGAAAGAATCCAAATATAACACTAAAGAAAGTCATCAAATCACAAGGGAGGAGAACAAGAGAAGAGGAATGGAACAAGAAGAACTAAAACACAACTAGAAGACAATGAACAAAATGGCAATAAGTGCATACCTATCAATAATTAAATGTAAATGGACTATATGCTCCAATCAAAAGACAAAGGATGAATGGATTAAAAAACTAAATTAAGACCCATTAATATGCTGCCGGTAATGACTCATGTCAGACCAGAAGACAAAAAGACACATACAGACTGAAAGTGAAGGAATGGAAGATATTCTATGCAAATGGAAATGAAGAAGAAAAAAAGCCAGGGTAGCAGTACTTATTTCAGACAAAATAAACTTTGTTTTAATTATATTTTAAAAAATTTTTACTTTTTGTCTCTTTTATGTGAGGTACAATAGTCTTAAAAATAAAGACTATAACAAGAGACAGGCTAACTCGATAATGATAAAGGGATCAATTCAATAAGGGCACATAATAGTTGAAAGTATCTGTGCACTCAGTATATGAGCACCTAAATATGTAAAGCAAATATTTATAGACAAAAGGAGAAATAATAATACTAGGGGATTTACTTTAACACCCTACTTACATCAATGGATAAATCGTTTAGATAGAAAATCAGAAAGGAAACAGTGGCCTTCAGTGACACACTGGGCCAGATGGACTTAACAGATATGTACAGAACATTCCATCCAAAACCAGCAGAATATGTGTTCTTTTCAAGTGCATGTGGAGTATTCTCTAAGACATTCTTTAGGACAGATCATGTGTTAGGCCACAAAACAAATCTCAGTAAAGGTAAGAAGACTGAAGTTGTATCAAGCATCTTTTCTTACCACAATAGTACAAAACTAGAACTCAATTGCAAGGAAAAAGAATTGGAATAGACAAACACGTGGAGGCTAAACAACATGCTCCTAAACAACTAATGAGTCCATAAAGAAAGCAAAGAGAAAATTAAAAAATATACTTTGAGACGAATGAAAATGGAAATACAACATTCCAAAGTCTATGGGACACAATAAAAACAGTTCTAAGAGGGAAATTTATAGCAACATAGGCCAGCCTCAGAATACAAGGATAATCTCAAACAATCTAACCTACACTTAAAGGAACTAGAAAGAGAAAAGCAAAGCACAAAGTTAGTGAAAGGGATAAGGATCAGACCAGAAATAATTGAAACAGACCAAAAAAAAAAAAAAAAAAAATTAATGAAACAGAGCTGGTTCTTTGGACACTTTAAAAAAATAGAAAAAAGATAAATCTTTAGCTAGACTCATTAAGAGCCCAAATCAAATCCGTAATAAAAGAGAAGCTATAACTAATACCACAAAAATTTTACAAGGGATTATGAGAGACTACTACAAATAATTATATGCCAATAACTGGACAACCTAGTAGAAATAGATAAATTCTAGAAACATGTTGAGGTGCCTGGGTGGCTCAGTCGGTTGAGTATCCGACTTCAGCTCAGGCCATGATGTCACGGTCTGTGGGTTCCAGCCCTGCATCGGGCTCTGTGCTCACAGCTCGGAGCCTGGAGCCTGCTTCGGATTCTGCGTCCTCTCTCTGCCCCTCCCCTGCTTGCATTCTGTCTCTGTGTCTCTCTCTCTCCAAGATAAATAAACATTAAAAAAATTTTTTTTAAAAATTCTAGAAACCTGCAATCATCCAAGACTGAATTAGGAAAAACTAGAAAACCTGAACAGACCTATTACTAGTAATGAAATTGAATCGGTAATCAAAAACCCCCCTCACAAACAAATGTCTGGGACCAGATGGCTTCACAGGTGAATTCTACCTCACTTTTAAAGAAAAGTTAATACCTATCCTCAAACTGTTTCAAAAATTGAAGAAGGAATGCTTTGAGATTAATTCTGTAAGGCCAGCATTGCTCTGATACCACAACCAAAGACACTACAAAAGAAGGAAATTACAGGTCAGTGTCCGTGATGAACATAGACACCAAAACCCTCATCAGAATATTAACAAACTGAATTCAAAATACATTAAAAGGATCATACACAGGGATCAAATGGGATTTATTCCAGGGATGCAAGGATGGTTCACCATCCACAGATCAATCAATGTGATACACTCCATTAACCAAACGAAGGATAAAAATCATGAGATCATCTTAATAGATAATAGAAAAAACATTGGACACAATTCATCTGTTTTTGATAAAAAATCTCAAGAAAGTGGGTATAGAGACATATCAACATAATAAAGTCTGTGTATGACAAAGTCACAGCTAATATACTCAATGGTGAAAAGCTGAAAGCTTTTCCTCTAAGATCAGCAACAAGACAAGGAAGATGTCAACTCTTACCACTTTTATTCAACATAGTACTGAAGTCCTAGCCAGAACAATTAGATCTAAAAATAAAAGGCATCCAAATTGGTAAGAAGTAAAACAAAACTGTCACTATTTGTAGATGATGTGATAGAAAATCCTAAAGATGCCACTAGAAACAAAAATAAATTCTGGGGCCCCAGTGGCTCAGTCAGTTGAGCATCCGACTTTGGCTCAGGTCACGATGTCACAGTTCGTGAGTTCAAGCACCACATCGGGCTCTGTGCTGACAGCTCAGAGCCTGAAGCCTGCTTCGGATTCTGTGTCTCCCTCTCTCTCTGCCCCTAACCCATTCACATTCTGTCTCTGTCTCTCTCAAAAATAAATAAACATTAAAAAAAAATTTTTAAAAATCAATAAATTCATTAAAGTTGCAGGATTAAAACTAATATGTGGAAATCTGTTGCATTTCTGTACACTAATGAACTGTCAGAGGAATTAAGAAAATTCCATTTACAATTGAATCAAAAAGAATAAAATATCTTGGAGTAAACCTAACCACAGAGGTGAAAGACCTGTACTCTGAAAACTGTATGACGTTGATGAAAGAAATTAAAGATGACACAAGCAAATGGAAAGATGTACCCTGCTTATGGTTTGGAAAAATTAGTATTGTTAAAATGTCCATACTATTAAAAGCAATCTATAGATTCAGTGCAATCCCTATCAAAATACCAATGGCACTTTCACAGAGCTAGAACAAATAATCCTAAAATTTGTATGAACCACAAAAGACCACAAATGGCCAAAGCCATCTTGAGAAAGAAGGACAAAGCTCGAGGTAGAATATATAATGGGGAAAGGACAGTGTGTTTGATAAATGTTATTGGGAAAATTGGAGAACTGCATGTAAAAGAATGAAACTGGATCATTTTCTTATAGCATACACAAAAATAAAATCGATTAAAGACCTAAATGTAGACCTGAATTCATAAAATGCCTAAGAAGTAAACATATGTAGTAAATTCTTGGACATTAAACACTTTTTTTCTGTGCCCTCAGGCAAGGACAACAAAAAAATAAGCACAACCTTGAAGCAGTTCTGTCTCAGGGAGTTCATAAAATCACTTTTCAAAGTAACACTAACATCTTAGGTGGTATGCATGTTAACATGATCTTCAATTCAGTAAGTCTTAAAAAAATAATATTTGCTTTTACTATGGTAACTATTACTAGTTCAAACCCACATAAGCAAAGATATGTGGGGTCTTACTAAGACCCAGTTGTGAAAAGTGTTCTAGACACCAAAAAGCCCAAGACTGTGCTTTATGAGAAAACTGTCCTTAAGAGAGAAGCGTACCCCAAATTGTATTTCTGCAGTATTGCTTCTACAGTAGCTTCAACAGCTTATCGAATATAACTTACTACCAAACAAATTTCTTTTTTACCAAGAAAACTCAGAGTGGATAATTGAGAATTGTCTTCCGTACTCACGGACTTCTCAAATTCAGTTTGTGAGCACACATGACACCATTGTCTTCAGCCATGTCCATCCCTATACAACTCCAATTGGCAGCATATACACATTCATTAACATGACCCCAAGGTCCTTTCTTGTTATATCCTATAAAAACAAACAAAAGCACACAAACTTAAAAGTGATGCTGACTGATCATCGTTTCAGATTTTATTTTACTGAGTAATTATCTGCATGTGTAGTGATTTTCTATTAATTCACTCAGTCCAAGGTTTCAAGTTGCCTAAAGATCTTAGAAGTTATCTTCCAGCTGCTGTCATGCTACAAAACATAAGTATTGGGGAAATAAAAAGTTTGTCCAAATCATGGTTCAGGTTGTACATAAATTTATAATGTTTTTCATAACTTAAAATTTACATGGGACTGTTTGTGATAATGAGAAAGTTCTGGAGGTAGATGGTGGTGATGATTAGGCAACATTGTGAATGTAGTTAGTGCCACTTAAATGTACACATAAAAATGGTTGAAAGAATACATTTTATGTTATGTGTCTTATATGGCAATAAAAAATGTTATGAGAAGTATGTTAGCACATTGGCTTAGTAAGCCTGAATAAGTATAGGGAAAAACAAGCCCAAGTACAATAATGTACACTTGTATTATAATTAACACTAATAGATAAAAAGACATATTTAAAATTTAAACCAAGCATCCAAGTCTTGATTTTGGCTCACGCCATAATCCTAGGATTGTGGGATTGAGCCCCGCATGGATCCTGCTTGAGATTCTCCCTCTGCCCCTTCCCCACTCTCGCATGTGCTCTCTCTCAAATAAAAAAAAAAAGTTAAAAATAAAATTAAACTTAAAATTATTAAACTTGTTTCATTTAACAAAGATATGCCTTAGTCATGTAATATGGATTCCTGAAATGTTTCTGCGTTAGTTTCTCTAAGATTTTTTATTTTAGTATGGCGCATCTAAAGCATTATAGTAAACGTTGAAAGCATTTTCAGAGAATTATAGGAACATTCATTTTATATTTTGCATGTACGAGGCCCAACAGAGCTCCTTGAAGATACTTTATAATCTAATCTATTAATACCTTTCAGATACAGGAGAATATTATGCACTTCAGGAGAAGTAAAGGCCTTTGTCAGTTCAGGCACATCGCTACAACAACAGATGGAGAGCATAGTGCTTTAGATCTGCAATTTGAGCCCTAGCTCCAGAGACACAATAGTAAGGTAAAACATTGACCAATTCAGATATCAAAGAGCTCTTGTTCCCATTGTACAAAATTCTGAATTAGTCTGAGCTCAAAAAACAAACAAATCCTCTTTTTATCTCTGGCCCATCAGAGAGTAGATCTCTAACATCTGAACACAAAAGGTCACCAAATGGTCAGCAAACAAATTCTTAGTTATTGCTCCCACCCATGGAGACTTGCTTCTTGGGCATAAGCAAACCAAAAGCACAAAATTATAGAGAGGGAAACTAGACAAAGCAGAGGTAAGGTTCTGTTGTCGTTTAGGTTTCATTTCTGGAGCCCAGAAAAGACGTGCTGGGATTAAATCACCTGTGAGGTGTCTTCCAACGAACATAGCTTACTTGGCTCTGTCAGCCAATCTACTGGGCATCTGCAGAACTCATGAAAAATAACTTTATAGCTTTACAGTTAGGGCTCTACACTGGTAATAAAGTGTACATGTGTCAAAGAATTTATTTTATTTATTTATTTTTTTCAACATTTTTTATTTTTTTTTATTTTTTTTTATTTTTGGGACAGAGAGAGACAGAGCATGAACGGGGGAGGGGCAGAGAGAGAGGGAGACACAGAATCGGAAGCAGGCTCCAGGCTCCGAGCCATCAGCCCAGAGCCTGACACGGGGCTCGAACTCACGGACCGCGAGATCGTGACCTGGCTGAAGTCGGACGCTTAACCGACTGCGCCACCCAGGCGCCCCTCAAAGAATTTATTTAACTCAGTAGTTAGTAAAGGCATTGGTAAAATGTTATAACTGGCTTCTATACCCTGAATCGAATCACGAGAAAACATTAGACAAATCCAGATAAAGGAACAGTATACAAAATTCCTGGCATATAATTTTTTGAGTGTTCATTAAATTCAAAGGAAGACTAAATTGTTTCAGTTTAAAGGTTACTAAAAAGACAGGACAGCTAAATATGACATGTGGTTTTGAATAAAGACATTATTAAGCTCAATGCTAGAACCTGAGTGGGGCTGAAGGTTAATTGTGGGTCATGTCTCAAGATGAATGTCCTAATTTGGATAGTTGCAGTGACTGTCATATAGGAGGATGTCCTTGTAGCAAACATACCTAAAGTATTGAGGAGTGGTGGGGCATCAGGCTGGTAACTTACTCTTAAATGGTTCAGGAAAGAAAAGTATGTTTTTGCCATACTTTAAAATTTTCTCTAAGTTTGTAATCATTTTTAAAAAATTTTATGGAGAGATACTTCACAACTGTAAATATTCTTGCTCCTCACGAGTACCCCTTGATTATTCTTCCTGAATCTCTTACTACTGCGATGGTTGTAAAATAGTGATTTTCTGACTCCATCATTCCATCATACTAGTTGGCATTCTATTGTAAGAAATTACTTCATTTTCTCACTTCTTTATATTAGTAGGAACTTGTGGATTCTTATTTTTCCAGTGGCTCTAGTCTTTTATCTTTGTTATTCATTTTTATGCTCAGATTGTTCCAGATTTGGCTTCCATATAAGGAGTGGGAATTGGCTGCTTCAAGCAGCTCCTTCCTAGAACCAAAAAGGTGATTCAGGCTCCTCTTATAAATATAGGTCTACCCAATGTCTGGAGTTAGCCACTTCTTCAAGGAACCATGTTTCTTTTAGTAGACAATGATATTTAAAACCAGGACAACCATTATTAATTATTTTTGTTGTGGAAACTTAATATTTTAATCATAATTAAAATTAGGATTTTAATGTCTCTATTTGGCAGTATTCTGTGTACTCCCTAGTGTGCATCAAATAAATGAGTGGATGCTATTTGAAATTTATTTTTGTTTATTGTTGATAGATGAGACCAAGAACTGGGAAGTGTCAGCACTTTCTCGGGCTGCCCAGAAAGGATTTAATAAAGTTGTGTTAAAGCATCTGAAAAAGACAAAGAACATTTCATCGGTAAGAAATCCTTTGTATATTCTTTACCTTAAACAATGGAGAGATCAGATTCTAAACTTATGAAGAGTAAAAATCTTTGTTTAAAATGTTAGTTATTCTTATCTATAAAGTAGAGAACAGTATAGAAATAGTTTCAGTGTATTTTGAGCCATAAAAATGTAAGAAATATTAACTATCTGGTTTATTGTCTTGATCATGTTTTCTTGTTTTCTTTACCTTCAAATATATTTAGTGGCTGAAAGAAAGTAATATGGATCATCTTCAGTAAGCAATCAGAATATTGATATTATGGATATGTAAGATTGATTCATTTAGGCCTTAAATGTATTATTTTGTCAAGTTTAATTGATGCCAGGGTTTCTGTTTTTTTGGTGATGATTTCTTGAGATTAGGTTTTTGAGATGTGGCTTATAATGTAATAGGAAACAAAGAATAAAGAGAGAAAAGGGACTATAGAGAAAATACCTATTTTAGGTATGGAGTGAAAATTAAAATTTGAAAAACTTTTAGTGTCTAGAACTGATAATGTAAGCTCTAGGGTAAATGCCTCCACCTCGTTATTTTTGACAGCTTTTGATTGAGACGCTGCGTAGAACTGGAGATGGCTGTCTAAAATATTTAAATTCTTTTATCACATATAAATAAAACAAAATAAAATTACTTGAGCATATTTCTGGTTTTACAAATAAAACTTCTTTACAGATATACAATTTCTCATTAGGAGAGTGGTTCTTGATGTGAGGACTCTGTGGGTTCCAGGGTGCAAGGCCAAAGCTATTTTTACTCATTGACATTTGCACTATGGTGTAATGACGGGTAACGCTGTTCATTCCTAAGCACTTTATTAAATCTTGACCCTTGAACACATGTCTTCTTAATGTTCTGTGTGATGAAACAGGAAGTGTGCATAAAGCAGTCTGTTGCATAGTGCAGTGTGGCAATTGTCTTTAGGAAAAGCACTTTGTGATGTTTTGAGCTGTGAGCTAAAGTAGGCACTTTTTCAGGAACACCGTTTTCACTTGAAAGAACAACTGACAAACTGTGGCTGTTCGGTATTTGGCAGAGATTTTATCTAAAATAGAGTGAGACTGTCACTTCAAAGAAAACATCTGAGAGTATTTGTTGCCAATGATAAAATTGCAAGGTTTTAAACAAAAATTAAATTTTGGAAAACTTGAAACCGTTACCGTGAACTTGACAGCTTTTTAACTTAAAGAGTTTTCTGATAATATTGTTGATATTAACCAATGTGACTTTTTTGCATACATAATGAAACGTGTCAACATTTGTAAGATCTGCATAACCCAGTAAACCAGTATTTTCACATCACCAGTACATTATGTTACCAAGTCATGCATAGGTAAAAAAATCCACTTGAAGTGCAGGATAGACCAGTGGATTTTAATATAACAGACTACATCAAATTCATTGGTAAGGTTTCAGATTCCACATTGTACCTAAGAAATAACCGGGGAGGGGGTGGGGGCGTCTGGGTGGCTCAGTCGATGGAGCGTCTGACTCTTGGTTTCAGCCTAGGTCATGATCTCATGGTTCATGACTTCCAGCCCCGCATCAGGCTCTGTGCTGACCATGCAGAGACTGCTTGGGATTCTCTCTCTCTCTTTCCCTCTCTCTCTGCCCCTCCTCTGTTCATTCTCTCCCTCTTTCAAAGTAAATAAGCTTAAAAAAATTTAAAAAAGAGAAATTTTGACTTGTTCAATTTGTATCAAGCTGTTATCTAAAAAGACTATTAAAACACTCCTCCATCTTCCAAATGTGGCCTAACAACATATCACTATAGTTGTTTCCTAGTGAGACACACAGTGAAGAGATTTGCACAAGTGTGAAACAGTGTCACCTTCCTGAGGTTTTTTGTTTTATTTGGAAAATGTAATTACTTTTCCTAAAAATATGTCATTTGTTAACATGTAATGGGTTTCAGTGGGGTTTTTTTTTTGTTTGTTTATTTGTTTTGTTTATTTACTTTGAGACAGAGAGAGAGGATGCGAGCAGGGGAGGGGCACAGAGAGGGAGAGAGAGCATCACCAGCAGGCTCCACACTGTCAGCACAGAGCCCAACGTGGGGCTGGATCTCACGAACTGAGATCATGACCTGAGCCGAAATCAGGAGTCAGACTTTGAACCAGCTGAGCCACCCAGGCACCCCTGGGTTTCGTATTTTTAAATAAAACAATAAATAATTTCAAGGTTTTAACTTCTAGTAGGAGAAATTATCAATAAACATGACCCACTTAAACAAAAGTTCTTTGGGGATCCTTAGTATTTTTTAAGGGTGTAAAGGATCCTGCCAAAACTTTGTGACCACTGGCCTTGAAAATGGACATCTGACTGCAAAACTGGAAAAGATATGACTTTTTTCCATGAATTTGCAGTAATATTTACAGCAGTACTGTATAGGATATAATGAACCATTGAAAGAAATTAATAACAGAGAGGGTCATAAAATCGTTTTTTTTCTTCTCATAATTCTCTTAATCTTTAATTCCGTTATCATCACATGTGTATTATTGTTCAAATTTGCAGAATGAAGTACTGTCCTTAGAAGAAATAAGGATTAGAGTAGTACAGATGCTTGGCTTTCTGGGAGGACAAATAAACAAAAATCTCCTAACAGGTAAACTTTCCTTTAAAATAAATTTATCTCTGTAGATGTATTTGTACTTTGAGTATATACAGATCATGGTATATTGTAGTATTTGCTCCTATATGTGATTTATATATTTTCAAGTGAGATTACAAAGAATAATATTTTGCCAAATGAAATGTTTTGACAATACCCATGCAATCTGGATAACTCAATACTTGTTGACAAGATGTTCTAGTCTGGTTTGTTAAACACATTTTCCATTTCGAAACAGAATCTAATTTGACACTTTTAATATTATACATTGTGTCAGGAATTCAAAGTTAATCTTTGAAAATTCTGATGTTCTTAATATTTGGATATTTATTTAGAGTGTTTTTTTTTCTATCAGAATCAGCATTTTAGATTACTAAAAATTCATCTGTATTTTGAGTTTTGATCTTTCATATTAAGTATACTAATGACTTTTGGTTATTTAGGAAGTTAGAACCTACGTTGGGAAAATAAATGTTTACAAAGGGGAGATTTTTATTGTTCATTTACCATTTTTCCACATAACACCTAAAATAATTCTTACTGAAAATGGAAACTAAACATTCCGGACTATTAAACTTGCTTAAACATAATTTTACTTTAAATCAAAGTTAAAAATAGTATGTCAGTGATAATGTAATGGCATGTACATGTCTGAAGTAAAAACAAAAAAGGAAAGATGAATGATGTGTTAAAAGTATAAAAGCATTCTACTTTCACTAATGAATTGTAGAGCAATTGATATTAGAAAGATTTTGAATGAAAACATGCTCTTCCTGATTTTTTTTAACAGCCACATCCTCAGATGAAATGATGAAGAAATATGTGGCATGGGACAGAGAAAAAAGACTCAGTTTTGCAGTACCATTTATAGAAATGAAGCCTGTCATTTATCTGGATGTGTTCTTGCCTCGGGTCACAGAGTTAGCTCTTTCAGCTAGTGACAGACAAACTAAAGTACTTTCATTTTTTATTATTTTATTTATAATCTATGCTTTTTAAGACCTGTATTTGTTTGGAAATAGATAATATATTTCAGACATTCCAATATTATTAATTCTGTATATTCTGTAATATAGCAATTAGACAGTGATTTAATTATCAGAAGTAGATGTTACTAGTAAAAAGTAAACATAAATCTTAGTAGATAATAACCTGGTAAAACACTAATATACCAAAAAACTGTCCAGAATAGAAAATGCAGTACAAAGTGTACTTAAAACTTATTTCCAATTTGTGCACCATTATTATCACCTTAACTTGGGAGGTTAGAAACAGACAATCTCAAGTTTTTATGAAATTCATTTGTAAATTTCCAAAAAATGTTTTAAAAATACATTTACTGAAAGTGAAGGTTAAAAATGTGCTGACAAATGAAGTAAAGTTCTGTGGTAATGGTAGCAATGAAACATATTTCTTTAAGGTACCATTCCCAGTTTGTCTAAATCGTTTTAAGTTTTCATTCTTACCTCTTGGATGCAGATCAAAGTGCACAGAAGCATTAGTTTTATGCAAGAAGTGCTGCTTCCAGTTAATTTATATTTGGGAATGATAGTTACCTGCTACAGAAGTTTTTCTTTTTAAAGGGCTAAGTTGAGTAACATTTCAAAATATTCTTCTCTTGTAAACCTGGAAACTTAAACTTGTTGAACTCCTGGCTTGTTTTAGGTTGCAGCTTGTGAACTTTTACACAGCATAGTTATGTTTATGTTGGGAAAAGCCACTCAGATGCCTGAAAGTGGTCAGGGTTTCCCACCCATGTACCAGCTCTACAAGCGAACTTTCCCCGTGCTACTTCAACTTGCATGTGATGTAGATCAGGTAAGTGAGTGACATTGAATCTGGCACAGTTGCAAAGCTTAAAAAAGTTGGATCTTGTTCAGTGATCTTCAAAGCTTGCTGCGGGTTGGAATACCCTGGGGATCTTGACATAAATGCCGCTGCCTGGCTGCTGCCCCTTGTGACTGTGATTTAATTCTTCAGGGGTATGACCTGGGGATCAGGACTTTTAAAAGCTCTCCTGGTGATTTTTAACGTGCCACAGTTTGGGAATGAATCACTGATCTAGCTAATAGTTGCTGATAGTATAGGCATCTAAAGCTGAATTTGCAGTCTGCCCTCATGTAGGGACTTAACAGTCTCTAGGAATGAAGAAGAGACAAGTAACCATGTACAAGAGTGGAAATAATGACAAGTGGCCTCTTTCTGATGACTTTGTGGCAAATTCTCCATTGCTGCATGAAGCAGGAAAAAGTAGAATTCTCAGTTCATTTCATGAAGCTATGATATCTTCAGTACCAGGATGCACACACAAAAGAGGAAGCTAAATGAAAGATCATTTATTAAAAACAAGAAAACTCATTTCTAAATATAATGGAAAATTCTTCAACATATATGAATGAATACAATCCAGCAATGTATTCAAATGTGCTGTGATTAAATAGGATGTTTGGTTAAAATTGGAAATTTACCATAGAAACGGATTTCAGAAGCAGTAATTCCCTCCATAGAACCCTCAAAGGTGTTTGTCCTGCTGAAACTATTAGTAGTTTAGTGTTCTCTTTAATATGAAAAGAATGTCTCCCTGAATTCTAGAGTTGAATCATCCCCAGGCATGAAGCGCTAATGCCGCCTTGTGCCCGGGCCAGGATAGAAGCCCAAGGTGAGAAGTGAGTTGGTCTGTTGAGGGGCAGTGCCTGCAGTGTGGAGTGGTTGCTCAGTATTGCTTCATGTGCATTCAGTTAGTTATTTGCAGTGGTTAGTATTTGGGCCTCTCACCAGGCCATGAGTTCCCTGAGGGCAAGGGCATTAGAAAGGAAGAAGAGATTATTATTTTGAATGTAATTTTTTTTAAACCTGGAAAGCCCAAGAGTGTCAACCGATAAACTGTAGGAATTAACAAAGGAAGAAACTGACGAATTACAAAACAAAATTCTCATATATCAGTGTTCTCATTTATCTTAAATATTAGGATTGATCACTTTGAAAATAGGTCTACAGTATCTTACTCATAGCAGCATCAAAAATATATATAAAATGTCTATAAATGAACTTTAATATGTCAGGTAAATATATGTTTTATGAATACAAAATGAGCATGCTCTGTATCTGAGATAGAAGAATCAATATTGAAAAAACACCAGCTGTTCACTGATCAGTAAGTTTGGTACCATTCCAGCAGAAAGATCATAATTAATTTCATTTTGAACCTAAAAAGTAATCTGAAAGAATAATTGCTTGAGCCTCACCAAGAACAATTTTGAAAGGGTAGAGTAGTGAAGGAAGTCTTGCTTTAGCAGATGCTAAAGCCATGTTATTTATAATAGGGTTGAGCTAGGCAGAGATAGACCAGTGGGAGGGTCTTGTGGCTGCCAAGTGGGTTCATGTGTGTACATCAAAATTGTATATATGGTAGAAGAGGCTTTTAAGTTAGAAGTGGATCATTTAATAAATAATCTTAGGCCAGTCAACTAACCTGAAAAATTAATTCAAATTAAGAGAAGGATAAACAAACTATGAATATATTACAGAAAAATGTAATTAGTTACAGCATGCTGTCTGTCCGTGTGTATCTTTGGATTAGAATGGTCTTTTTCATGATAAAATATGTTTTTTAATATAGAAACACATGAAACTAAAAGTGAACCTCCATCTCATCACCCCTTTCACAGTCTTATTTCCCTGGAAAATCTACTTTATCCTCTATTGAAAATTTCATGAATATATGCCCAGATCTTTGTGAAAATACGTTTTTACAAATGTGCATATATGCTTTACTTATAAAAAGGATCATAGCATTCAGAAACTCTTTATGTACAGGATGTGTTTTCTGCTACTCGGATGGATTTTATTATCGTTACAGTGTAGACAGCCTTCCATGTCTTTCCCTAAAGTTTTGCGTAGAAGTGGAGATTTTCCGACAAAATACAGAAAGCAGATGTATAGAAAAAAATGTTAATGTCTTGATAGTTTTGACTTTATAAATGTTTAAAAATACTGAATGGCACAAAACTCACAATTGTAATGTATACATAATGTGGGGAATTTTTTTGTAACATTCTACTGAAGATAGAAAAGATTTAAAAATGAGCAAATAAAGAACAAAAATAGGCAGCTTATAAATGAAGAGATACATATGGCCAATGAAATATATTTTAAAATATTCAATCTTTTTAGTAAATAAGGAAATTAAAATTAAAATGCTATTTTTTTCAGCTGTTGTAAAATATTTTAAAAATTGACAATGGTAAGTGTTGCCAAGCATGATGGAAAGGACCTTGGGAGTTGTGGCTGGAGAGAATGTGGGTGGGCACAGGTTCTCTGTGAGCAGAACAAAACGCTGGGTGACCTGCAGCCCTGGTCCAGCACTTTCCTGACTAGAGATGTGCTCAGACCAGTGTATATTGGACTTTGCCGTGATTTCTTTAGAACAGTCACAAATTAGAAATGCCTGCATCTCTAGGGGCACCTTGATGGCTCAGTCAGTTGCACGTCCGACTTTGGCTCAGGTCATGGTCTTGTGGTTTGAGTTCGAGCCCTGTGTCGGGCTCTGTGCTGACAGCTCAGAGCCTGAATCTGCTCTGGATTCTGTGTCTCCCTCTCTTTCTGCCCCTTTCCTGCTTGCACTTTCTCTCTCTCTCTCAAAATAAATAAACGTTAAAAAAAAAAAAAAAAGAAAAAGAAAAATACCTGCATTTCTAATAATAGGATTTGGGCAACTGGTCATGGTATGTCTATATATAGGATACCAGATAGCTAATAAAAATGCTGTTATAGCTTATATATTTATACAAAAATATTCAACATTAAGAGGAAAAGTGGTTATAAAAATGTGTATTATTTTTAAGTGTGCATATACATATATTTAAATGTGTTTAAAAAATTATTTTGAAAGTTAACAGTGATACTTAATGTTCACAGTGGTTACCTTTGGGATATAGGGTTGCAGATGGATAGTTTTCTACATTTTCTATAATTTGTGTAAGGTGTGTGTATATATGTGTTGTATGCATGTGTCTATGCATATATATGTACACACAGACATATATATATGATTTTGTGAATAATTGTATGAATTCATATGTAGTATGAATAAGAGTGTATAATTCTTTTGGGGAAAAAAAATAATGCTTTAAGACCAGTTAAACTTTCAAACTGAAAGAAAGGTAAGAGCTTTTACTTTGCTTAATCCTTAAAATGGCTTCAAAGGTTAGAAAGCTATTCTTTTGGGGAAAAGTATCCAAGTGCAAGAGGGCTCTGTGTTTAGTCTGAATCCCAAGACATTTCACCTGATTTTTGGCCTGGTATACACACCAGTGTGCTTCATTCTTGAGCTCAGTGTCAGTGGGGGAGATAAAACTCCCCTAGATTTCTTGGTATTCTGTAGGTATTTATTCTTAGTATTTTGAGACACAGAAATGTTTAGGATATAAAGATAGGGAATGTTTGCCTTCACTTCTGCTATAAACTTTTTACTTTTCATGTATAATGAGGATCTGATGTGTAACCGTTTGTCTAGGTAATTGCTGTGTTCCAAAAAGATAAGAAGACTTCTTTTATCTCCCCAAGATGTTCACATGGTCACACCAGATGAGGCCACTGGGTTAAGTTCCCAAGGTTCCAGGAAGATAAGTACTGTCTCCCTGGTTATTTCCTTTCAGAAGGAAGGAGTCCAGGCCTGGCAGACTCCTTGGATTGTAAAAGCCAGGGACCCACAAGACTCTCTGCCCCTGGAGAAACTCTGTTTATATTCTAGAACGTTGGAGTAAGAACCCAGGATCCTTTCGATCCCAGCTCCAAGTAGTAAAGATTTTACTCCTTCTTTTTTGGCAGGATGGGAGAGGTGCTTTTTTCTCCCGTATCTCTTCTGTGAAATAGGTTTTGAAGTTTGTATGTGTAGGGCATTGATCTGATTTCCTTTTGTCACCACAAAGGTGTGAATCAGGATGTAGGGAATAACATGATCACTATTTGCTTTGTAGTTGAATAATGATAATGTCTCTGATCCAGAATACCTTGTATGCATGTTTAGGATCAAATAAATAAAGGTAAATATTAAAAAAACAACAATATCTGCCTCCATATTAGAAGAACAGTAAGTTTTAATATGCATATTTTTCTCTGCTGGATTCTAGGAAAAAGAGAAAAAGGAGCTAGAAAGAGCATGTTCCTCATTGAATTTTAACAAGAAAACTAATAAAAAACCATAGGAGTATTATCACTTAATTTTTCCTGTCACTTAAACAGAACTCTATCCAATGTAAAATTACTTTAACATGAAGAAAGTAAACTCTAATGGTATTGTTTCTTTAGGTGACGAGGCAACTATATGAGCCACTAGTTATGCAACTGATTCACTGGTTCACTAACAATAAGAAATTTGAAAGTCAGGATACTGTCGCCTTATTAGAAACAATATTGGTGAGTAATGGTTGATTCTTTTCCTGATGTTTGTATTGTCTAGTTATATGTGATCTATGTTTATAGTTTTATTTATTTATTTATTTTGAGAGAGAGATAGAGAATGAATGAGAGTAGCGGGGAGGGGAGAGAGAATCCCAAGCAGGCTCTGCACTATCAGTGTGGAGCCTGACATGGGACTTGATCTCATGAACTGTTGAGATCATGACCTGAGCTGAAGTTGGGCGCTTAACCAACTGAGCTACCCAGGCACCCTTACTTGATCTATATTTAGAACTTTAAGAAAAGTTACCTGTCCAAATATCAAAATGTAGCATCTAGTTAGGTCATATTGTCTTTTTTCTTTTGTTTTAGTGAATAGGTGAAATGACATTTTAACAGACAGGGTGCTGTAATTATTTACTGAAGTGTTGCTTTTATTTTTTTTAAAGTTTTTTTTTAATGTTTATTTATTTTTGAGAGAGAGTGAGTAGAGGAGGAGGGGCAGAGAGAGAGGGAAACACAGAATCCAAAGTGGGATCCAGGCTCGGAGCTGTCAGCATATAACCCCACGTGGGGCTCAAACTCATGGACCATGAGATCATGACCCGAGCCAAAGTTGTACGCTTAACCAACTGAGCTACCCAGGCGCCCCTACTGAAGTATTACTTTTAAATATTTGCAAGCAGTGTGCACATTTTTTTGTCCTGTCCTCTTTTTTTGGAGAATAGTTATAAATTGACAAACTTCATCTAGATTAAGGCTGTGTGTGTGTGTGTGTGTGTGTGTGTGTGTATGTGTGTGTAGAATAGGAGTGAATAAGAATGTGCTTGGACTTTTATTAGAGTTGCAGAACGCTCTTTTTAAAAAAATATCTATAGTACAATAATTAAGAGTAAAAGCAATTTGTTTGAGCTTATCCAGTTTTCTCCTGCATTCAGATTCAACAAGTGAGGAACCTTAGAAACAGTGGCCATTTCCAACAACTGTCCTGAGATTGTAGAGGTAGAATCATTAGGATTGATCACTGGTTCACGGAGGACAGAAGCAGGGAGGTCAGCTTAAAGCCTTAGTGTCATTTGACACTGATTTTATTACAGTTTTCTGAGTTTTTGCAAATAAGTTTACTTTGATTCCTTTAAATGTCATTTTACTTGATTTTTACCTGTTACTTCATCCCTGATTTGGTCTCGTTGTACACTGACTCTGGAATCAGAAGCCCCAGTTAAATGCATAGCAAGTTTGTCCAAACAGACGTTGTGTGTTCCTTGCACGGGCGCATATTGTGAGGGGGCTGGGAAGACATGCTGCGCAGAGCAGCAGAACACATGCTCCAGATTCCCCAGGACAGTCCTGATGGTACCGTCCTGATGACAGTCCTGTTGTGTGTGTAATTACAATAGGACTCTTCCCACTCTTAGAGTTACCCTACGTGGATGCTGTGTTGTGGCAGTGGAGTTGCTGAACATTTTAAATTAGGATAGTGACCTGATGTCTGTGGTTTAATTCCCTACAGTGTCTACCAGAGAATCCTGCCTAGAATAAATACGTTCAGGTAAATTTAACTTGTGGCTTATTTGCAATTCAGATGGATTTATTCTAATGTTTCCAGTCTGAAGTTTCTTTCTTAGTTGTTTCTCTTCCCCTCTTGATCATCCAAGGGGGCTTAAGTAAGGGTTTCAGAAAGAAATCAGATAAGGTCATGATAATGTAAAGTAAGATAGGTGAGAAAAGGAAAGGTAAAAGAGGAAATGTGAAGTTGGTATAGCACTCAAGTGAAAGCATGTCTGTAGGTTTCCCGGTAAGAATTGCTAATTCCCTGATATCAGCACATGCATTACTCACCACTGCTCTGAGAAGCAATAAATATCACCTCTTCACATTTCCACAGTTAATTGCTTCTTGAATTCTAATAAGCACTGTAATCAGAGATTTTGCATGTAGCAAATAACTGGGGGTGTTAGGTAGAAGAACTCCCTTATTTCAGTGTTCAGTGTAGTTTTTCAAGTTAGATCTTTCCTATACATATCTAAGAGGGAATTATGTCTAGAGGGAAATAAAAATATTCAAATTTCCTTAGCTGTTTTTTTCAGGTATTTAGAGACTATGCCTTTTATGGAGACTGCTTTTACAGAAAGTTATATTTTCAGACCACATCTCCATCTGATTTTTATGTAGCATTACAATTCCCTTGAAACCTAGAAGGAGCTTATTTTCTTTAACCTCTGTAAAGCATCACAGATACTGTTATGAGGCAAAGTCAGCAACAAAAACTCTTAGGATGTAGCCTTTGGGTTTCTTCAGGGAAAGGAGAGACTGTATTGTTGCTACATAATTAAAATATTGTTTCCTTTTTTCATGGATTTATCAGTTTGTTTAAAGGAAAGTGTTTTCATTTCGTCCAAAAGACATTGTTATTAGAGTCTAGATTCTAGACAGATTGGTTTTCTAGTGCTTATTTTTTCTTGAGTAGTGCTCTAAATGAATTTTCACCCAGAGCAGACCAGGGTGTTCAGTTGTCGTATACGTTTTGTTGTAGGATGGAATTGTAGACCCTGTTGACAGTACTTTAAGAGATTTTTGTGGCCGGTGTATTCGTGAATTCCTCAAATGGTCCATTAAGCAGACAACACCGCAGCAGCAGGAAAAAAGTCCAGTAAACACCAAGTCACTTTTCAAGCGACTGTACAGCTTTGCACTTCACCCCAATGCTTTCAAGAGGCTAGGAGCATCACTTGCCTTTAATAATATCTACAGAGAATTCAGGTAAGTAAGCCATGTGACAGGGAAGAGTATAAAAAAGTTCTTTAAATTTTTAGTAGTGATTTTGTAAAGTGACTGGTGTTTATGTATCAATGTATTCATATATCAGACATTTAGTTAATTATGTGTCAGATGCTGTGCTGTTTTCTGGGAATTAAAAAATGAATTGAAATGCAGTTTGCATTCAGGAAACTCAGAAACTACTGAGAAATACATACAAATACATACATACAGCAATACATACATACAGAAATACATACAAACAGCAGTCTTGCAAATGCAACAGAAGACAATCCAGAGTCTTTTGGAGCACAGAAGGGGAGTATGTAATCCAACTTGAGTAGCTTAAAGAAGTCTTCCTATAGCATTTATACTTAGATGAAACGTAAAGGATAAATGGGAATCAGCCAGAGCATTTCATATCAAAGGGATGGGGTAGAGAGAAGAAATAGGGTGGTATATAAGGAGATAAAGACATTTTATATTTCTCAACTGTGGAGTTTGAAGTTTGGAAGGGAGTATAGTGAGATTGGCCAGGAGCCTTGGTTTGTAGAGTTAAAAAACATAGGTCACTTCTAGTGGCAACAAGTCCTTGGAGCAGAGAGCTGCATGGTTAAATTTCCTTCTAAAATTCACCTGCCCATAGCTATATGGAGAGTGGATCTAAGTGACATAAAACGGGGCCAGGACACCAGAGAAGGGATGTTTCAAGAAGTCCAAGAAAAAGATCATTCATCCCTGACCTAAGGTTGTAGTAGCGTTTATTCATTCATCTATTGTTACTTACTAAGAATATTGTATGCTAGTGATGTAAAGACTTAGCTAGTGATATGCTATGCTAGTGATATAAAGATATAGCCATTCATGAGGGTTGCATTTGAAAAAAGAGGTAGATAATAATTAATCACATAATTATAAACTTGTTGCTGAAGTCAGTTCTTTTAAGTAGTGGTAGATGATTACTACATAATCTTATAATGAAGAACCTAGCTTTGTTTGGTCCAGATTGCTTCTCTCAGGAAATGGCAGTTAAGATATGAGGGAAGCAATTGTAAAAATAAGATAGATGATAGAGGTAGAGACATGATGGATATAGATGGATGAATAGGAATCTCTGTGTTTATGTGCACATGCACACTTATATGAAAATTGACTAGAGTTTGAACCCACTAGGTTATTTTTATCATTTTAAACTGTGAAGTCTATAGGTACAGAGGAGCGTTTAAAAATAAGTGTGAATCTATCACTATTTTCAGACGACATGGTACTCTATAGAGAAAACCCTAAAGACCACCAAAAAACTATTAGAGCTAATAAATGAATTCAGTAAAGTTGCAGGATACAAAATTGATATAAAAAAATCTGTTGCATTTCTGTACTTCGGTAACCACTTATCAGGAAGTGAAATTAAGAAAACAATCCCGTTTATAATTGCATCAAAAAGAATAAAATACCTAGGCATAAATTTAACCAAGGAAATGTAAGACCACAGAAAACCATAAGACGTTGGTGACAGCAACTGAAGAACACACAAATAAACGGAAAGATATAGCATGTTCATGGATTGGAAGGATTTATATTGTTAAAATGTTCATACTCCCCAAAGCAGTCAATATTTAGTGCAATCCCTATCAAAATTCTAATGGCATTTTTCACAGAAACCAAACAAGTGATCCTAAAATTTGTGTGGAACCACAAAATACATTGAGGAGCCAAAGCACTCTTGAGAAAAAACAAAGCTGGAGGCATCATGCTGCCTGGTTTCAGACTATACTACAAAAGCTGTAGTAATCAAAGCGTGTGGTATTGGCATAAAACAGGAAGATCAATGCAACAGAATAGAGAGCCTAGAAATAAACACAGGTAATCATGGTCAATTAATTTTGACACAGGAGCCATGAATAAACAGTGGGAAAAGGAGAGTCTCTTCAGTATATGTTGGTGTTGGGGAAACAGGACAACTGCATGCAAAAGAATGAAACTAGACTGTTATCTTACACCATACACAAAAATTAACTCAAAATGGATTAAAGACTTGAATGTAAGACCTGAAACCATAAAATTCCTGGAAGAAAACATAGGTGGGTAAGCTGTTTGACGCCAGTTTTGGCTCTGACTTCAAAAGCAAATGCAACAAGTGCAAAAATAAACATGTGGGAGGGACTACATCAAGTAAGCTCTTGACAGGAAACCATCAATAAAATTAAAAGGCAACAAAATGTGCTCCGTATCACTAATCATCAGAGAATGCAAATTAAAACCACAATGAGATATCACTTTACACCTGTTAAAATGGCTACTATAAAAAAGACAAGTAACAAGTGTTAGCAAGGATGTAGAAAAAGGGGAACTCTTGTGCACTGCTGGTAGGAATGTAAATTAGCATAACGACTATGGAAAACAGTATGGAGGTTCCTCAATAAGAATAGAAGTACCATATGATCCAACAATTCCACTTTTGGGTATTTATGCAAAGGAAATGAAACACAAATTCAAAAAGATATATGCACTCCTATGATTATTGCAGCATTGTTTAAATTAGCCAAGATATGAAAACCGCCTAAGTGTCCAACATGGATGAATGGATAAAGAAAATGTGGTAAATGGATATGATGGAGTATTACTCAACCATAAAGAAGAATGAATTCTTGCCATCTGCGAAAACATGGATGGACCTTGAGGGCATTATGTTAAGTGAAATAAGTCAGAGAAAGACAAATACCATATGATCTTATTTGTAAAATCTAAAAAAAAAAAAGGACAAGCTCATGCAGTTGGTGGTTGCACAGGCCAGGAAGAGGGGTAGGCAAAATGGATGATAGAGGTCAAAAGGTACAAACTTCAGTTATAGAGGCATACCTCATTTTATTGTGCTTTGTTTTATTGCTCTTTACAGATACTGCATTTTTTAGAAATTGAGTTTAACTATTGGCTCTATTTTTCCAACAACATTTATTTATTTTGTGTCTCTAAGTCATGTTTTAGAAATTCTCATGTTATTCAAACTTTTTCATTTTTCCTGTATTTGGCATGGTGATCTCTGATTAATGATCTTTGATGTAACTATTGTAATTGTTTTGAGGTGGCATGAACTGCCATATAAGACAACTTAATTGATAAAGTTGTCTGTGTTCTGACAGCTTCACCAACTGGCTGTCCCCCCATTTCTCTCCCCCTCCTTGGGCCTCTGTATTCCCTGTGACACAACAATATTGAAATTAGGCCACTTAATAACTCTATAATGGCCTCTAAGTGTTCAAGTGAAAGGAAGAGTTGCATGTCCCTTGATTTAACTCAAAAGTTAGAAATCATTAAGCCTAGTGAGGAAGGCCTATCAAAAGTCAAGATAGGCTGACAGCTAGGCCTCTTACACCTGTTAGACAAGTAGTGAATGCCAAGGAAATGTTCTTGAAGGAAATTAAAGCTGCCACTTCTGTGAACACTTGGATGATAAGAAAGTGAACCCGGGTTATTGCTGATATGGAGAAGGTTTAGTGGTCTGGATAGATCAAACCAGCCACAAAACTCCCTTAAGCCAAAGCCTAATCCAGAGCAAGGCCGTGACTCTCTTCAGTTCTGTGAAGGCTAAGAGAGGTGAGGAAGCTACAGAAGAAAAGTCTGAAGCTAGCAGAGCGTTTGTGAGGTTTAAGGAAAGAAGCCATCTTCATAACATTAAAGTGCCAGATGAAGCAGCAAGTGCTGATAAGTTATCCAGAAGATCTGGCTAAGATAATGAAGATGCCCACGCTAAACAACAGATTTTCAATGAAGATGAAACAGCCTTCTATTGGAAGAAGGTGCCATCTAGGACTTCTGTAGCTAGAGAGGAGTCAATGCCTGGCTTCAAACAACAGGCTGACTCTCCTGTTAGGGGCTAACCTAGCTGGTGACTAAGTTAGAGCCAGTGCTGATTTACCATTCCAGAAATCATAGGGCCTTGCAGAATTAGGCTAAATCTACTCTTATCTGTGCTCTCTAAATGGAACAGCAAAACCTGGATGCCAGCACATCTGTTCACAATCTGGCTACTGAATGTTTCAAGTCCACTGTTGAGACCTACTGCTCAGAAACAGATTCCTTTCAAAATATTACTGCTCAGTGACCATGCACCTGGTCACCCAAGAGCTCTGATGGAGAGGCACCATGAGATTATATGTTTTCATGACAGCCACACAAAATCCATTCTGCAGTTCATGGATCAAAGAGTAATTTTGACTTTCAAGTCTTTTTTTTTTTTTTTTTTTTTTAATAAGCTTTATGCCCAGTGTGGGGCTTGAACTCACAACCCTGAGATCAAGAGTCACATGCTCCATTGAGCCAGCCAGGTGTCCTGACTTTTTATTTAAGAAATATATTTCATAAGGCTATAGATGCCATAGAGAGTGATTTGTCTGATGAATCTGGGCAAAGTAAATTGAAAGCCTAGAAAGAATTCACTGTATTAGTGAATTCGCATTTCTTTATTAAGAACATTCGCAATTCTTGGGAAGAGGTGAAAACATCAACACTCATAGGAGTTTGGAAGAAGTTGGTTCCAGCCCTCATGGATGAGTTTGAGGGGTTCAGGACTTCACTGGAAGAAGTAACTGGATGTGATAGGAATAGCAAAAGAACTAGAATTAGAAGTGGAGCCAGAAGATGTGACTGAATTGTTGCAATCTCATGATCAAACTTGAATGGATGAGGAGTTACATCTTAGGGATGAGCAAAGAAAGTGGTTTCTTGAGATGGAATCTCTTCCTGGTGAAGATACTGTGAAGATTGTTGAAATGACAACAAAGGATTTAGAATACTACATACACTTAGTTGATAAAATAACAGGCTTTGAGAGGATTGGTTCCAGTTTTGAAAGAGGTCCAACTATGGGTAAAATGCTACCAAATAGCATCACATGCTACAGAGAAATTGTGTCTGAAATGAAGAGTTAATCGATGCAGCAAACTTCATTGTTGTCTTATGTGAAGAAATTGTCATAGTCACCCAGCCATGAGCAGCCATGACCATGACCCTGACTGTAGCAGTCAACACTGAGACAAGACCCTCTACCAGCAAAGTAATTATGACTTGCTGAAAACTCAGAAGATGGTTAGCATTTTTTAGCAATAAAGTATTTTTAATTATGTACAATTTTTTTAGACACAACACTGTTGTGCTCTTAATATATAGTACAGTATGAACATAACTTCATATGCCCTGGTGAACCAAAAAATTCACTTTACTCCCTTTATTGAGATCATTGCTTTCTTTTGGTTGCCTGGAATCAAACTCATAATACCTCTGAGGTGCCATATTGTAGAGTATGGTGACCATAGTTAATAATACTGTATTGCATATTTCAAAGTTGCTAGGAGAGTAGATTTTAAATGTGCACGTCACAAGGAAAAAGACTTTGTATGTTGATGGATGTTAACTAGACTTACTGTGGTGATCATATTGTAATATACACAAATCTGGAGTCATTATGTTGTGCTCCTAGAAGTATTATAATGTTGTATGTCAGTTATGCCTTACTTAAAAAAACTGTGTAAAGTTTGTTGAATAATAATAAAGCAAGTTCTTGTATACTCCTACCTAGGTTAAGAAATAGAGTATTTTCAGAATTTTATACCCTCCTCTGCACTGAACTAATCATTCTTCCTTTGTATTACTTATTCCCCTTTCTTTTTTGTTTCATTTTGTGTGTATGTGCCCTAACCGATATACTCTTGCATTTTGAAAAGGTGTGAAGGTCAGTGTTTTCATTGTTAGGTGAAGTATCCTGGGATAATCCGCTCCGTGGAGACTAGTTGGCTGTATCTCCTTGAGAGATTACAGGAGCCCATTCCAAGGAAACAGAGTGACAAGGTTCATGTCAGTTTTAGAAAGCACAGCTCTCCAGAATGGTGTGAAGTAGACCGCTAGCTGACATCAGGGAGAAATATCGTCTGAGGGTGTGGACTGCCCTTGAACTGCAGCATCTCACTTCCCAGGAGTCCATCCCCCATATGTCAGGAGCATGTCAAAGCAAAATTCTCTTGTGGGATAAATGAGCACTGTCAGCTGATCCAGGCTGAAATTGGACAGAAGAACTTCACCTGATCATGGCAGGCCAGGTTAAGAGTGGAATTTGGGCCATATTCCTTCCAGGTTGAAAAACCCATAGGGGCGCCTGGGTGGCTCAGTCAGTTAAGCGTCCGACTTCAGCTCAGGTCATGATCTCGCGGTTTGTGAGTTTGAGCCCCGCACCGGGCTCTGTGGTAACAGCTCAGAGCCTGGAGCCTGCTTCAGATTCTGTGTCTCCCCCTCTCTCTGCCCCTTTCCTGCTCATGCTCTGTGTCTCTCTGTCTCTCAATAATAAATAAACGTTAAAAAAAAATTAAAAAGAAAAAAAGAAAAACCCATAATAATGGTGTTTTGGTGGAGACGGCCATTAACCAGTCTCTTTCTTGGGTCTCATGTCTGAATCAACTTGTGTCTCCTCTTGAATATCCCCTTTACTTCTTTCCTGTGTTTGATCTTTTGTTTTATTTTCCTCTGTTGTCTTCTTTTTTGGATATTCTCATTTGTTGGATCACATTCCAAGAGGCTTTTTGAGAGAGGTACATGAGAGACAAATTTTTTGAGACCTTGCATGTTGAGTAATATAAAAACAAGTTTTGTCTCCTTTCTGCATGCTGGTAAACCGTTTTGCACACCTTTCTTTGGAAGCACAGTTCTGAGTTATCATTTTGTCATGCCATTTCTCTACTTACCTACTTTTACCTCGTGTTGATACCTAAGATAAAAGCTATTGAACTCAGCCCGGCCTTCCAAGACCTCCCCAACTTTTTCAGTGTCATCCCCAAACTGCTGTTCCAAATGAACCTCTTTACTTACAGTACTGCTCATTTGCTTGCTGTTTCCTGTGTTTTCCATCTTGCTTCCACGTCTTTGCCCATAGCATACATTTATTGGTACTGTCCTTTATTTTCAGTGTCAGGTCTGGGTGTGCGACACTGGGGGAGATGTGGAGCTTGTAGAGTTCTGACGGGCCCTGCCCCTCCTAGGATTCAAACTTGAAAGAAAGGAAAGAAAGAAAGAAAGAAAGAAAGAGAGGAAGGAAGGAAGGAAGGAAGGAAGGAAGGAAGGAAGGAAGGAAGGAAGAAAGAAAGAAAGAAAGAAAGAAAGGAGTTCAGTACTCCTGCCAAACCAAACACCAGTTAGTGATTCTTACTGTAAGGGTTCCATCTTCTAGCACCTCGCTCCAGTTCGTTTGCTCCAGGAACGCACTTCTTCCCAGTGGGCGGTACAGTGACCCAGCACTTCATCACACAAGTAGAACTTGCAATTCATAATTTTCTCTGAACTCCACTAAGATTTAGTGCCTAGCCCTGTCACTTTATACTGAATCATTTACTGTCCTGTGTTATTAAGGGACAAAATTTCCAGGGAGAGATCTGGCCTCTGCCTTTCACCCGCCCATGAGTTTACCCTTTATAAGAAGATGGTCCACAGACACTGTTGACTGAATTAATTATTTCCATTTGCCTGACATGGTTCTAAAAGGCTTAGTGTTTACTGTTGATGTTAACTTACTTTTGGATTGGATGAGAGCTTTTGAAATTCTTTGATTTGGAAAGAATGTGGATATGGTATGAGATCTTCTTTTCTATTAATTTTGATGAGGTGTGTGGAAGTGTGGTCAGAACAGTGGTTCCAAGGTTATGTGCTCTGAGCAGTTCCACAGATGGAAGGGTACTTGTATGCAGAGAAAAAGCCGGTACCACGTCTTTTGGTTTATGTAGTTTTTGATCTGCTCTTGAGGAAGTTTTCTTCTTTGAAAAGCATTTGTTGTCACAGGTTTTAAAACATTTGAGCCATTTTTTAAAGACAAATTTAATTTGTGTATTTTTCTGATAACACTTTTTTCCTTTGTCACTTCTGCTTTATTGTTTTTCCTAGAATATTGAAGTTCACTACTCTTTATTTTACAGGGAAGAAGAATCTCTAGTAGAACAGTTTGTGTTCGAAGCATTGGTTATATATCTGGAAAGTCTGGCCTTAGCACACACAGATGAGAAATCCTTAGGTAGGTCTTACCTGAGCTTTTTGTTTGCGTGCCACTTGTTAGCCTGACAAGTTTTCAAGAGCTTTTCCGTTCAGGAGTTAAGCCTCAGGTAGTTCTTCATAAGATGATGCTTTTTTTTCTCCCGTCTCCTCCTTTAGGATGATAAGTGTGAAGGGGGGGATATGCCCCTCCAGTACCTCTAATGCAGTTTGTGTAAGTCTTCAATGCTCACCGCCTCTAAGACCTTGTGCCCTTGGTGGCCACTGAGCTTGACCCCTGGCTGGTCAGAGATCCCACCCAGGGCAGGTGGGACAGTTTTATTGTGCAGCTCCAACGAAGCCAACCAGTTACTATGATGACACAAAATGTGAGAATATACGATTGCACCATGTAAAGAAAGCTGGTTGTAATAGCCACTGAAAAGGGCAATATAGATCTCATTACAAGAATGTGATAAAGCTATTTCTACCATAATTAAGAAATAATGTAAAATAGTCAGAAATAGACTTACTATGAGAGTAATAGATGGTCGTTTTTACAATTATATTCTGTCCTGTAGTCAGTCTGAGTATTGTGGAATTTCTGGGCTGGAAGGCTTCTTAGACATCTTACCAGAGAACGTAAGTGACTGCTGTAGCTTACATAGCTGTGTGTGACAGAACTTCTCTTTGACTTACTCAGATTTTATTTTCTGTTGTTTTCTGTTTTTTTGAAAGACAGGTTGAGCTCTGTTATCCTTCATGTTGATAGCCTGCTATGGGTAAAATTGCTTAAGATTTGGCCCTTGCGATCAAAGAGCTTAAAATTGCTCTGTTTATCTTGACATCTTATATAGGTGTATTTTGTTAACAAGTGAAACTTGACTCTTAAAAATCACTGCCATGTTTTCAAAGCATAGAAAGAAAACTTTTTCTTAGTAATAGAACCCAGGTTGGGTAAGGCTCCTTTCCTAAATAACCCAAGATGTTTGTGAATGGTTTTACTCATTTGCTTTGATTCTCCTTCAGCGGCTGTATTATTAAGCTATAATACAAGTGGGTTTTTTTTTTTTTATTTAAAAAAAAATTTTTTTTAATGTTTACTTTTGAGGGAGAGAGTGTGAGTGGGGGAGGGTCAGAGAGAGAGGAAGACACAGAATCCAAAGCAGTCTCCAGGCTCTGAGCTGTCAGCACAGAGCCCGACACGGGGCTCGAACCCACGTGAGATCATGACCTGAGCCGAAGCCAGATGCCTAACCAACTGAGACACCCAGGTGCCCCTAAGCTACAATATGGTTTAACCTACATACAAAGAAGGCAAGGTCAAGGAATTTATAACCCCTAAATAATAGCCTTAAGTTGAGGTGCACAGGATCTGGCCTGGCATGCGGGTTTTGTAATGCCTGTACAGTCCTCCACCTCAGATCCATTATGTGAGTCTGTGCTTTGATTGGCTGAGGGCTGCTGGAACAGTTTCTTAGTAGGTACAGTGTTGCTGTGTGTGAGTGTGTTTGTGCATGTGCACTATACTCTCCTGCAGTCTTAAATGTGGGTTTAGGTTTTGTTTTGGGACAGTGTAAATCGTTTATTTAAATTTTGTTTTCTGAGGGATGAAACGATATTGACTCTATTGTAAAATTACCTTTTTAGTTAAAAAATTAGGTCAATAAATGTATAATACCAATTTATTAACAATAACCAGCTATATAACTCCTTTGGAAATGTATTTTTATACTCGAGAACAGGTACAATTCAACAGTGTTGTGATGCCATTGATCACCTGAGGCGTATCATTGAAAAGAAGCGTGTATCTTTAAACAAAGTTAAAAAAAGACGTAGGCCACGGTAGGTGATATTGCTTCCTTTTTAAAATTTTTTCCAGCATAAAACTAATTCTCAGTTAACGAAAGAAAATCTGGAAGGAATGTGTGGAAGCATAGAGAATTTAACCAAGGAATGTGTGGAAATAGGCGGAGTCAATTTCTAGGACACTAAAAACTTTGTGTTTGGAAATGCTTGGTTTAAGGTATAAATTTGTAACTGAAACATTTATTTTGAGTACAGATTTGATGTGGAATTACTTGACTAGAAAATTCATGAACTATTGTAGAGTAAATTTGAAGTATAAGAACTGAAATATTGAAATGGTAGCATTTTAACAGTCATGGAAATTTAGAATTATGAAATGAAGCTACCTAAAGCTAAGACTGGCTTATTAACCAGTGGTAGCCAGTCTTCTCTCTTTCCATTCTAGCAAGGTCTCCCATCAGGATGGGATGTGCCATGCATCAGCCCCTCTAGATCTGTGGATCTGTGCGGGGTGTCCGGGGTGTCCACTGGCTGCTACCACTGTGACGAAGTATTGGCACATGTAAATTGGATATTAGTATTTCCTCTGTTGTTTTAAAATTGATTCTTTCAGATCCTGTTGTTAACTTTTGACCTCTCTAGATCATTGGTTCTCAATCTGAAGCAGTGATCAGCATTACTTGAATGTTTTGTTAAAACACAAGTTGCTGGGCCCTGGCCCCAGAATCTTCCAGCAGGTCTGGAACAGGGCCAGTAATTTGCATTTCTGCCAAGTTTACAGATGATATTGATGCAGCCAGGTCAGGGGCCACAATTTGAGAGGCACTACTTTAGATCTCAGATCCCCTTTTGTTTTAAGGTACATTGAAAAGGAAACATGAAAATATTGGTGCTGTTGTTTTAAGAAATGTTTTTTAAATTTTTTCCTCAAAAAAAATTGAAGGTAAGCAGCATTTAGGACCTATTTAACCTGTGCCATTTTGATTGTATGCTAATGATAATACATTAAAAATAAATTGAAAGCCTTTGGATGAGGTTTCTACATGTATTAGTATGGCAAAATTGAGTTTATGATTTCTAGATTCTTGAGTTAGCTAAATACTAAATGTTGGGGCGTGCATTAAATATAGTGTGTTGTCTCCACATAGAGGATTTCCACCCGCGGCATCATTGTGTTTACTAGATGTGGTCCACTGGCTGTTAGCCCACTGTGGGAGGCCCCAGACGGAATGTCGACACAAATCCATAGAACTGTTTTATAAATTCGTTCCTTTACTGCCAGGTATTGTGATCTTTAAGTCTTATAAATTATGGGTTTTGCTTTTACCACCAGTTTAGAGATGTGTACTTATTTAAAATGTAAGCTTTCTATTATTCAGATGAATGTAACAAATGTTCCTAATAAGAAGATAAGTATGTTCAATAACCATTATGGATCGTTTGCATGGCAAAGGGTAAACTATGGGCTGTACGTTTCACAAAGATTTACAGAAAGAAAGAAAAAAATGCTAATTTGATGTCAAATGATACAAAGGAAATAAATTTAGAATATCCCAGTATCTTTTTTATTCTACTACATTTTTGCTTTTCTATCTCATTTAAAAGAAATGAAGAAGAGTTGGATAACCATTGCGGTTGTCAACATGATATTCAGTTAAGATTTAGAAATTTTATTTATAGTTAATGAAATACTGCAATGTTTTTATTTCACCATGTGATTAATAAGAAATTGTTAGACTCCTAAATTTGAATGATCTCAGATTACTGTGAGATTAAAGGAAAGCAATGAGCTTGTGCTTATTAAATAACTATTACCCTAAGTCATTGAATTGTACTTATAGTCTTGAAATAATTACTAAATTTCTTAGGAATAAATGTATTGTTCTGTTTTCTCCAGTAAGTCCGAACCGAGCTTTGGGAGCATGGGTGTAGGGAGGCTGTGCCTCAGGACAGGCCCAGGCCCTGGCTTCCCCCTGTAGAGTGCACTGTGCACGAGTGCAGAACCAAGATGTGCTGTGGTGTGTGTGTCTGGATAAGAACAGTGACAGTGCACTACAAATCATGAGAAAGAGCCGGTCTCTTTAGAAAATGGGGTAGAGTACTACTTTGGGGCTTTTTCCTCATGGAAGAAGAGGTGAAAATTACTTGGTATAGTTCTAAAACTTAGAAGATTATACATTTTTTATACTATGGAATATATTACGTTGTTATATGCTATAGATTTATAGAGCATATATTACAACTCTATTTGTACTACATATACTATTTGGTATACAAATATGTAGTATATATTTGCTTATTGCCTCTAGTTAACAAAGTTAGTTTCTTTTTTTTTTTTTTAAGTTTATTTTGAGAGAGAGAGAGCATGACTAGAGGAGGGGCAGAGAGAGAGGGAGAGAGAGAATCCCAAGCAGGCTCCATGCTATCAGTGCAGATCCTGATGTGGGGCTTGAACTCACAAACTGCAAGATCTTGACCTGAACCGAAACCAAGAGTTGGCCACCCAGGTGCCCCTGCAAAGTGAGTTTTCTTATGTTGTCATTGTCACAACAGTCCTGTAAAGTCCATGAAGATTGGACGAGGTGGAGCGGTGGGGCATGTTTTCCTTATTTTTAAAGGAAACTTCGGCCCAGATATTATGTCAGTGGAACTAGTTGGCAGACCCGTCCTCCCTCCAGGTTGGGTCTCTGGCTCTCCTGTAGCCCACACAATTTCCAGTGACATCAGCTTGACTGATCCCATACATTTCTGTTGTTCTTAACTGCCTACAATAGGGACCTCACATATTTTCAATGAAGTAAGTGGAGCTCTGCCTCTCAGAATTGTTTCCGTCACACAAAGCATGCCAAGTAGTTGGTGAACCTTGGCCTATTGCCGACATATACTTTGCATAAAAGGGATGAGCATTCCTTGGCTTATCTCCTCTGTGCCCTCCAGTTGTGCTTCCACCCCTCTCTCTGCTATATTTAACTCCTACTGGTATTTTGGGTTTTTGTGAAGGTTTTTTAAAATTCCAGTTAACATACAGTGTTGTATTAGTTTCAGGTGTATAATATAGGGATTCAACACTTCCATATATTACCTGGTGCTCAGCAAGCCAAGTATACTCCTTACCCGCCACCTGTTTAAGTGATTCTCCCTCCCCACTTCTGTCTGGTAACCATCAGTTTGTTCTCTGTAGTTAAGAGTCTGTTTCTTGGTTTGCTTCTCTTTTTTTCTCCCCTGTGTTTATTTGTTTTGTTTCTTAAATTCGACACTTGAGGGAGATCATATGGTATTTATCTTTCTCTGACTTACTTCACTTGGCATAATAGTCTCTAGCTGCGTCCATGTCATTGTAAATGGCAAGATTTCATTCTTTTTTGTGACTGAATAATATTGATACCACATCGCTTCCTTATGCATTCATCAACCAGTGGACACTTGGGCTGCTTCCATATCTTGGCTGTTGTCAGTAAAGCCGCCTCCAGTGATTTTTAAGGGACAGTGTTAAGTGTCTCTTTATTGATTGATTGGTTGGTTGGTTGATTGACTGAGAGAGCGATGCAGTGGGGGCGGAGCAGAGGGAGAGAGAGAATCTCAAGCAGGCTTCACACTCAGTGTGGAGCCCGATGCGGGGCTCAATCCCATGACTGTCAGATCATGCATGATCTGAGACAAAATCAAGAGTCAGCTGAGCCACTCTTTAGTGCCCCACAGGAGTACACTGTCACCAGGTGTGCTAGGTAATGACATGTGCAGTCATGTCCCTATGACATGTGTCAGGGGCTTCTGACTTCTGATGTTCATGTTGGATGGAAAGCCAGGGTCACAGCAGCTATAGTTTTGAGGAGGAGACTGAGGAGGCAGGGATCTGGGACAATTCCCAGCTGTCGGAATATGCTTTCCCAGGCCCATCCGTTCTCTGTGTTCCCTTGTCCTCTCCTTTCTCTATGCCTGTCTTTCTCTGTCCTTCCTGTACTTTCTCTTCTATGACTCTTAGCTAGCGTGTGAGAGAGAACTTAAATATTATTTTTACCCATTATTAGTTTTATTTTCTTTGTCAGTTTTTAGTGAAAATAATGGAAAGTTTGATGTTTCTGTCTGAAACAAACCCTGAAAACATGATATTGAATCTTTGCTTATATAGCTAATAGGTATTTTTTTAACACAATAGGGAAACTGTTTCTTACTACATCAGAAATACTTTATTCTTTTGCATTCTTCTTTAACTTCATTAGAATCAGGATGATTTGACCTTTTGAGAGTCCCTGATTTCAGAGCATGCAAAATAAAATTTAATGTTTTTTCATTTTCAGTTTAGAAAATGATTGATACCTGAAAGAAAAGATGTCTTTTAAAACAAATAATTTGAGTCTTTTATTTAGCAAAAACTGCCCTTACTGTGTGATATTATAAGCACTTTTTCAAATATTAACTACTTCATTAATCTTTGAAGGAACCTCAAAGGTAAATATTGTTAAGATGAGAAAACCGAGACACAGAGAGGCAAGGTCCACACAGCCAGGAAGTAGGATAGGAACTTGAGAGTGGCAGTGCTCTTTTTGTGTTTATTCTTTAAATTACTCCTGAGAAAAGGGACAATAGTTTTCAAGAAAAAAGGCAAGGGAAAGGATAGGACATTTATAGCTGTGCAAATGGTATCCAGCCATTTTTATAATGTTTAAAGTAACTGAAGAGAATGGCTTTGGTGGAAAGACCTTGGCAGTAATTACAGTGAACCAAGTTATGATTACTATGGTTAAAAAAAAAAAAGATTATCCCTTATCATTCTGAAATGTTACTGCTCTGGTAGATGCTTCATATGGGACTTTTATGGAAACTATATTTGAAATACTCTGATATTGCCAGCCTGGTTCTGCTCTGGTTCTTTTTGTTAACATATCCTACTTAATTCTAGCTTTATTATTGTTTATTATTATTATTATTATTTATTACAGTGATTAATTTTAATCATGTGAAAGTCATTTGTATGTGTGTTTTAATCTTGTTTCTTTCTTAAGGCAACAAATCACCTTCTTTGTGGCTGAAAGAGATTCTCAAGAGCAAAGATCCTTCCTTTCTCATAAACATGTTTGAGGGGGGTGGAGGAGGCTGTGGTCGGCCGTCAGGCATCCTTGCTCAGCCCACCCTCTTCCATCTGCAAGGGCCGTTCAGCCTGCGAGCTGCCCTGCAGTGGATGGACATGCTTCTGGCGGCGCTGGAGTGCTACAACACCTTCACTGAGAAGAAAACCCTCGCGGCACCTGAGGTCCTGGGTGGGTAACACCTACGCACGTTGCTGCGGTCCAGTTCTGCCTGGAGCCATTCCGGGCAAAAGTGCAGCGAGGTCTTTGACTAGACAGATGCCCCTGGCAGCATCGTAGTTAACAAGGGCGATAAGAGGAGCGTTTATTCAGTCGCTGCGTTATCCTTTAAGCTCACGTGAGGGCGAGAGTCTGGTGCACACGACTGAGGCCGTGGACACCTGTCTGGCATCTGTACTTCTTTTGTGTCCTGAACAGGTTCTTGATGGCCCTTTTACCAAGTGGCCTTTTGAGGCTGTCATTTGCTTTAGCACATTACAGGAGTTCTTCCTGGGCACCTGGCTGGCTCAGTCAACAGAGCATGTGACTCTTCGTCCCGGGGTTGTAGGTTCGAGCCCCTTTTGGGTGTAGAGATTACTTAAAAATAAAATATTAAAAAAAAAGCGTTTATCGGGGCGCCTGGGTGGTTCAGTCGGTTAAGCGTCTGACTTCAGCTCCGGTCGTGATCTCACTGTCTGTGAGTTCGAGCCCCACATCAGGCTCTGTGCTGACAGCTCAGAGCCTGGAGCCTGCTTCAGATTCTGTGTCTCTCCCTCCCTCTACCCCTTCCCTGCTCATGCTCTGTCTCAGTCTGTCTCAAAAATAAATAAAAACATTAAAAAAAAAATAAAAAAAATGTTGATAAAAGAGTTCCTCCTAACATGAGGCTCTGTGATCGTATGTTTCTGAGTAGCATGTCTTCATTTTTCTTGCATTTTCCTATTCCTTAGTGTTTTTACTGTAGTATGATGATAACAGTGTTGTTTGCAAAGGATAGTATGCAGGGTGGAGTGTTTGGTGTGCTCCTTGGCCCGTGCCGGGAAGAAGGAGATGGCAGCCTCCGTCCTTTACGTGATCTAAACGGGACCTGGGAAAGCAGGGGGTGGTTCCTGGGAGGTGCATCTCTGAGAATACAGCATCTGGAGCCAACTGTAGCTGACAAGTACGCTCTAGGCTTCGAGGTTCTCTGAGCAGGCTGTTCGGGGTGTCCACCGAAATCCTCTCTCGTGGGCTAAATATCCAGCTTGCCACTCAGAACATGATATGTTATTTCAATGATTTTCAGTGTAGACAGAGCATCCATTCTGGTAGTGGTGCTGGTTGGCTAAAGGAACTACCAGTCTCTCTTTAATTCTGTCAGAGGTGAGGTGTCTTGGGGATTTGGGAAAAAGAACCAGGTTGTCTTGTTGTCTTTCTTTTAGCTTGAGAAAGTTGGAACCAAACATGGTGGGGTGTGTGTAATGTGTGTGCACGCACACACACTGGGGTTCCGGAAAACAGATTTTATACCATTTTGAGAAGATCTGACTCTCTAGGATGGGATTCTGCATGATTCTAGTATGGGATTCTCAGAGGGATAGGTCAGAAAAGTTCTGAAACTTTAAAAATAGCAATAGTAGCTATTCAGTTGCAAATAGTACCTTAAATTTGTTGTTGTTTTTTTTTAATTTTTTTTTTTTAACGTTTATTTTACTTTTGAGACAGAGACAGAGCATGAACGGGGGAGGGTCAGAGAGAGAGGGAGACACAGAATTGGAAGCAGGCTCCAGGCTCTGAGCCATCAGCCCAAAGCCCGACGGGGGCTCGAACTCACGGACCGTGAGATCATGACCTGAGCCGAAGTCGGACGCTCAACCGACTGAGCCACCCAGGCGCCCCCTAAATTTGTTGTTTTAAGAGATCTCGTATATCATTTTGAAAATTTAAGAAAACAAAAAAAAGTATAGGAAATATGTAAAACCTAATTGCATTCCCTAGTGACAGACACTAAGACAGTTTAGTGTCTACTTTTTAAAACTTTTTCTATGCGTATAATATATATATTTAAAAATTTTTTTTATTTTTTAACATAATGGGTCATATGCATGCTTTGCTATAATTTGATTTTTAAAATGAAACTTAACTTTAAAAAAAGTTTTTTTTAATGTTTATTTATTTTTGAGAGAGACAGAGACAGAACGTGAGTGGGTTAGGGGGAGAGAGACAGGGAGACCCAGAATCTGAAGCAGGCCCCAGGTTTGAGCCCGATGCAGGGCTCGAACTCACTTGCTGTGAGATTATGACCTGAGCTGAAGTTGGACGCTCAACCGACTGAGCCACCCAGGTGCCCTGAAACTTAACTTTTAAACAGAAAGTTAACATACTGGATGTCCTTTTATGGCAGTGTATATACCTTGAACTAATTTAAATGACCGTGTAATACTAAATAATGCAAATGTGTCACAATTAAGCAGTCTTCAAACTGTTTTATTTATTTACCTTGTGAGGAGTGGGAGACATTAAAAACAACATACCTTCTTTCAAACTTGACCAAAAAAAAATCCTCTTTGCTTTAAGTAATTGAAAAAATTAATTTCTGGTGTGTGTCGTAAATGTGGGCATTTAACATAAAATTGTTAACATTACTTAAAAAATGTATTCAGTGGAGGCTAACTACTGTAGAGATTTTTTGTTTAACATCTTTATTTTTATTTAATTGCTTTAAAATAGTTTTTTATGGCAATTTTGCAAAGCTCCTGAATTATTATTACTGTTCCATACCCTTCACATTTTTTATCCTAAGTATCATGTTATTATGCTTATGTTTTTATTTACTTATAACTCTACATCTTTGCAACAAAACGGTCTACCTGTTACAAGTTTCTTCTGTGTTGGGTTATCGTGGCCTTTGTTATTAGGGCACATTTTGTGTATTACCACCATAACAATATAAATATAATATTTTGATAAATAGTTATTATATATAAGAAGTAAAATTATATGGTTAGAATTTTGTTTTTGTTTTGTATAGGTTTTACTAAGAAAAACTTACCTAAATGAGTGCCATATTTGAATAATGCTAAAATGTTCATTTTTTTTTTTCACATTTAACATACCTGTTAATTAGAATGTGTCATACAGCACATTGTTCGTTGAATTTAAGGATATTTGGTGTTTGAGAATGAAATTCTTAATATATTTTCTCTCAGTTCTTTTGAATAGATAGTGACCTGTCATCAGAATTATTATTATTTTTTTTTTTAATTTTTTTTAACGTTTATTTTTGAGACAGAGAGAGAGCATGAACGGGGGAGGGTCAGAGAGAGGGAGACACAGAATCTGAAACAGGCTCCAGGCTCTGAGCTGTCAGCACAGAGCCCGACACGGGGCTCGAACTCACGGACCGTGAGATCGTGACCTGAGCCGAAGTCGGCCGCTCAACCGACTGAGCCACCCAGGCGCCCCCAGAATTATTTTTAATGATCTGTCAAGTTGGCAATTTGATGAACTAGAATTTTATGAAAACAAAGAATTGGAAACCCTTAGACTTATAAAAGGATTTCTTACTCGTCCTTGTCTTTGCTCTCTCTTTCAACATGTACACCACTTTTTAAAATTGTCCCTCTGTTTGGGAGGTCTTTACACCTGGTATAAAAACTACAGTGGGACTGGGTGTTGTATGGAAACCAATTTGACAGTAAATTTCATATATTAAAAAATAAAAAAAAATAAAAAAAAAAAAAAAAAAAAACTACAGTGGGACTGAGGAGAGGAGAAGGGTGTTTTATCTTCCTTCCTGTAAGCAAGACTGGGGTGATCATGAAAGGAGTGGAGATGGGAGAGGAGAGCCAGCACCTTTGTGTTTTCAGAACGGCGACTTTTATGAAAAAGTCCATTTGGGAGTTCATGCAGTTGTTTCCATAAAAAGACCACTGCCATGATTTGTCTCTCTTGCCCCTTTGAAGGATATTTAGGTTGTTTCTGTTGTCTCATTATTAAAAGCTGCTAAAATGAAAATCCTTACAAGCACATCTTTATAATTCTGCCATTATTTCATTAGGATAAAATTTTGATGCTGGATCAAAGCATACGAGCTTTTTAAACATTTGATAGAAATTGTCATAATCTTCTAAAAGCTTTGTAAGTTTGAATTTTGACTAAATGTGTATCATGCCTATACTTAAAGAAGGAATTTTACGTTAATTTTAGTGGATTTGGAAGGAAGCATATGTTAATATTTGAGTGTAATTTTTATTTCTAGGTACTGAAACACAGTCTTCGCTTTGGAAAGCTGTGACTTTCTTTTTAGAAAGCATTGCTATGCATGATATTATGGCAGCAGAAAAGTGCTTTGGCACTGGGGCAGTAGGTCACAGACCCAGCCCCCAAGAGGGAGAAAGATACAATTACAGCAAATGCACAATTGTGGTCCGGATTATGGAATTCACCACAACACTGCTCAGCATCTCCCCAGAAGGCTGGAAGGTAGGGTCACTGGCTGTTGCTCTTTTAGTTTGAGGTCAGCACCTGGCACTGGAAGAATACTTTCCGGTACCTATTAAGAGTGGTTTTGGCTTCCTTAGAAGTTCCCATTGCTGTAGGAGTTATGTGTTCTCGAAAGTAATAAAATGCAGCGTTTTTATCTTACTGTGTGAATAAAGTACAAAATAGTTTCTCTAAATGTTCTATTGGATATTGCATTTTATGCTACGATCGATCAAACATTTGCCTTAGGAAATGTACATTAGCAAATATTTGTAAATGTATCTGTGAAGCTTATTATATAAACAAAGTCCAGTCAGTCCATCCAGTTAATACATACTGAGTGCCTCCTGTATGCAAGGCTGTCTGCAGGTACAGCATTGCCCTAAACCGGGAGCCATAGAACTATGGTCCACAGCCCACTTCCCACTTGCTGCCTGCTTTTGTAAGGAAGGTTTTATTGGAACACATCTGAGTCCATTTGTCCATGTATTGTCCATGGCTGCTTTCATATTATAATGGCAGTTCATTAAGTAGTTGCGGTGGAGACCACTGGGTCCACAAATCCTAAAACATTTATTGTCTGACCCTTTACAGAGAAAGTTTGCCAACCCCTGCTTCAGCCAGGCAAAAATCCCCAGCTTCATGGACCTTACACTACTGAAAATCTAAATGCTGACTCGGATGTGTTTTTATTCAAATCATCTTTTGCAGCTCCTTGAGAAGGATTTATGTAATAACACAAACCTTATGAAACTCTTGGTGAAAACCCTATGTGAGCCCTCAAGCATAGGTTTCAATATCGGTGATGTCCTAGTTATGAATCGTCTTCCTGATGTTTGTGTGGACCTGATGAAAGCACTAAAGAAGTCCCCGTACAAAGACATCCTGGAGATGCACCTCAAGGAAGAACTAACAGCACAGAGGTGGGCATTCAGATCGTGCTTGGGATCAGTGTTGGGCACTTGAAGGTTGCAGCGTATTCTGGCAGCCACACGTGTGGCTGCTGTAGTCCCATTTCCTAAAGTAAAGGATCTCATCAGTGGGGTGTTTGACGCAGAGAATCTCATTAGTTGTTTGAAAATCATCTATTTAACAAATGCCTCCCCTGCACCTTATGGTAAGCAAGTCTCAGGTGTGGCTCAGCCCCATGTTGATTTCCATGGCTGGATTAGTGCCTGGGCCCCTTGTTCAGTGTTAACCTGTGTTTGCTTTCCCAGGTCACGTAATGAATTTGAGTGTCAGGCAGTTAACACATTTATAACAGAACACACACGGTTTTTTGGTGTATCCTGCTAATTTGGTGAGCTAGCACTCATCTAGTTTCTTTTTGTTTTTCTCACATGGCAGCATTGAGGAGCTTTGTGCCGTTGACCTATATGGCCCTGATGCTTCTGTGGATAGGGCCAAGCTGGCTTCTGTTGTGTCGGCTTGTAAACAACTTCACAGAGCTGGTTTTTTGCATGTTGTCTTACCATTTCAGGTAAACAGAGCCAATGTGTTTTTACGTTTCTCTTAGTTGATTAACATAAGCAGTCCATTTCCTTGTATATATGTGTGTTTCACACATCCTGTATGCATGGGATATGCTGAAATGGGAATTACATAATGACTTGTTCCAGACGTGCTGACTTAGAGTACAGATATACAAATTTATAAGTGTAAAATGAAAATAAGGACATGTATATTTCCCACAGCCTTCTGAAGAACTTTGGAGACTGCTATTGTGCCCTGTGGCTAGGCAATATAAATGAAAAAATATAACATGCAAAGCAAAGTTGAGTGAAAATTTTCCTGACAATTAGAAGGTAGTTGTCACTGTTAATGACCATGGATATTTTTAATTAATGAAAGGTATGAAATTGTGTGTTTTTATAAAATATCTTACTGCTGGATGTTTTAGTATTGACTTTATTTTAGTCTGCAGATCAGTATTCTGTTGGCACAAAACTTCTTTCCCTGGTTTATAAAAGCATTGCACCTGGGGACGAACAACAGTGCCTTCCTTCACTAGACCCCAGTTGTAAGCGACTAGCCAGCGGACTTCTGGAGTTGGCCTTTGCTTTTGGAGTACAGGTAGGAACAGTAGCTGCACGCTGTGCTATCCTGCTGATGGAAATATATAGCTCATTCGTAACATGTTTCTAAAAACAGGAATTTAGTTGGAATTTAGTTAAGTTCTTAGCTCCATAAGTACTTTAATAGATTTACATGATCTGACTTACTTTCTAAAAGGTTTTTTAGATAAAAGAAATAGGATAAGATTCTTCTTAAACTGGGGTTTTGTCTATCCCACTTTGTTTCCAAAAAGACTTTAGAGGGCAGAGAACATTTTGTGTCTATAAAGCTGGACTGTTAACACGGTGGCTTCCTCTTCCCCTGTCCTTAGTGATCTCAGATGGCTGATTTGGGAGCACCCCTGGAGGATAATTCCAGAGGCACCACAGAAAGATACCTTCATGGCTTTTTGAACCATATAGGGCTGGCCTCAAACAGTCTCTGCTGTAGCTGAGATCTGTTCACCAGTCCTATGTGTTCATTCCTTCCAATCTGTCCTCCCTTCTCCTGTAGCAGAAAGCTCTTCTTTGCCCCTTTGTTCACTTAATGTCAACAAGTTACGTATTTAAATCGTCTAAAAGTACTCTTACTATCCTGTCTCCTCAAAGAAACAACAAGATTCTCTGGGAATTTGGGGGAAACATGAGTCAGGGAAGATTTCTTTCCCAAAATGAAACCTAGAAAGTACAGGGTCATTGAAATGCATATAATTCAGACTTGAACCTAGACCTTCAAATACGAGGTTCTCTTTAGACCTTACTGTGTGATTTTCCACTCTCAAAGTTAGCAGCTTCCCAGGAGTCTTTCTATAGCAGGTAAGATACATACTCTTATCATCGTACCTTTCCTTGCTTCTTCACAGTGCGAGCACCTTGTGAATCTTCTCCTGGATACAGCAGTGTTGTCTCTGCCACCCTCAGGAGCGTCCCAGAGAAACATGGCCAGCTTCTGTCATGGAGAGTATTTTTATAGCTTGTTCTCAGAGACAGTCAACACTGAATTGTTGAAAAATCTAGATCTTGCAGTATTGGAACTCCTGAAATCGTCTGTGGATAATCCCAAAATGGTAATGAAATTTTTATTTCTTATTTTTATTATTTTTACTATTTTTTCTTGTAGCAAGAATTACCATCAAACTCCACACATTGGTCCAGAGACCCTTGTGGTGTTAGCTAAAGACATGCTCCTGTACCACACTACCTGCACTTGTGAGTTGTTTGTGGAATTTTTATTTAAATGAAATATATTTTCTTATATAATGCTTATAAAAAGATTGCCATGTTCTTGAAAAATGTCATTAGAACAAAACAGGATCTCTTCCTGGAAGGTTGAAAACTTTTGCCAGTGTTTGAAAACAAAATCAAAGGGAAGAAAACACAGCTTTTATGAACAGTTAATAATGTTAAATGGATGTGGAAACGTGGATTATTTTTTCTAATCTCTCATTCCCCCAGAATTTCTAGGCCTAATATTACAAGGCACAGCTATGTAGGATGTTGACTTTTGTGAAGAAATGGCGTTGGAGCTCCTAAGCCCGTCGTGAGGCCTGAGCCCGCCTTTGTGTTTGCACCAGCCGCCAGTTGGTCCCGTACATTCAGTGTCCTTTCTATAGTTATGGTCCTTTCACAGGTTGGCACAGAGAGCCATCGTTTCCTGTGCGATCCTACTGTAGTCCACTAGGCCCCCTCACATTGAACCTTGGAGCTCAGTGTTTAGTATATGTTGACTTTGGTTTGTTAAACTTGTAAAATTTTTAAATTTAACCCAGTCTGTAGACAGTCAGGAACTGGGAACTATTGGGAATGGCCATTTTAAGGGAGAGTACATAATTTCCTATTGAATTAAGCTTTTATTCCACACAGTGTTTGTCTGTTGTAGGAGAGTACTTTGTGTCAGATTGTACTAGGTATTTATGTTTTTTAAAGTTAGAAATGAACTTTTAATAAGTAGAACATTTTGATCTCCGAAGCTATTGAGGCTTCTGGTGAAGGTGATGGATAAAAGCCATAAACATTTATCTCCACTTCCTCCTCAGCTCCCTCTAAAGTGACAGAAATGGGTTTGTGGTTTTTTTTTTTTTAAACACAGTCTTAAAAGACACAGATTAAAGGAGAAAAGAGAAGAGAGACAGCACTTTGGAAGCTATTTCTAGCAAAAGGGCAAGTCGTAACAGATTTTGGGATCCAAGAAAGCTGCAGTATGACATAGCAGTGGGGAGACAGCTGATCTGTGCTGTAGAGCCTAGGCTTTCTTGGGTCTGGCAATAGAGTCCCAGGCCTCCAGAGTACCAAGAGCAGGATGTGAAGGAGAGACCAAAGAGGGGAGGACTGTGTGAAATGTAGCTGTCCCCTGCCCCCCTGCCAGGTTACCTGGCCTTGCCTTGTCCTCAGGGGATTGATCCTTCCCCACTTGAGGACACTCGGGGCAGCCAGATTTCTACAAGGGATAGGTATCTCTGTGCTGGGGCACCCTAGGCAGAGCTGAGTGGAGGATGTCTTTTTTGTTGTTTATTGGGGAAAGACCTGTAATTAAGAGTAGAGTCATGTTCTGTATATAACACCAGTATTAGAGTAATGAGGTAAAGTTTGAAATACTTGGCACCATACGAAAAACATTTTATTATTCCACAAGTGAAAACTCTGTTTTGTATTTTAATCTCTCAAGTTTAATGTCAGTTCTCGAACTCTTTTGACCTTTGTCTCCCACTAGTATTTTTTTTTTTTTTTTAACATTCACTTATTTTTGAAAGAGAGAGAAAGGACAAACAGGGAGGGGCAGAGGGAGAGGGAGACAGAGGATCCGAAGCAGGCTCCTTGCTGGCAGTGGAGAGCCCAGTGTGGGGCTTGAACTCATGAACTGCAATATCATGACTTGAGCCAAAGTTGGACACTTAACTGACTGAGCCACCCAGGTGCCCCTCCCACTAGTATTTTTGAACAACCAAAATGTTTCTGGTGTGTGCTGATGTTTGGTATTTTGCTCATTTTTCTGTTGGGGTGAACCTTCTTATTAGTTTTTAAGGGGTTTTTGTATATTAAGGATAGTAGACCTTTTCGCAAAAGTCCTTTTTCCTACTGGCCATTAATCTTTCAATCTTACTTGGAGTGTTTGTTCTCTACAGAAGTATTTAATTTATTATAATTAAATTTATTAATCTTCTTTTCTGAAAAGCACCAGTCTGTTCTGTGTATCTGTGAGTTCTATTTTGTAGATTCCACGTATAAGTGATATCTTTTTTTTTTCTATCTTTTTTTTAATCTTTTTTTTTTTTTTTTATCTTTCTCTGTAGGACCTATTTCACTTAGCGTAATGTCATCAGGGTCCACCCCATGTTGTGACAATTGGCAGAATTTTCTTTTTTTTAGTGGCTGAATAATATTCCATTGTATATGTATATGCCACATCTTCTTTATTCATCTGTTGATGGACACTTAGATTGTGTCCATGTCTTTGGCTATTGTACATAATGCTGCACTGAACATGGGGGTGCAGATATGTTTTCTAGGTTGTGGTTTCCTTTTCTTCAGATGTATACCCAGAAGTAGAATTGCTGGATCAAATCATACTTCTATTTTTAATTTTTGGAGGGACTGTCACACTGTATTCCATAGCAGCTGCACCAGTTTGCATTCCCAACAACAGTGCACAAGAGTTTTTCTTCATATCCTCGCCAACACTTTTGTCTTTTTGATGCTAGCTGTTCTTACAGGGATGAGATGATATTTCATTTACATTTTCCTGGTGATTTTGATGCTGAGCACCTTTTCATATACCTTTTGACTATCTGTCTTCTTTGGAGAAATGTCTAATTCAGTTCCTCTGCCCATTTTTAAATCAGATTGTTTAATTTTTTGCTGTTTAGTTGTAGGAATCCTTCATGTATTTTGGATATTAACCCTTATCAGATACATGATTTACAGATATTTCCTCCCATTTTATAGCTTGCCTTTTCATTTTGTTGATGATTTCTTTTGTGTGCAGAAGCTTTATAGTTTGAATGTAGTTCCACTTGTTTATTTTTGCTATTGTTGCCTTTGCTTTTCATGTCAGATCCAAAAAAAACCATTGCCAAGACCAAAGTCAAATAGCTTATGCCCTAAATTTTCTTCCAGGAATTTTATGGCTTCATATCTTAAGTGCACGTCTTTAACACATTTTGTCTTGATTTTTATGTATGGTGTAAAATATGTGGCAAGTTTCATTCTTTTACATGTTGCTGTTTAGCTTTCCCATCACCATTTATTGAAGAGAGTATCCTTTTTCCATTGTATCTTCTTAGCTCCTTTGTCCGTCATCATCGTATGGCTCCTTGCACATGTTCGTTTCTGGCCTCTCTATTCTGTTCCATTGACCTATGTTTTTATGCCAATACTATACTGTTTTGATTACAGCATAATGCCTCCAGCATTGTTGTTCTTTCTCAAGATTGCTTTGGTTATTCAGGGTCTTTTGTGCTTCCATACAAATTTTAGGATTGTTTTATTTTTGTGAAAAATGCCATTGGAATTTTGATAGGGATTGTATTGAGTCTGTAGATTGCTTTGAATGGCATCAACATTTTATCAATATTATTTTATTCCATGAGCATGAATATCCTTCCATTTATTTGTATCTTCAGTTTTTTTTAATCAATGTGTTCTAGTTTTCATCGTATAGGTTTTCAACCTCCTTGGTTAAATTTATTCCTAGGTATTTTATTGTTTTAGTATATGCTTATATATTCATTTTTGAGAGACAGAGCACATGTGTGCATCTGCAGGTGGGAGAGGGGAAGACAGAGAGGGGGAGAGAGTATCCCAAGCAGGCTTTGCATTGTCAGTGCAGAGCCCAACATGGGGCTCGATCTTGCAAACCATGAGATCGTGACGTGAGCTGAAATCAAGAGTCAGACTCTTAACGGACTGAGCCACCCAGGCACCCCAAGGTATTTTATTCTTTGTGATGCAACTGTAAATGGGATTGTTTTCTAAATTTCACTTTCTGATAGTTGGTTATTAGTGTATAGAAACACAGCAGATTTTTGTATATTGGTTTTGTATCCTATAACTCTACTGAATTTGTTGAGTAGTTTTAACAGGTTTTTTGGTGGAGTCTTTAGGGTTTCCTATATATAGTATCATGCCATCTGCAAATAGACATAGTATTACTACTTCCTTTCTGTTTTTTGATGCCTTTTATTCCATTTTCTTGTCTGATAGCTGTGGGTAGGACTTCCAGTACTGTGGTGAATAAAAGTGAGAGTAGACATCTTTTCTTGTTCCTGATTGTAGGGAAAAAGCTCTTCAGTTTTTCACTATTGAGTATGATGTCAGCTGTACATTTGTCATATATGGTCTTTATTATGTTGAAGCATGTTCTCTCTGTACCCAATTTGTTGAGTTTTTTAAAATTTTTTTTTAGTGTTTTTATTTATTTTTGAGAGAGAGAGAGAGAGAGAGAGAGAGAGAGCGCACATGAGCTGGGGAGGGACAGAGAGAGGGGGAGACACAGAATCCGAAGCAGGCTCCAGGCTCTGAGCCGTCAGCATAGACCCCGACACGGGGCTTGAACTCACAAGCCATGAGATCATGACCTGAGCTGAAATCAGACCCTTAACTGACTGAGCCACCCAGGTGCCCCCAATTTGTTGAGTTTTAATCATGAGTAGTTGTTGAATTTTATCAAATGTTTTTTCTGCATCTATTAAGATGAGTATATGCTTTTCATTCTTTATTTTGTTAATGTAGCTTATCACACCAATTGATTTGTGGATGTTGAACATCCTGGCATCCCTGAAATAAACCCTGCTTGATCATGGTATATGATCCTTTTAAAGTATCGTTGAATTTGATTTGCTGATATTTTGTTAAGGTATTTTACATCTATGTTCATCAGGGATACTTTCCTGTAATTTTCTTTTCTTGTAGTTTCCTTATCTGGTTTTGGTACCAGGGTCATGCTGGCCTCAAAGAATAAGTATGGAAGTGTTGTCTTATCTTCTAGCTTTTTTAGAAGAGTTCGAGAAGGATTGGTGTTAGTTCCTCCTTAAATGTTTGGTAGAATATACCAGTAAAGCCATTCTGCTCTAGACATTTGTTTGTTGGGAGGTTTTTGATTATTAATCCTACCCTTACTATTAATTGGTTTGTTCAGATTATCTTCCCATGATTCAATCCTGGAAAGTTGTATGTTTCTAGGGTATCCATTTCTTCTAGGTTGTCCCATTTGTTGGTGATTGTTCATAGTGGTCTCTTATGATGCTTTGTATATCTTTGGTGTAGGAATACCTTCTTGAAACAAGGAAGTTGACTGAAAACCTCCTTGAAGTCTGAATTTTGAGGCTATTAGCTCTTTCCCCCCAGTTTGGCTCCCAGAATATGGTCAATTAGGTATATACCTTCAGGCAGGGTATCAGAATATTTTGACAAGCCTAAGAGAAAATAAAGATTAAGTATCATCATTGCCCAGCCAGATCAACCTACAGAGATCTTTACTGCCAGTGAACCCTGCCCACTGCACAGTACCTGTAGTCAGTTCCTCAATATGTGTCAACAGCCAAGGAGCACCAGCCTTTGAGGAAATGGATTTTAAAAGGGAGAGGCAACTAAAAAGCCACTTGAGACAGAGACTATTCAGTGAGATAGAAATGTAAAGAGAAAAGAACCTCAGAAAGATGAAAGGAGACAGTGCATTGACAAAATAAGAATTGGTACTGAAAAGAACACCATACAAAAAAAACTTTTGGGAATTAAGCATAGGCATCAGAAATTAAAAATGAAATGGGTTTGGAAGATAAAATTTAGGAACTCTCAGAGAGAATAAAGTAAAAAGGCAAAACAGAAAATAGTAGAGAGAATGTTGGGATCCATTGATAAGGTGTAACACCAGGACCTCCACCCCAGAGGGAAGACAGGCCCAAGGAAAGGCCTTTATGCATAACACAGCTCAGGAGAAAGTGCCCAAATTGAAGGCCTTGAGTCTCCAGATGGGAAAGGGCCATTGAATATCCAACACAGCGTATGAAAGCAGCTCCACATGGAGTAAATTTCTTGAAAATTCAGAACCCAGGGGTTCACCACGAGAAAAGATTCTAAAAAGTTTCTGCAGGAGACAACCTGATTACATTTAAAGGGATCAAGAGATCAGATGCTGTTTGTCTTCCCAAATGCAAAGAGGACACTGGAAGACTGTAAGCCAAATTTCTTTCACAACTCGGCGAAGAAGATTCCAGCCTGGAGTTCTGGCCTGGAATCTGGCCAAACCATCAGTCATATGTGAGAGTTGAATGCAGATGTTTCAGATGTGCCAGATCTCAAAGGAATCTTCTCTCCCCTGCACTCTCATCAGTCAGTCAAGAAAGAGGAAGATGTTGGATCTGGGAAGTTAGCTCAAACACAGAGAAGGGGACCAGTCTCCTGGAGGATGCTGAGGTGACACCCAAAGAACAGTGACCTTAGACATTCCAGAGTGGCAGCTGTGCTGCCACTGAGATGGAGCTGATAGACTTCTTGTTGTGTGTAGATGTCTTGAGGAGGTTTCATTAATTTGGGAGAATTTGATGACAAATAATGATAGGCACATTGAAAACAGGAAAGAAAGCAGGGAAATACTAACTTCAGGGAGATCAAAGTGTTGTGCAAAATGTTTACATTGTCGTAATGATAAGAATATTGAATAGTAATCTAACCAAAATTAGGATGTCACTATTGGAAAGGTGGTGGGACAGGAAATGTGTGCGTGCAAGCCTGTTGTGTATGCTTCTGTGCATGTGTGTATGCAACAGAAGAGCACTAATTCTTCCTCTCATCGAGAATGCCCCCAGCTAAGAAAACAAGAGACAGGATGAGCATGATTTCATAAAGGAGACCACCTGATGCTTTTGTGGGAAAATTTACATGTTAAGTTGCTCTTCTCAAATCTGAGGAGTTGTGAAATAAACAGCTGTTATAGGAATAGTATCTTTATTTCCCAAGAATAGCTTTGAACCGAAAGTAAATTTTGTTCTATACCTGCCAGTCTTGATGTTGAGGATTTTTCTTCAAGCACCATGCGTTTGTTTCAGGTGAGCGCCATTTTGAATGGTATGTTAGATCAGAGCTTCAGGGATCGAGCCAGCCAGAGACACCAAGGACTGAAACTTGCGAGTACAATTCTGCATAACTGGAAGAAGTGGGACTCGTGGTGGGCCAAAGATTCTGCTCCTGAAAGTAAAACGGCAGTGCTGACCTTACTGGCAAAAATTTTGCAGGTATCTTGAGAAACCTATTAAAAATGCAGTTGTTTTGGAATCTCTAAGTTGTATCTTTAAAAATGTGATGGAGGTTTCTTAAGAGCTCATTGGTTTGATAAATAAAAAGTATTTTTATTGGATAGTTGCTGATTACATTTTATACTTTTTCCCTTTCTGATACTTTATCTTATACGTTATCTTTTCAGTGTTTTTGCATATGTCATCTTGCCAGATAGATTCAAAATATTTCAGGATAAGAATTGTTAAAATATTATTGAAGCCCAAGAACAAATTTATAGGTTATTTCTGAAGTTAAAAAACTTGGAAAACGTGTTAAAAGAAATTAGAGGCATAATACAGAAATGTATCATGTTTTTATTTACCCTCCTTTAGATTGATTCATCTTTTAATACAAATCACAGTGCATTCCCTGAAGTTTTTACAACATATGCTAGTCTACTTGGTGATTCAAAGTTGGGTTTACATTTAAAGGTAAGTGGTGAAAAAGATTTTTCTTTTAGATTACATTCTCCATTATTTTCCCATTTTATATTTTTGCATACCTGTGATATTTTCTGTTTTTTATTATGGCAAATTTCAAACATACTCAAAAGCAGAGAATAACCCCTACATACCGGTCATTTAGCCTCAATAGCCGTCTGTCTATAGCCATCTCTCTTCAACTATGCAGTCACTCCCATCCTTGAAGGAAACCCCTGATACCATTTTATCTGATCTGTGCATACTTCTGTATGTCTCTAAAAGATAAATATAATCACAATGAGCTTACCATACTTAGAAAAATTAACATTTATCTTTGCATATGTATGATTTAAATTGGCTTTTTTGAGAATTGCTGTATTAGCAAATGACAGAATTTAAACTATTACTCAATTATTTTTCTATTAATAAATATATCTTGGTAATTTTTAGGGTCAAAAACTTAATATTATGATTTTGAAGTCCTATGATAATTAGATTTTATGCTCTAATAAAATGTGGCCTTAATGAAAGCCATCTTTTTACTAGGTCATGAAGATGTTTCTTTGGAATTTTCTGTTTCATGATTAATCAAATTTCTCATTTCTCAATATGAGAGTCTGAGAACTTACTTTCCACACAAGGGAGATAGAAAACAGCATCTAGTTTCTTCTAGTTTCTTTTACTTTTATTATGAAGTTCTGAATTAGTCTTGTGAAGGAATACTTATAAATTACCCCATAGGTGTTCAGGATGTACTTTCCACACCAAACTTTTCCAGTTTATCTCTACTAGAGTCTATATTTGTAGAAGGAAAAATCACACACAGAGTCATATACAGTATCCTGTTTAATTACACGTTAATTAAATTAACATTGGCCTGAGTTGGCCCACTGGCCTCTAGAGTAGAAGCTGAGATACAGCATCGCCTTCAGGTTGGTCTTCAATGTAATCTAGAAGGTATTCTGGAGTCATTCATTGAATCCACACAGTGCTTTATTTGCAAAACCTTTAGAAAGCAGAAATTTTATTTATTCTGTAGGATTCGTAAGCACCAACTGGTGCAGTTTCATATGTCTGCGTTGCTCCCACAGGGTCAAGCTGTAATTCTTCTTCCATTCTTTACCAATCTTACTGGAGGCAGTCTTGAGGACCTTAAGCATGTTCTGGAAAAGCTTATTGTTTCTAATTTCCCCATGAAGTCTGAAGAATTTCCCCCGGGAACTCTGCGTTACAATAATTATGTAGATTGCATGAAAAAGGTTAGTTTTTAGTAGTACTAAGTAAAATTAAAACAATGCTTTTCTGTTAACATTTCTTGATGAAAAGAAGTGAAATATTCTGAGTCGGAGAAGTATTCTAACTGTAAGAATTCAGTTCAGTTCATTTTGAAAGCTGGGTAGCTGTGGAAGCAGGTGCATATCCAAATCTTTCAGAATTCACCCTCCTCCCATTTTAATTTGAAATATTTTATGCAGAAAAATATTGTGAAGTATTTTATGCATAATATATACTTTTAGAAAAATAATTCCCAAGAGCTAAGAAATGGAATATTACCAATATGGTTCAATTTCTAAAATTTAATTAAGTAGTGATTATTTGAAAATTTCATTAGTTAGTGATTATCACCTATATTATTTAATGTACAGCTGAAGGTCTCTAAAATATCAGTGGCTTAAACAAGGTGATGGATTATTTGTTTCTCCTGTATAGTACTAGACTGTTGTTTTTTTTAAGCAACTAGATACAGGTTTCCCTTGCTATCCAAAAGTAGAGCATTTCTGTGAAACCTTTTATAAGCCTGAATGGCATAAAGCAAAGAAGCATTTGCCATTAATTTATATGGAAATTTTTTGAGCATTCCTAGACCCAAAAAATACCGTCTCTTAGGTGCTTCTCATACCAAAGGACGCATCTTGCGTAGAATAAATTGAGATAAAGCACAGATGCTCACAGACACGGTTACTTCACAGCTATGGCAGTTTGAGGCTGACTGAGATGCTAGCATAGTTCTTGGGGAAAGAGCTTGGTGGTGCTGCTCTCGTTACTCAGGGCACATGCTGCCTGTATAACAGCTTACTGCACAACAAATGCAGAATGCTATTTTTGCTTTTTTTTTTTTTTTTCAGTTAGTGAAAATAGGTTCTAATATAGATCTTTCATAAGAGCAAGGTGGTATATCGCGTACTTTTGAAAAGCAGATGATATGGGTACTTGACTGGAACTTGGATTCAACCCATAAAAAATTAAGAGAATGACCATTGGAGGGTGGACAGTGGTCTGCCATACTTGTGATGGATTGAGCCCTGGGCTAATGTCTGAATTCTCAAAAATGATGAAGATATTATCTTAGAGTAAAACAAGGAAGAAACTGAAAGAAACAGATGATTCAAATACACTAATGCTAAGGTAGAGATAAACGTAGGGTATAGGTGTGGCAGATTATATTTTCCAAAGATGACTGTACCAATATATTTTGTCCCACACGTTCTTTTTACGGTGTGACTCTTCCATTGAGAGACAAAGTCTAATTTTCCCCCTATGAATATGGGTTGGCCTTGAAGACTCACTTAGAACAAAACAAACAAAAATGCAGTGGAAGTGATGCTATGTGACTTCCAAGGCTAGTCACAAAAGGCTTAATACTTTTCTCTTGACTCTGTCTTTCTTGGATTTCTTATCTGTGGGACCCATCACCATCCTGTAAGGAAGCAAAGTAGCTACATGGAAAGGCTATTTTACAAACACCATCCATCCACCCAGATGGGTCCGTTTTATATAATTTTCCCCAAACATACAGAAAAATGGAAAGAACAGTCAAGCATCTGTATAACCATCTTTTGTCATTTTGTCATACTTGCTTTATCTGTATATGTATGCATGTGGTATGTTAGTTACTGAAATATTTGCAGGGTAGTTTCAGATATCAAGATACTTCACCCCTAAATACCTCAGCATACATGTTCTAAGAATAATAATAATAAGCACAATAATGTTTGTATACCTAAGAAAATTAGCCCTCCTCTGACACTATGTTATGTAGTGCGTATTCACATTTCTTTAAATGTCCCCATGTTTAGCTGTTTTTTTTCAAACTAGTACCTAATTAATGATTGCATCAAATTGTCATGTCTCTAGTATCTTTTAATCTAGAACTAGTTCACCCCATCCCTTTTATTTTTCCATGACATTGTGTTTTTGGAGGAAACTTCCAGATCTTCTCTTGAATACTTCTCTTGGATGTTGTCCCCTGTTTGATTGTTTCCATGAGATGTTCTTTAACTTGTCCACCATCCCCTGTATTTCCTCTGAACTAGAAGTTAGGCTTAATCTGTGGTCATGAGATTCAGGCTAATCTTTTTGGCAACAGTAGCGTATCAGGAGGCAAATACTGTCATTGTCCCACTGGTAGTGGCCTCAAATCTGGAGGCCTGGTTAAAGTGGTGACTGCCTCATCTCTCTTGAATGGTGCATTTCTGCAATTAGCAGATCATTGATGTAGTGATACCATCTAAGTATCCTGTTCCCAAGCGGTCTGTTACCTAATGATTATTGCATCCATATTACTTTCTCTTAATGTAAATGCTCTAATATAAATATAAGTGCAGTCACTAAACATTTGAAGAAAACTTCCAGCCTAAAAAGATGTAAACCAACAGGAAGAAGGAACTCAGAGGGAACTGAGTCAACAAAGGGAGATGGGAGATGAGAACATATAAAAGAAACTGTAAGAGTAACTTCAGAGAGGAGAGAAGGTATTGTGTCCATGAAGAAGAACAAGTGCTCTTGGAAATTAAATATATAAAAGCAAAATTAAAAAAAAAAAAAAAAGCAACTTTGCAAAACAGAAGATAAAATTGAGGACATTTCCCAGAAAGTAGAACAAACGGATGTCAAGATGGAAGATGGGAGAGTAGAGATGAGAACATTGGGTGAGTAGCTAGAACAGCTGCTGTGCGATGAAGGTCATGTGGAAAAGACACAGGTCTCCAAACTGAAAAAGCCCCAGAGTACCTGGAATGGTGAAGACAAAGTCCTCAGTGAAGGCACATCATCGTGGAGTTTCAGAATCTGGGTTCAGATCTTTAGAAGATCCTGACCGCTCTAAGAGGGAAACATATCTGCAAAACCTTAAAAGGATCAAAACTCAAATATTTAGCAAACATTTATTATGTGCCAGGTATTCGTTATAGCTGCAGGAATGGTGGAAGTATTAGCATTTGTTAATTCTCTGTGAAAGCCTGTTTTAATTTTGTTAGAACTGTTCAAAACAAAAATAAAAACCCAAGGAAATTATTATTATTGTTGTTTCTTCTAGTTCCTAGATGCATTGGAATTATCTCAAAGTCCTATATTGTTGCAGTTAATGACAGAAATTCTTTGTCGGGAACAGCAACATGTTATGGAAGGATTATTTCAATCTACTTTCAAAAAGATTGCTGGAAAGTAAGTCATAGTATTCTAGTCTGGGACCCCAGGAACCATATACATTTTATTTCTTTGGGAAATTATCTTCTCTGTTCCAAAAAAAAGGTTGAGTGGCAATTGCAGTCAACTCTTACAACTAAATTTTATTTTGTTTTTCTTGGAGGAAAAAAGAACTTATTGTGAGAATTTTAAGCACAGTCAAAGCTAAAGGGTAAGACTCTAACTGAGCATCCAAATCAAACACACTCCAGCATTTTCCGGCCTCATCACCCCTGTTTTAGCCTCTTTTCTCTTGTGCTGTAGTTATTGTAACAAAGCAGATCCCTGATGTCATTTCACCTCTAATAACTTCTGCATGTATATTTAAAATTATACTGTTATTCTTGGGTTGCTATATAGTACTGTTATCAACGGAGAAAAATTATCAGTAATTCTGTTTTCAGATTTCTCCAGTTGTCTTAACTGCTCTAGACTGTTGGATTATCTTTTTACATGGCATTTCACTGTTGTATCTCAGTCTGTCTTCATCTAGAACAGTCCCCTACCCTCTTATTTTTTTGTTGTTGTTAAAGAAACCTGGACACTTGGCCTACACGGTTAGTTACATTACCTGATCGATTTACCTGATTTTTGTCTCTGTTCTTTTAACTCGTTCCTCTAACCCTGGTTTCCTGTAAGTGGAAAGTTAGGTCTAAAAGCTTAGTTAGATTCAGGTTCAAGTTTTGGCAAGATTACTTAATAGTGGATGCTCTGTATTTCGTGTTCATGGCATTTGGCACAAGGTGTGAAGTGGTCTTAATTTTAACGATGCTAAGATTAATCAGTTATGTTTGGCGTGGGCTTTTCCTGAGGTTCTAGCATCCATTTATGATCATTGCCCCAAATCATTTATTTTATCGGGAGTTGCAAATGGTCATTTAAAAAATCCTTTTATTCCTTCTAAATTTAAGAGCTAGAATTATGTTGTAATGAACTTGCCTTTATTACTAGGACTATTTGGTTACCCAAATATAGTTTTAGTGTTGTAGGAAATCACAGTGGACAAAATGGAACGAATTTGATCATTAATTTTTTAATTATTAATTTTTAAAGTTAGGGCTTGACGCTGTGGCTACTTCTAATTGTGGCCAGTGAGTCTTTTTTAAAAACATTTTTTTTAACGTTTGTTTGTTTATTTCTGAGAGACAGAGATAGCGTGAACAGGGGAGGGGCAGAGAGAGAGAGAGAGGGAGACAAAGAATCTGAAGCAGGCTCCAGGCTCTGAGCTGTCAGCACAGAGCCCGATGCAGGGCTTGAACTCATGAACCACGAGATCATGACCTGAAATGAAGTCGGACCCTTAACTGACTGAACCACCCAGGTGCCCTGTTTTGTTTTGTTTTGTTTTGTTTTTTTATCAACATTATTTATATTGATTTGTAAACATCCATGGTATTTTATCTTACTGAGTTGTATTTTACATATCATAAAATTCACCTATTTTAAGTTTAGAATTCAGTGATTTTTAGTAACTTTACTGAGTGGTACCGCCATCACTATAGAATAATTTCATCCTCTTGATAACATCCTATATTAACTCACATTCCCATTCCCAGCCCCAGGCAATCACTAATCTACTTTCAGTCTTTATAACTTTGCCTTTTCTGGACATTTCATATAAATAGAATCATAGAATATGTGATCTCTTATGTCTGGCTTTTTTTTTTCTAGCAAGTTTTTGAGGTTCATGATGTAGTGTGAATCAATAATTCATTCCTTTTTATTGACATTTTAAAAAACCATAATTAACCAACTATAGAACATTCTATACAATGGGAGAATACATATTCTTTTGAGCACATATGGAAGCCATAAAACAAGTCTTAATAAATTTAAAAGGAATTAAATCTTACAGAGTATGTTCTCCATCCATAATGAAGTTATTTATATGTTAATAATGGAAGAAAACACTTCTAAATAACCAACTAATTAATACATTTGTAAGTAGCCCTTGGGTCAGAGAAGAAATTACGAGTGAAATCAGATATTTGATCTGATATTTGATCAGATCAGATCTGATCTGATATTTGATCAAATCAGAATTTGATCTGAATGAAATACGAATAAAGCATATCCAAATGTATGAGATAGAACCAAAGCAGTGCCTAGAGAGGAATTTGTATTTTTTAATACCTGTATTAGAAAATAAGAAAAAGTTACAGAGAGGGAAGGAGGCAAACCATAAGAGACTCTTAAATACTGAGAACAAACTGAGGATTGATGGGGGGTGGGGGAGAAGAGAAAGTGGGTGATGGGTAGGGAGGAGGGCACTTGTTGGGATGAGCACTGGGTGTTGTATGGAAACCAATTGGATAATAAATTATATTTAATAATTAAAAAAAGAGAAAATAAGAAATATCCTAAATCAGTAATATAAACCTGTACCTTAAAATCAAGAAAAAGAAAACTAAACTGAAGAGAAGCAGAAGGAAGAAATAATAAAGATTAGAGTGAAAATTAATGAAATCGAAATTAGAAAAATGGTGGAGAAAAATCAGTGAAACTGAAATTTGTTCTTTGAAAAGGTAAATGAAGAACTGTTAGCTAGACAAACTAGGAGTAACAAAGAAGGTACAGTTCATGAAAATTAGGAAGGAAAGAGGGAGTGTTACCACTGATCTCTCAGAAGTTAAAAAGATTATAGGGAAATATGAATAACATTATGCTAACAAATTCAACTTAACTAAAATGGACAAATTCCTAAAAAGTCACAAAATACCAAAAGTGACTCAAGAAGAAATAGAAAATCTGAGTATAACCTTTAGTAAGTAAATAAATAGAATTAAAATCTTCTCACAAAAAGAAAAGAATAAAACCTCACAAGGGAAAGCCCAGACCCAGATAGCTTCCACTGGTGAATTTTCATCAAATATTTAAAGAAAAAATACCAACACTTGATAAACTCCTCAGAAAATACAGAAGAAAGGAATCCTTCTCACCTTATCCTATGAGGCTAGTATCACACAGATAAAGCCAGAAAGAAACATTGCAAGAAACCTATAGACCAGAATCCTTTGTGAATATAGACACACAAATTTTCAAAAATGTATTAGAAAAACACATCCAGCCAAGGGAACCACCTGGGTGGCACAGTCGGTTAAGCGTCTGACTTAGGCTCAGGTCATGATCTCACTGTTTGTGAGTTCGAGCCCCATGTTGGGCTCTGTGCTGACAGCTCAGAGCCTGGAGCCTGCTTCGGATTCTGTGTCTTCCTCTCTCTCTCTACCCTGTCCCCATCAGATTCTGTCTTTCAAAAATTAAAAAAAACAAAACACATTCAACAACATATAAATGTTACACACTGTTGCTAATTGGGATTTGTCCTAGGAATGCAAAACTAACAACATCTGAGAATCAATGAATAGTATATAGTATATTAAAAGAATAAAGGACAGTGCTCGCTTCGGCAGCACATATACTAAAAAGAATAAAGGACAGAAATCACATTCCCATTTTAGTGGATGCAGATAAATTTGTGACAAAGCCCAACATCCATTCATGATGAAAAGGACAAAAGGTCATCTATGAAAAACCAACAGCCAACAGAATATTTAATAGTAAAAGACTGAATGCTTTCCCCCTAAGTCTGAGAACAAGGCAAGGATGTGTACTCTTTTCAGTTCAACACTGTACTGGAGGTTCTGGCCAGTGCAGTCAGGAAAGAGAAAGAAATAAAAGGCAACTAGATTGGAAAGAAAGAAGCAAAACTGTCCTTATTCACAGATGGCATGAGGGAGAGAATCCTAAGATCTACAAAACGCTTTCAGAACTAATAAGCAATTATAGAAGTTTGTAGGATACCGGATCAATGTTCAAAAATCAACTTTTCTGTATATGAGCTGAGAACATTTCAAAACTATAACTAGGAATATAATTGTTTTCTTAATAGCATCATAAAAACAAAGTAATAAATTTAGTAATAAATTTAACAAAAGTGCAAGACCTGTGCACTAAAAATTATAGTCCACTGCTGAAGGAAATAAAAAAATAAAGATTTAAATAAATGGAGAGACATCCCATGTTCATGAATTTGAAGATTCAATATTTGTTAACATGGCAATTCTGTTAAATTGATATATAAATTTAATGCGACCGCTGTCAAAATTCCAGCAAGACTTTTGTGTGTGTGTGTGTGCAATTTAAAATTTTCATTTTAATTATAATTTACTTAGTATAATTAGTATAATATACTCTCTGAGTTTTGTGTTCCAAAATCACTTGGTAAAGTTTTCTTCAATATGTAGCTGTTATACCAATTAGTTAGGTATGCTTATTTTAATTATCAGATTTTAGAAATGTTTATGTTTTTTCTTTTGATTTAATTTTCTTTTTGAACATGTAAAACATTTACATGATTTGAAGGTCATATCTGTATAACGAACTATATTCAGGAGTCTTATTTCTGTCTCTGTCCCCTCTCTTATTCCTTTTCACCTCCCTTTTTTTCTATCTCATGTCTTCTACAGATCACTACATGTTGGTACCAAGAGATCTTCTTCAATCCTTTTTTATTTAAATAACTGTATAATTATTCACTATAGCATACTGTTTTGAAGCAGCCCCCTTGGGCTCAGTCTTTTGCTGTTAAAAATAATGTCACAGTGAATAGTCATGTGTGTATGTCATTTTGTATTTTGCCAGTATGTCTTTGGAGTGGATTCCTATACGTAATTCAAAAATTAAATGCATTTGTAATCTTGCTAGCTTTTACCACATCCCTTATTTTGAGGCTGTAATTATTTGCATCCCCTCGACAATGTATGAGAGTGTCTGTCTCATCACAGTCTTGCCAACAGAGTATATTGTCAAACACTTGGATTTTTTTCCAATTATATAGGTGAGAGGGGATCTCTCAGTGTTGTTTTAGTTTATATTTCTCTTATTATGAGTGAAATAGAGCATATACTCATATATTTAGATCTCATTTGCATTTATTTTAAGTAAACTATCTGCTGGCCCATTTTTGTTCTTTTTGCTCTTTTTCCTTTTCTTTTCTTGCTCCTCTTTTTAACTTTCTGTGTAATAGTTTTAGGGCTGTGCATCTCTATTGTGCTCAGTATCAGGAAGCTCTTCAGAAGAATTTAAATCTAAGACCATGCCCAAATAAATGTTACAGAAGCCCATGTAGCATCTGTCCTGCAGCCTTACAGTTTTGTGACTGAATTACCTTCATCTAATATTTTTACTCTGGTTAACTTCGGAGTATCAGGATTTTAGAACCGGAAAAAGATTTTAATAATCATTTAGTCCTAACCTCACATTTTTATAGGTGAAGAAACTAACTGTATTCTTAGTTTATAGATTTATAGACAGAATCTTACAGATGATCATTCAAGTATCTTTCATTCCAGATAAGAACATAAAGGGCCAGATGAATGTATCTCTGTATAGGAAATATGAATGGCAGTTTGTTACTAGGAAGAGACTAGAATTTGTAAATTATGATCCATGAGATTCAAATTCTGGAATTGTGATCATCTTCAGGCCTGAGACTCTCCCATAGCCTCAGCTGTTTTCTAAACAACATCAGATTTGAAAGTAAATGAAAACTGTTCTTAATGCCTAAATTCGGCATGAAGATTTCTGGGGATGAGTATAATAATATGATTTATGTACAGATGTTTCTTGTTTTTCATGGTGTGTGTGTGTGTGTGTGTGTGTGTATACACACACACACACACATATATATACATATATATATATATATAATCTTTAAAGTTATTTTTTAATTTGTAGTCATTGGTATTTATTTTGCTTGTTTTATGTGTGGGCACTCAAAACATTTGTTCAAAGCAGGGATGTTCATATAATTTTCTTTTTTTCTTAGGAGTTCATGTGTCACACAATTAGCCCTTTTGGAAAGTGTGTACAGAATGTTCAAGAGGGATGACCTACTTTCAAATGTCACTCGCCAAGCATTTGTAGATCGCTGCCTTCTCACTCTGCTTTGGCACTGTAGCCCGAATGCCTTGATAGAATTCTTTAGCAAAATTGTGGTGGATGCCATTGATGTGTTGAAGTCTAGATTTACAAAGGTATTGTACATCTGTTATTAAATGTACTATTAAATTTTTTTTAGTGTTTCATTTATTATTCTTGAAAGTAAGACAGAGTGTGAGCAGGGGAGGGAGAGAGAAAGAGAGGGAGACACAGAATCTGAAGCAGGCTCCGTTTTCTGAGCTGTCAGTACAGAGCCTGATGTGGGGCTCAAACTTATGAACCATGAGATCGTGTCCTAAGCTGAAGTTGGTCACTTAACCAGCTGAGCCACCCAGGCGCCCCTTAAATTGACTATTAATAAGAATTGATAAATCTCCTTGGCTGGTGTTCTTAAAAACTTCCATATGTTCAGTCAGAAGATCTCTGTTGCTCAAGGAGCATTACTTCAACAGTTTGGTAACAACTTGTAGTTACATGGGATCTGTGTTAGTTTCCTGCGGGTGCTATAACAAATTACCGCCACCATGGTGTAGAACAACAAAAACTTATTCTCTCATAGTTCTGCAGGCCAGAAATCAATTTCCTCGGGCTGAAATCAAGGTGTTGCAAGGCTCCGGAGGCCCTAAGGGAAAATCCGTTCTTTGCCTCTTCCAGCTTCTGGCAGCTGCCAGCATTCCGTGGCTTGTGGCCACATCACTCCTCTCCCTCCTTCTGTGGTCACATTACCTCCTCCTTTTCTGTCTAATTTCTCTCTGCATGTGTTGTGTTGAGGACCCGCTTGGATGATCTCCCCATCTCAAGATCCTTTACTTGATTTCATCTGTATAGTCCTTTTTTGTCATATAAGGTAACATTCATGGTTTCAGTGATTAAAATGTGGGTATTTGTATGTGGATATTATCCAGCCGAATACAGTCCACCTGCACCAAATGTTCCCTCTTGCAAAATACATTTATCCCATCCCAACATCCCCCAAAGTCTAAATGCATTATAGCATCAACTTTTAAGTCCAAGCTTGCATCTGAATATCATCAGCTCAGAGTCCTTTTTCATCATTCAAATCATATGAATCAGGTATGGGTGGGATTCTGGGTATGATCCATCATGGGGCAAAATTCTTTCCATTTGTGGACCTGTGAAACTAGAAAACAAATCATTTGTTTTTCTTGCCTGTAGAATTCAGGGATTATAACAGCCTTTTTTCATTTCATTTTGTCTCTGTCCCTTTCAGTCCAAGCTGGTGGTGTTTCTTCTGGTATGACATTCTCAAAAACTCTGTAGCTCTCCTATGTATGCCTTAGAGGTTTACTAACAGGAGAGTCCTCCACAGATCTTTGCTGGATAATTCCATCTCTGTTCCTGGTTCTGATGAAATAATTGAGGGCATCCATGAGTCCCATGCTTAATTTCTTTAGCAGTAGTCCAAGATTGTCCAGCTACACCCTTGTTGTCTTTGGAGCCACTTTTTTAACAGTGAATCTCCTAATGTTAGCATCTTTTACAGTCTGGATAAGCTGAGAATTTCTCAAATCAAGTTTTGGTTCTTTTTGCCCAGCAGTTCCTAACTCAATTTATCTCTTGACCCTCACATTTTATTTTAAGCAGCAAAGAAGAAAGGGGGTAGCACCTTCTAAAAATTTGCTTGGAAATTTTTAGTTAAATATTCAAGTGCATGGCTTGTAAGTTCTGCTGTGTGTGCAGGCATAGAACACTATTTAGCTAAGTTTTCTGCCACTGTATTACAAGGATCTCCTTTCCTTCAGTGTCAAAAAATATGTTCTTTATTTCCTTCTGAGACCTCACCAGCAGCTACTTTAACATCCATATTTATACCAAAGATGTGTTTATGATGATTGAGATGCTCCCTAAGACAATTTGGTTTTGCTAGCATGCTTTTTCACTTCCTTCTGAGCCCTCACCAGCAATGCCTTCAGTGCTGGTATTTCTACCAGCAGTCTCTGCAGGCAGTTTAGGCTTTTTCTGTCATGCATGGCAAATTTCTTTCAGCCTCTACCCATCATCCAATTCCAAAGTCACTTTCATATTTTTGGCATTTGTTACAGGAGATTAAACTCTTAATGCCAAAATGTGTGTTATTTCCTGAATCTTCAAGTAATAAATTACCATAAGCTTGGTGGCTTAGAACAACAGAAATTTATTCTCTCCCAGTTTTGGAGGCCAGAAGTCCAAAATTAGTTTTACTGACCTAAATTTATGGTGTTGTCATGGCCACGCTTGCCCCTGTGGCTCTGAGTGTCTACTTCCTGTCTCCTCCAGCTTCTGGTGGCTGCTGGCATTCCTTGTATGTGGCTGTGTCACTCTGACCTCTAATTCTGTCATCACATTGCCTTTTCCTTTCTGTCTCATCCCTTTATGTATCCTCTTATACAGTTACATATGATTTCATCTAGGGCCCACATGACCAATCCAAAATTGTCACCCAATCTCAAGATCCTTAACTTAATCACATTTGCAAAGTCCTTTTTTTTGCCTTGTGAGAACTCATAGGTTCTGGGAGTTAGGACTTGGATACCTTTAGGAAATACCATAAATAGTTGAAAATCTTGTTTTTTAATACATTGAGTTTTCACCTGTTGTCATCATGACTTTGATAAGATTTTGTGCAAAAGTCCTATATTGATGCCCTAAGTTCTCTATTTGGATATTATGTGTTATTTCCTGCCACATTCAACGTAACACATCAGTATACCCATGTTTCTGACCCTTGGCAGTCTCCTATTGAAGTGATTCAACATGTTTGTTAAAATTATTTTCTATGTAAAGAGCATTGAGTATTAAATTGAACATTTGATATATTAAAAAACTATTTTTCTTGTTTGATGAGACCAAAGACAATTACTTGTTACTTTTCCTTAGCTAAATGAATCTACCTTTGATACTCAAATCACCAAGAAGATGGGCTGTTACAAGATCCTAGATGTGATGTATTCTCGTCTTCCAAAAGATGATGTTCACTCGAAGGAGTCTAAAATTAATCAGGTTTTCCATGGCTCATGTGTTACAGAAGGAAGTGAACTTACAAAGACACTTATTAAGTAAGATTTTTAGTTAATTTGGGGTTGTATTTGATTCATTAATATTTTTGATGCATGTATTTTATTCATGTATATAATGTGAATAAATGTTTATTTAAATATGAGTTTTTATGGTTTTCTCGTTTTTTTTCTTGTGCACAAACTACTTAGGTGTACTTTAATTTAGCAGGTTATGGGTAACGTGTTTTATCCTATACTCATCTTTTATAAGGAATAAAACTTCTTTTCTTTTATTGTTTTTTCCTACCATTTTCCTCCCTTAATAGGTTGATATATTTTTAGTGGCATGTTTTACAGCACGAAGGGATTTATGTATTTTATTTTTCCTGACCTCCATTTGAAATTAAAGGAATATTGCATGTTTAAGCAGGTTTTCTGTAAAATACAAAGCAGTCCAATACATTTTCTCTAAAAGTGGCCTTCTCATGAAGTTCCCTCTTAGTTAATATTGACACAGACATTGCCAGGCCTCGTTTGCCTTTCCCAAGCAAGCTGTTCCGTACTGTCCTCTTACCCGCACCCTTCTTTTACCTCCTCGGGGAATGATGTGCCCGGCATCCATTCATCTGCACTAACGAGACTTGGGCGTCCTGTTTTATTTCCCTTCATCTTCATCTCTCCGGCCTGCATGTCCACCCTGTCAGTCATCACATCGGGCGGGGGTTATCTGCTCAGCACTCCCAAGACTGGTGCCCTTTTCTCATCCTCCTTCCTTCACCTACAGTTGTAGCGTCTGGTGTTCTCTGGGGAACCACTGCAGTGTAGTCTCCTTCTCAGTTATTCTCCCCGTTCCCGGGCTTGTCTCTGTCAGTTCTGTCTGTGCTGCTGCTAGTCTGATAATACCTCTGCAGTGTGAACCTGGCTGTTTCATCCTCCTACCTGAAACACTTCAAAAGAACCTCATCTTCAGTAGCAGGGGCCAGCAAACTTTTCCTGTAAATGTCCCACTCGATAGTAACTATTTTCAGGTTTGCAGGCTATATGGTCTCTTACAACTACTGCAGTGTACTGGGAAAGCCGTCATAAACAATGTGGAAACGAAGGGGCATGGCTGTGTTCTGACAACACTGTTTTCAAAAGTAGTTGGCCACCTGGGCATTGTTTGGAGATCGCATTATGCAGAATTCACTCCAGGCTCCTTAGCGTGGCAGGCGAGCTCTTCCGGGAACGACCGCCTCTCCACCTTCGGCTCACTGCCAGGCACTGCCAGTTCCCACCTCATCTTCTGAACACGCAGTGTGGCTTGTGCCTTGCTGGAAGTGACACTCTTCTCTCTGCTCATAATCCTCTCATAACTTAGAAATCAAAATTCGGTTCCGATAATTTCTCTTAAAACCTTTGTTGGCTCTTTTGCCTGGGTTACCGTCCATCTTCCTTGTTTCCATGTCTTAACTTACCGTGCTTGTTGCTGTTGCTGTGCATACCACAGTGTGGTGAAATCCCTAGGCACTGTCTTCCCTCGAGGTGTGCGTGAATATAGTGACTTGCTTGACTTTTATTTTTGGTACCTGGTACTGTGCTGGGCGCAAACCTGACACTCGGAAAAGGCTAAACTGAATTGAGATCCTGTTGTCGGGCATTGTTGGGCTCTAGCAATGATTTCCCTGTTAGGTGAATTGATTTTTCACCTGGATCTACTCTGCAGATTGTGCTACGATGCATTTACAGAGAACATGGCGGGTGAGAATCAGTTGCTAGAGAGGAGAAGACTGTACCATTGTGCTGCGTACAACTGTGCCATTTCTGTTATCTGCTGTGTCTTCACCGAATTAAAATTTTACCAAGGTTTTCTGTTGAGTGAAAAACCTGAAAAGGTAGGCTTCTGAAATTTTCACTGTTGCTGCCATTGTAGGATTGCAAGTTAGATTATATGAATTAAAATTGTATCATAATTTGCACCTTCTTATAATATTAAAGATGTAGTTCTTTGAGTTCTGTATATATGTATTTTAAAGCCAAAATGCTTCCCCATGAATTATAAGTAGCGTTAACTCTATAGTAACATCAGCAATAACAATTTCCACTATTCAGATATTTTTATGACTTTTTGGATTTACAGAACTTGCTTATTTTTGAAAATCTGATTGACCTGAAACGCTGCTACACATTTCCTGTAGAAGTGGAGGTGAGTCAAATCTTTAATGGTGTTCCTAAGTTTAAAAAATTTACCAAGAGTTTATAGAAGAAAAAGCAATATGTTATGATGAACAAAAACTCCCAGTATCAAGTCTGCTTTGAACTATAAAATCTGGTAGTTTAATGTAGTTCAGCCTCTCAGGCACCTATAAAAACATGATCATAACTCGACTTTTTGCTCTTTTAGCTAGTAAAGGATAGAAAATGGCAATAAAAGGAGCTGGGAGGACATATGCCAGCAGTGTTTTGCTGAGTTAATTTATCTGTTCAGTGAAATTGAGATCCATCCAGATACAGAATTATAACGCTCTGGCCCTGCTTGGGTGATTTGGCAGGATAATGGGGGTGCTGTGAGCTGACGTCATGTGGATAAGTGGAAAACTTGCTGTGGCAAACGTGACAAGCTTGATTTTAGCCAAGCTGAGTTTGACACGCCAACCTCAGCGATTGGTAGGAGATTGTCACTGCAGCTTTTCACAGCCCATTGGAAATGGGAATTGGGCGGGCAGAGTGCCAGAGCTCTGGGTTGTCTGGGTCAGGAACTATCATTCATGTTCACCTGCCTGGCTGCTGACCTCGACCACATCTAAGTCGTTCATGAGTTCATGTAAATGGTTGCTTCCTGCCTTGTGCCCTTTTGGAACAAGACTGGGAACTTTTCTCAAGGTGTAACACTGTTCAAAGAACTAAAAATCCAAAAAATAATAGCACTAGTGTATTAAGCATTCAGACAGTTGGTATGTGTCACTTCTAAACTTTGCAAAAGCACTGTGAGGTGCTATGATATACCATAACCATGCAGTTGAGGAAACTGAGCTCGTAAGTAAAATACAGACTGTTAGTAATTTGGGCTGCCACATCTTAGCCCACCCTAGGTCCCCAAGCAATTTGGCAAAAAAATTATTTTTGCAGGTTGGCAAAGTTTTATTTATTTTTAAATGCTTATTTATTCATTTTGAGAGAGAGAGGGAGCACGAGCAGGGGCACAGAGAGAGAGTCCCAAGTAGGCTCTGCACTATCAGCACAGAACCCGACTCGGGGCTTGATGTCAGGAACCGCAAGATAATGACCTCAGCTAAAATCGAGTTGGATGCTTAACTAGCTGAGCACCCAGGTGCCTCAAAAAATTAATTTTTAAACAAGACTTTTATCAAATTTACTTTTTAAAAAGTATCCACAAAGAAATACAGGTGAGTGCCCTTAAGGAATGCTTTTCCCACAGATTCTCACAGAACCCCACTGAGGCAATTGCTACTAAACTAGAAAATCGTGATCAGGATTTTACAAAGTTTTAAGTGGTGTATTTGTTTTGCCTGATAGGTTCCTATGGAAAGAAGGAAAAAGTACATTGAAATTAGGAAAGAAGCCAGGGAAGCAGGAAATGGGGATTCAGGTAGGTTGTTTTTAAAAGATGAGAAAGATTCTAATAGTTGGTATTTGTTACGTAAATAAAAAATATTTTAAGTACACCAAAACATTGAAATAGAGTTTGAAAAGGTTTTAAGTGGCAAGTAGAATTTTACTTTGAAAGAAATTTAATCAGCTAAACTTTTACCTATGTAGAAAGATCTCAGAATGGCCAAAGAGGGCTGAGAAATGGTATGCTTTTTCTTAAAAGTGCAAGATTGGTTGATAGTTATCTATGTTTGTATATGGACTATGTCTGTATGTTGTTTAAATACATTCAGGAATCTGTGTTAAAATACAGATCTCATCCTGCCATTCCTCTGCTCCAAACCTCTGTCAGCTCCCACTTCCCTGAAGACAGAGCTGCCTAAGACCCCTGACCCACCTGCTGCCCCCCTGCTACTCTCCTGCTCACTCTGCTCCAGTAGCACTGCCCCCCTGCCTGTACCTGGAGGCACCAGGCTCCTTTTGGCCCCAGGGCATTTGCACATGATGTTTCCTCAGCCTAGAATAATCTTGGTCCCAGATATCAGCGTTTTGTTTAATGCCAGCCTTTGAAGGAAGTTGTCCTGGCTTCCTGTTATAAAATTATCTGTCTCTTGCTCCACATGCTCCCTGTTTCATTTTTTTGCTTAATTTTTCTTCATATCTTTTTTTTTTCCTGACTTGAGGATAAATTTTGGACCGGTTTTGTAAATTCTTTACATTTGTGAATTGGTTGTTTTTCAGTAGTATCTTTTCCCACATTTATGTTCGACTTTTTATGCAGAATGTACCCCGTCAAAATTTTAACTGCAAAGAAATTCTGTTAACATCATATTCAAAAATTGTATGTGGTTTAACTTAATTTCTTTGTCCATGACAGTACAGAATAACCGCTCACTAATGACAAAAGCAGGAGGAGGTGTCTCTTCCCCGTTTCCTTTTTGCTTTGTTAATCTGGATTATCAGTGGAGAATCACAGGATTGATAAAAGCCTTAGTTAACACAGTCTTTTAATTTTATTAATATCATTTGAGCTTAGAGAAATACATTTTTTACTAATTTGAATAAATGTATTTTGTTCTTTATATCTTAGGTGGCCCTCATTATATATCTTCCTTGTCGTATTTGGCAGACAGCAGCCTGAGTGAGGAAATGAGTCAATTTGATTTCTCAACTGGAGTTCAGAGCTATTCATACGGTTCCCAAGACCCTAAATCTACCACTGGTCATTTTCGGAGACGGGTGATCACATGTCACATATTAAAAAATATTGTTGGCATTTATAAAGGAATGGGGCTTCATACTTAGGGGAAACTAGTTCTGTGTCAGTAGTCCTCAGAGAATAGCGTGCGGAGAATTTTCCAAGATCTGAGTCCCAGCTTTCCATCCTCTAGACTCAGCAATTGGATTTTGTCAGTACAGGAAAGAAAGCTGTCTGCAAGGGCTGATTCACAGTAACCAGTGTCCATGAGATTACTGTTTTAAATCAGAACTGCATTTAAGGGTTTCCAGTGAGAAAGACGACTACCATACTCAGAGGTCTTGCTGGTAGGACTGTTGCATTCTCTCACTACAGAAAACGAAGAAGCTGTTTGAATACTTGATGTTATCTAACTGAGATAACTGAATGCATCTGTATTCACAGATAATAGCTTGACCTCGTAAACAGACAGGAAACTTGTAGGTACACAGACACCTGTGCACCTACACAGACACACACATGTGTACATATGTGTAAAAGCAGGAGTTCCACAGATACATCTGATTCCTGTCCAGGGTTCATTCAAGTTTTTTCCCTTTCCAGTTTCTTTGATATGCACTAACTTCTTTCTCTCAACCCCTTTTCTTTCCTCTATACTGATGTCCTCCCGGAGTGGGTCCTGAACCACAGGCGGGCACCTCACTCTCTCCTTCTCCATCCCCAGACATTGCCAGGCAGCTCTTGTCCCCTCTGGTCTGCCCAGCGGCTTTTTGCCCGAGGAGGGTGGGAGCAGTGCAGCGTTTTTGAAGTTGAGTTTGTACCTTACGTTGCCTCTTGGGTTGGCTTCTCTCTTTTTTAATGACTGTTTCAAAGAGGAGCCATTCATTAGTTCTTTCACTTAGATTATGTCATACATCTCTGCTGGGCAATAAAAGAGTGTGACTTTGTTCTGTTATGACCACACTGGCTAGTGAGACTCCTCTTTTGTGAACAGGCCATTTACATTGAGGCATCTTGGGTTCAATCCTCGTGCCTTCAGTTTGATCGCATGACTGAGTCCTAGTTCAGATGTATCTAGTCCTTGTGAGCAGCATCTTGATATACAATAATTTTTACTGAAAAACATGTTGAGTAGATCTGAATGCAGTCAAATATTGTAACTCCTTTGACACCTTACCAAGTATATGGAAAAAGGGACATTAAGATTATTCTAATTGATTTTTGTGGCTGATTGAATGTGGTTTTTTCTTGTCTCTTATAAACCTGATAGTGTGTAAAATTTACTGTTTCAGTGCTCATTTAGCACTGTTCCTAGTAGAACATAACATCACTTCCTGTCATTTCTAAAACCCCCAGTTTATAGAAATTATCCATTGTCTTTGGGAGGAAAGAGACCATACCCACAATGGTTATAAGAAGACTCCTTTTCCAAATACTGTACATCTTTGGGAAGTGATGTTCTGAAATAGTTCCTGCTACCAGGGCAGACAGAATTACAGAATTATGTAGGGCCATTTTATTCCTCTTTCTACCCAGTTTCTGTAAGCACTTTAACTGTCTAAAAATTTCTTCTTGGGATTTCTCAAATCTTTCTTTTCTGAAAATTATCTTCCTGGGAAATATCCAGATAAATTGTTCAGCTGTGTGTGTGTGTGTGTGTGTGTGTGTGTGTGTGTGTGTGTGTAAAATTTACTATGTATATAAAACCTCAATTCATTACATTTATAAAATAATTATCTCTGCTGTAATTTCTAAGAGAATTTTAGGGTCAACAATGGTTTAAAAATTTTGTTCTTTTATTAAAGTATCAAAGCAAATTAAGGACTTTATGAAGTTTTTCAGAGAAAAACTCATTTTCAGTTTACTGAGAAAAGAAATGTTGGTAAAAGTTTATCTTAAAATTATGTGTCAGTAGCTCCACATTCTCCATAACATGGCAACTAAGAATCATGGAGACTATTGTTCTCAAGATATTGAGCATTCTTGGGCCTCCTAGACAGAAACATTTGGAAAGATCTTTGTGTTTGTACAAAGCAACACATGTCTGCATGGATGCTATAACCTGAGCATGACCCCCAAGGAGATCTCTCCCCATGAGGAGATCAGAGGAGAATTATGTATCTATAACTTAAGGAAGATATGAGGTCCTGTAATTTTTTCTAAGTTGTTTAATAAGAAAACCTAACAAGTATATTTGATATTATTACCCAAGTATCATTGTTACCTAAGTGTGTGTTTTGTGATATTGCCCCCAAAGTCAGAATATCACATGCACTGAAATTTTATTTATTATTTTTAATTTTTTATTTATTTTAGAGAGAGAGAGAGCACAAGTGGGGGAGAGGGGCAGAGGGAGAGAGCGATAGAATCCCAAGCAGGTTCCACACTCAGTGTGGAGCCTGACAGAGGGCTTGATCCCATGACCCTGGGATCATGACCTGCACTGAAATCAAGAGTTGGATGCCCAACCGACTGGCCCACCGACCCAGAGGCCCCTGTATACTAAAAATCTAACAGTGTACTCTGCATCATCAGATTCTTCCCTTTTCCTAGGATTATAAAGATCCCGTGATCCAAGATGCTGTCCTGGAGTTAGAAATGGATGAGCTTAATCAACATGAATGTATGGCAACCATGACAGCCCTGATTAAGCACATGCAAAGAAATCAGATCCTACCTAAAAGAGAAGAGGTTTGTTTCTGCTAATCTGATGGTGTCTCATTTAATACTGTTTATTGCTATCACAGTAAGAATGAACACTTAATATCAAATACCAAATTCTGTATCTAATAAACGTGATTTTTGTTGCTTGTGTCTTAAATTTTTTAAACAATTTTAATGTTTATTTATTTATTTTGAGAGAGACCAGAGGAGGGGCAGAGAGAGAGAGGGAGAGAGAGAATCCTAAGCAGGCTCCATGCTGTCAGCACAGAGCCAGACATGGGGCTTGATCTAACAAACCCTGAGATCGTGACCTGAGCTGAAGTCAAGAGTCAGATGCTTGACTGACTGAGCCACCCAGGAGCCTCTTGTTACTTGTCTCTTATTTTGTCATCTCATGATATCGAAGTGTGAAGTTATTTTATTCCACTTTTTAAGGTAACTTTGAATGGATTATTTCAGGGTTCGGTGCCAAGCAGTCTTCCCCCTTGGATGAAATTTCTTCATGACAAACTAGGAAATCCATCAGTATCATTAAATATCCGTCTCTTCTTAGCCAAGCTTGTTATTAATACAGAAGAGGTAAGTAATTTATTATTTCTTTAAAAATTCTTTGCAGTTTTATGTATGTACTTAAAACTCCTAATAAAGAAATGATGTAAAGGAACAGAGCATGACGTTTTTGTTCTCTGAACAAATTTGTTCAACATCAATCTTTTAATCATTTTTTCAACTTGAAAATTAAATTTTATTGTGTTAGAAATGATCTTTTTATAAAGCACGTGTTGGCACTTTCTAATGGGTTCCAGCCTAATTAGTTTATAGGAGCAAAAATGGTGAAAATATTCCTATTAATGATATTTGAAAAAGACCCGACTTTTAGATAATTGCTGAATTTATCAGTTGGTTTATGTATAGCACCACATCAGGGGAGACTTCTTCCACCGGTGGCAGTTAGGGAAGAGAGCCCTTGAGTGACGTGAAAAGTGCAGTGGGAATTTATATTCTGTGTAGAAAGAACACTGTGGGCAGAGACGGCCTCTGACAGAGCCAGACATGTCTCCATTGACAGCACAGACCATGGGCACATGGTCCAGAGAAGTGTGGCCACATGGCTTGGGCGGGTGAGCTAGGCCAGGTCATCAGGATTCATGTAGAGGGTGCAGCTCATTTGTTGAGCAATAAGGAGCCACTGATGGGTGCCAGGTGGAATGATGTGATCCACGTTGCTCCATACAAAGTCCTTTTAGGCAGCACTGCAAATTGAGGGGCTGTAGCAGGGCCCGTGTTCCCCAGGGTCACACCTGATTTCTAGCTCCCAGGGCTGCTGTAACAGTGGAACCACAGACCGGGTGGCTTAAACAACAGAAACTGATTGCCTCATGGTTCTGAAAGCCAGAAGCCTGAGATCAAGGTGTTGGTGGGGGTGGTTCCTTTTGAGGGCTGGGATTGAGAATCTGTTCCAGGCCTCTCTTCCAGTTTATGGTGGCCTCAGGCATTTTTTTTTTTTTTTTCAGCACATAGATGCTGTTTTTCTTGAGTCTTCACATTGGCTTTCCTCTCTGCATCTGTCTCAGTATGTACAAATTTTCCCTTTTAATAAGGACATTGTCATTGGATTAGAGCCCATCCTAATGACCTCTCCTAACTTGATAATCTTCAGAGACCCTATTTCTAAATCAGGTCACATTTATAGATGTTGAGAATTAGTACTTCAGTATCCTTTTGGAAGACACAGAACAACCCATAATGCTTGGGGTCACACGTGATTTCTAGCTCATGTTCCTGAGTGCTGACTTGATGGCTACCAGAAAGGGAGCTGGTGTCTTTATTTCTGGGTCATTTCTTGGTAGCCTGGGAGTGGGTAAGCAGGTTGACAAGGAAGCATGCTGAACTTGTTCACACATGTGGATGTGAGTTGCCTCTGAGACATCACTGAGAGATTTCCTGGGGTGTTGTGCGTGTCGGAGGCTCAGGAGTGACTAGGGGAAGGGTTTGCAAAAGATGTTCCAGAGGCTCCGTTGTCTTACAGAAGAAAAGATTAGAACTTGCGTTTACATTTATTATTAAAATTTCAACATTTATGTATTTTCTTTATTGATATATTTTTAAGTTTTTATTTAGATTCCAGTTAGCATACAGTGTAATATTAGTTTCAAGTGTAGAATTTAGTGATTCGGCACTTAAATACAGCACCCAGTGCTCATCACAAGGGCCCTTCTTAATATGCTTCACCTATTTAACCCATCCTCCCCGCCCCTCCACCTCCCCTCTGGTAACCCTCAGTTTGTTCTCTGTAGTTAAGAATCTATTTCTTGGTTTCTTCCCTTTTCCACCCCCCAAGTTTTGTGCGGTTTTTTTCTTAAATTCCACACATGAGTGAAATCATATGGCATATATCTTTCTCTGACTAAATTATTTCACTTAGCATATTACTCTCTAGCTCCGTCCCCATTGTTGTAAATGGCAAGATTTCATTCTCTTTTATAGGTGAGTTTTATACACACACACACCCCCCATCTTCTTTACCCATTCATCAATTGATGGACACTTGAGCTGCATGTATTTCTTGGCTGTTGCAGATAATGCTGCTAGAAACATCAGCGTGCATGTATCCCTTTGGGTTTTTTTTTGTTTGTTTGTTTTTGGTTTTGTTGTCTTAAGTAGGCTTCAAACCCAGTGTGGAGCCCAGTGCGGGGCTTGAACTCATGACCCTGAGGGTCAAGACTTGAACCAAGGTCAAAAGTCAGATGCTTAACCAACTGAGCCACCCAGGAGCACCTGCATATATCCCTTTGATTTAGTGTTTTCATAGTCTTTAGTTAAATACCCAGTAGTGCAATTGCTGGATCATAGGGTAGTTAGTTCTATTTTTAATATTTTGAGGAACCTCCATACTGTTTTCCAGAGTGGCTGCACCAGTTTGCATTCCCACCAAAAGTGTAAGAGAGTTCCCCTTGCTCCCCATCCTCTCCAACATTTGTTTCCTTTTTGTTGTTTTTTAATGTTTATTTATTTATTTATTTGAGAGAGAGAGAGAGAGAGAGCATGTGTGAGCTAGGGAGAGGGAATCCTAAGCAGGCTTTGTGCTGTCAGCTCAGAGGCAGACATGGGACTCGATCCCACGAACCGTGAGATCATGATCTGAGCTGAAACCAGGAGTCAGACTCTTAACCAACAGAGCCACCCAGGCACCCCTCTGTGTTGTTAACTTTAGCCATTGTGACTGGTGTGAAGTGATAGGTCATTGTAGTTTTGACTTGTACTTCCCTGATTGATGAGTGATGTTGAGCATCTTTTCATGTGTCTGCCGGTCTTCTGTAGATTTCCTTTGGAAAAAAAGCCTATTCATGTCTTCTATTTTTTAACTGGCTTATTGTTTTTTTGGGTGAATTTGAGAAGTTCTTATAGACTTTGGATTCTAGCCCTTTATCAGATAGGTCATTTGCAAACCTCCATTCTGGAAGTTGCCTTTTAGGCATAGGTTGCCTCAACAAAGCTAAAAGGCAACCTTTGGAATGGGAGATAATTGTAAATGACATAGATGGTATCTAAAGTCTATAAAGAACTTCTAAAAAAACAACCCATTTAAGAAGTGGGCAGAAGACATGAATAGACACTTTTCCAAAGAAGACATCCAAAAGGCTTTTTAGTTCTGTCGATTGTTACCTTCACCGTGCAGCAGCTTTTTATTTCAGTGAAGTCCCTGTACATTTTTGCTTTTGTTTCCCTTGCCTCTGGAGATAATATCTAGTAAGAAGTTCCTATGGCCGATGTCAGAGGTTACTGCCTATGTTCTCCTCCAGGATTTTAATGGTTTCCTGTCTCACATTTAGGTCTTATATCCATTTTGAGTTCCATTTTTGTGTATGGTGTAAGAAAGTGGTCCAGTTTCATTCTTCTACATGTTGCTGTCCAGTTTTCCCAGCACCATTTTTTTAAGAGACAGTCTTTTTCCTATTGAATATTCTTGCCTCCTTTGTCAAAGGTTAGTTCGCCATATACGTGTGGGTTCATTTCTGGGTTTTCTATTCTGTTCCATTGATCTTTGTGTCTGTTTTTGTACCAGTACCATACTGTGTTAATCACTCTTTCTTTGCAATACAACTTGAAGTCCAAAATTATGATGCGTCTAGCTTTGCTTTTCTTTTTTCCAGATTGTTTTGGCTATTCAGGGACTTTTGTAGTTCCATACAGATTTTAGGATTATTTGTTCTAGCTCTGTGAAGAGCACTGGTGTTATTTTGTTAGGGATTGCACTGAACGTATAGATCACTTTGGGTAGTAACGATATTTTAACACTATTTGTTCTTCCTATCCATGAGCATGGATGGAATGTTTTTCCATTTCTTTGTGTCTTCCTCAATTTCTTTCATTAAGTTTTATAGTTTTCAGAGTACAGATCTTTTCCCTCTTCGGTTAGGTTTATTCCTGGGTATCTTGTGGGTTTTGGTACAATTGTGAGTGGGGTCAATTGCTTGATTTCTCTTTCTGCAAGTTCATTATTGGTATATAGAAATGTAACCGGTTTCTGCACACTGATTTTGTATCCTGTGACTTTACTGAATTCATTTGTCAGTTCTAGCAGTTTTTTTGGTGGAGTCTTTTGTGTTTTCTATGTAGAGTATCATGTCATCTGCAAATAGTGAAAGTTTGGCTTCTTCCTTGGCTGATTTGGATGCCTTTTATTTGTTTGTGTTGTTTGAGTGCTATGGTTAGGACATTCAGTACTATGTTAAATAACAGTGGTCAGAGTAGACATCACTATCTTTTTCCTGAACATAGAGGAAAAGCTCTCAGTTTTTACCCATTGAGGATAATATTAGCTGTGGGTTTTTCATGTATGGCCTTTATTATGTTGATGTATGTTTCCTTTAACTCTACTTTGTTGAGTTTTTGTCATGAATGGATGTTGTACTTTGTCCAGTGCTTTTCTGCATCTATTCAAAGGATCATATGGTTCTTATCCTTCCCTTCATTAATGTGATGTATTACATTGATTGAGTTGTGAAAATTGAACCACCCTTGCAGCCCAGTTATAAATTTCATTTGATTGTGATGAATCACAATTTTATTGTATTGTTGAATTCAGTTTGCTGATATTTTATTGAGTATTTTTGCATCCATGTTTATCAGGGTATTGCCTTTTAGTTCTCTTTTTTAATGGAATCTTTTTCTGGTTTCAGTTAAAAATTTCAACTTTTAAACTTATTCATTTATCATACAGATCTTCCTTGACTTATGATGAAGTTATATCCCAATAAACCCAGCATAAGTTGAAGCTATCATAAGTCAAAAATGCATGTAGTACACCTACCTTGCTGAATGAACATCATAGCTTAGCCTCACCTACCTTAAACATGCTCAGAGTGTTTATGTCCATCTGTAGTTGGGTAATATCATCTAACAAAAGCCCATTTTATAATGAGGTGCTGAATATCTCATGTAATTTATTCAGTGCTGTGCTGAAAGTGAAAGCCAGAGTGGATGTATGGGTACAGGATGGTTTTAAGTGTTATCAGTTGCTCCCTCGTGATAGCATAGCTGACAGGGAGCTATAGTGCAGGTGCCGCTGCCCCTGCTCAGTGTCTTGGGGCTATCATCCCACACACTGCTGGCCCAGAAGGTAAAAGTTAAAAGTACAGTTTCTACTGAAAGTGTGTGGCTTTCATGGCATGATTAAGTCCAAAAATCTTAAGTTGAACCATCAGAAGTCAGGTACTGTCTGTAGTTTAATAATAAAGAAGTTTGTGGAGATCGGGGGAAGATGGCGGCATAGGAGGACTCTGGGCTCACCGCGTCCTGCTGATCACTTAGATTCCGCCCACACTTGCCTAAATAACCCAGAAAACCGCCAGAAGACCAGCAGAATGGAGTCTCCGGAGCCAGGCGGAGACAAGAGGCCCACGGAAGAGGGTAGGAAGGGCGGAGAGGCGGTGTGCGCTCCACGGACTGGCGGGAGGGAGCTGGGGCAGAGGGGCGGCCCGCCAGCCAATCAGAGCCCCGGAGTCTGGCTTGCAAAAGTGGAGGGGCCGGACGGAGTGTGTTCCGACAGCAAGAGGGACTTGACATCTGGAAGGTTATAAGCTAACAGCTCTGCTAGGAGAGCAGGAAGGCTGGAGGACAACGGAAGGGAGAGTGGCTGAGCCCCGGGACGAAAGAGCTCAGTTTGTCGGGGAACAAAGGCGCTCGCCAGCGCCATCTCCCTCGCCCATCCCCCTCGCCCATCCCCCAGCCAAAATCCCAAGGGAACCGGTTCCTGCCAGGGAACTTGCTGGCACCATGCAAACACCCAATGCTGTGCTTCTGCGGATCCATCCCTCCGGAGGGTCTGACTCCCTCCCGGTGCCGCAGGGCCCCTCCCGAAATGGATCTCCGAAGGAAAAGCGAGCTGAGCCAGCCCCTCCCGCCCCTGTGCACCTTGCCGATCCACCCCAGCTAATACGCCAGATCCCCAGCACCACAAGCCTGGCAGTGTGCAAGTAGCCCAGAGGGGCCACACCACCCCACAGTGAATCCCGCCCCTAGGAGAGGAGGCACACATCAGTCTGACTGTGGCCCCAGCGGTGGGCTGGGGGCAGACATCGGGTCTGACTGCGGCCCTACCCACCAACGCAAGTTATTCAAGATAGCACAGGGGAAGTGCCCCACAGTTCTGCACCACTCCAGGGACTATCCAAAATGACGAAACGGAAGAATTCCCCTCAAAAGAATCTCCAGTAAATAACGACAGCTAACGAACTGATCAAAAACGATTTAAACAATATAACAGAAAGTGAATTTAGAATAATAGTCATAAAATTAATCGCTGGGCTTGAAAACAGTATAAAGGACAGCAGAGAATCTATTGCTACAGAGATCAAGGGACTAAGGAACAGCCAGGAGGAGCTTAAAAATGCTATAAAAGAGCTGCAAAATAAAATGGAGACCATCACGGTTCAGATTGAAGAGGCAGAGGAGAGAAGAGGGGAACTAGAAGATAAAATTATGGAAAAGAAGCTGAGAAAAAGAGAGGTAAAAAAATCCAGGAGTATGAGGGGAAAATTAGAGAACGAAGTGATGCACTAAAGAGAATTTACGCATAATTGGTATTCCAGAGGAGGAAGAGAGAGGGAAAGGTGTTGAAGGTGTACTTGAAGAAATAATAGCTGAGAACTTCCCTGATCTGGGGAAGGAAAAAGGCATTGAAATCCAAGAGGCACAGAGAACTCCCTTCAGACGTCACTTGAATCAATCTTCTGCACAACATATCATGGGGAAACTGGCAACATACAAGGATAAAGAGAAAATTCTGAAAGCAGCTAGGGATAAACGTGCTTTAACATATAAAGGGAGACCTATAAGACTCGTGACCGATCTCTCTACTGAAACTTGGCAGGCCAGAAAGGAATGGCAGGAGATCTTCAATGTGATGAACAGAAAAAAAAAATATGCAGCTGAGAATCCTCTATCCAGCAAGTCTGTCATTTAGAATAGAAGGAGAGATAAAGGTCTTCCCAAACAAACAAAAACTGAAGGAATTTGTCACCACTAAACCAGCCCTACAAGAGATCCTAAGGGGGATCCTGTAAGACAAAGTACCAGAGACATCGCTACAAGCATGAAACCTACAGACATCACAATGACTCTAAACCCATATCTTTCTATAATAACACTGAATGTAAATGGACTCAATGCACCAACGAAGAGACATAGGGTATCAGAATGGATGAACAAACAAGACCCATCTATTTGCTGTCTATGAGAGACTCATTTTAGACCTCAGGACACCTTCCGATTGAGAGTGAGGGAATGGAGAACTATTTATCGTGCCACTGGAAGTCAGAAGAAAGCTGGAGTAGCCATACTTATATCCGGCAAACTAGACTTTAAATTAAAGGCTGTAACAAGAGATGAAGAAGGGCATTATATAATAATTACAGGGTCTATCCATCAGGAAGAGCTAACAATTATAAATGTCTATGTGCCGAATACAGGAGCCCCCAAATATATAAAACAATTACTCATAAACATAAGCAACCTTATTGATAAGGATGTGGTAATTGCAGGGGACTTTAACACCCCACTTACAGAAATGGATAGATCATCTGGACACACGGTCAATAAAGAAACAAGGGCCCTGATTGATACATTGGATCAGATGGACTTGATAGTTATATTTAGAACTCTGCATCCCAAAGCAACAGAATATACTTTCTTCTCGAGTGCACATGGAACATTCTCCAAGATAGATCCAATACTGGGTCACAAAACAGCCCTTCATAAGTATACAAGAATTGAAATCATATCATGCATACTTTCAGACCACAATGCTATGAAGCTTGAAATCAACCACAGGAAAAAGTCTGAAAAACCTCCAAAAGCATGGAGGTTAAAGAACACCCTACTAAAGAATGAGTGGGTTAACCAGGCAATTAGAGAAGAAATTAAAAAATATATGGAAACAAACGAAAATGAAAATACAACAATCCAAATGCTTTGGAATGCAGCGAAGGCAGTCCTTAGAGGAAAATACATTGCAATCCAGGCCTATCTCAAGAAACAAGAAAAATCCCAACTACAAAATCTAACAGCACACCTAAAGGGAACAGAAGCAGAACAGCAAAGGCAGCCTAAACCCAGCAGAAGAAGAGAAATAATAAAGATCAGAGCAGAAATAAACAATATAGAATCTAAAAAAACTGTAGAGTAGATTGACGAAACCAAGGGTGGGTTTTTTGAAAAAATAAACAAAATTGATAAACCTCTAGCCAGGCTTCTCAAAAAGAAAAGGGAGATGATCCAAATAGATAAAATCATGAATGAAAATGGAATTATTTCAACCAATCCCTCAGACATACAAGCAATTATCAGGGAATACTATGAAAAATTATATGCCAACAAACTGGACAACCTGGAAGAAATGGACAAATTCCTAAACACCCACAGTCTTCAAAAACTCAATCAGGAGGAAATAGAAAGCTTGAACAGACCCATAACCAGCAAAGAAATTGAATCAGTCATCAAAAATCTCCCAACAAATTAAAGCAGAGATAATACCTATCCTTCTCAAGCTGTTCCAAAAAATAGAAAGGGAAGGAAAACTTCCAGACTCATTCTATGAAGCCAGTATTACTTTGATTCCTAAACCAGACAGAGACCCAGTAAAAAAAGAGAACTACAGGCCAATATCCCTGATGAATATGGATGTAGAAATTCTCAATAAGATACTAGCAAATCGAATTCAACAGCATATAAAAAGAATTCTTCACCATGATCAAGTGGGATTCATTCCTGGGATGCAGGGCTGGTTCAACATTCGCAAATCAATCAATGTGATACATCAATTAATAAAAGAAAAGAACCATATGATCCTGTCAATCGATGCAGAAAAGGCCTTTGACAAAATCCAGCACCCTTTCTTAATAAAAACCCTCGAGAAAGTTGGGATAGAAGGAACATACTTAAAGATCATCAAAGCCATTTATGAAAAGCCCACAGCTAACATCATCCTCAATGGGGAAAAACTGAGAGCTTTTTCCCTGAGATCAGGAAGACGACAGGGATGCCCACTCTCACCCCTGTTGTTTAACATAGTGTTGGAAGTTCTAGCATCAGCAGACAACAAAAGGAAATCAAAGGCATCAAAATTGGCAAAGATGAAATCAAGCTTTCACATTTTGCAGATGACATGATATTATACATGGAAAATCGGATAGACTCCACCAGAAGTCTGCTAGAACTGATACATGAATTTAGCAAAGTTGCAGGATACAAAATCAATGTACAGAAATCAGTTGCATTCTTATACACTAATAATGAAGCAACAGAAAGACAAATAAAGAAACTGATCCCATTCACAATGGCACCAAGAAGTATAAAATACCTAGGAATAAATCTAACCAAAGATGTACAAGATCTGTATGCTGAAAACTATAGAAAGCTTATGAAGGTAATTGAAGAAGATATAAAGAAATGGAAAAACATTCCGTGCTCATGGATTGGAAGAATAAATATTGTCAAAATGTCAATACTACCCAAAGCACTCTACACTTTCAATGCAATCCCAATCAAAACTGCACTAGCATTCTTCTCGAAACTAGAACAAGCAATCCTAAAATTCATATGGAACCACAAAAGGCCCCGAATAGCCAAAGTAATTTTGAAGAAGAAGACCAAAGCAGGAGGCATCACAATCCTAGACTTTAGCGTCTACTACAAAGCTGTAATCATCAAGACAGCATGGTATTGGCACAAAAAGAGACACATAGACCAATGGAATAGAATAGATACCCCAGAACTAGACCCACAAACATATGGCCAACTAATCTTTGACAAAGCAGGAAAGAACATCCAATGGAAAAAAGACAGTCTCTTTAACAAATGGTGCTGGGAGAACTGGACAGCAACATGCAGAAAGTTGAAACTAGACCACTTTCTCACACCATTCACAAAAATAAACTCAAAATGGATGAAGGACCTGAATGTGAGACAGGAAACCATCAAAACTCTGGAGGAGAAAGCAGGAAAAGACCTCTCTGACCTCAGCCGTAGCAATTTCTTACTTGACACATCCCGAAAGGCAAGGGAATTAAAAGCGAAAATGAACTACTGGGACCTTATGAAGATAAAAAGCTTCTACACAGCAAAGGAAACAACCAACAAAGCTAAAAGGCAACCAACGGAATGGGAAAAGATATTTGCAAATGACATATCGGACAAAGGGCTAGTATCCAAAATCTATAAAGAGCTCACCCAACTCCACACCCAAAAAACAAATAACCCAGTGAAGAAATGGGCAGAAAACGTGAATAGACACTTCTCTAAAGAAGACATCCGGATGGCCAACAGGCACATGAAAGGATGCTCAACGTTGCTCCTCATCAGGGAAATAACAAATCAAAACCACACTCAGATATCACCTCACGCCAGTCAGAGTGGCTAAAATGAACAAATCAGGAGACTATAGATGCTGGAGAGGATGTGGAGAAACGGGAACCCTCTTGCACTGTTGGTGGGAATGCAAATTGGTGCAGCCGCTCTGGAAAGCAGTGTGGAGGTTCCTCACAAAATTAAAAATAGACCTACCCTATGACCCAGCAGTAGCACTGCTAGGAATTTACCCAAGGGATACAGGAGTACTGATGCATAGGGGCACTTGTACCCCAATGTTTACAGCAGCACTCTCCACAATAGCCAAATTATGGAAAGAGCCTAAATGTCCATCAACTGATGAATGGATAAAGAAATTGTGGTTTATATACACAATGGAGTACTACGTGGCAATGAGAAAGAATGAAATATGGCCCTTTGTAGCAACATGGATGGGACTGGAGAGTGTTATGCTAAGTGAAATAAGCCATAAAGAGAAAGACAGATTCCATATATTTTCACTCATATGTGGATCCTGAGAAACTTAACAGAAGACCATGGGGGAGGGGAAGGAAAAAAAAAAGAGGTTAGAGTGGGAGAGAGCCAAAGCATAAGAGACTCTTAAAAACTGAGAACAAACTGAGGGTTGATGGGGGGTTGGAGGGAGGGGAGGGTGGGTGATGGGTATTGAGGAGGGCACCTTTTGTGATGAGTTCTGGGTGTTGTATGGAAACCAATTTGACAATAAATTTCATATATTGAAAAAAAATAAAAAATTAAAAAAATTTAAAAAAGAAGAAAAAAATAAAACTATACAACAACAAAAAAAAACAAAACGAAGTTTGTGTTTGTAATTTGTAAATAAATCAATACATACATGGAGAGTGTTCGAACTTTTCTTTACTTACGGGGTGTATAAACAAAGATTTGAGACCACACAGATTTAAGGTGTGAGAGTAGTCCCTGAGGAAACATATTTAATAAAAACAAAGTGGCGAAGGTTAATAAGATAGGTAGCTTGAATTATATCTTAATCTGTTCATTTGCATCAAAATAGCATTCTTGTGCAATTTCTAAAATAAACTAAATTGAATTTAGAATATGGGTACATTTTCTTTAGATTTCAGAGGTCTTGAGAAAATGAAGTCAATAACACAATAACTTCTATAATATAAGAAATGAAAGAACATCAGCCACATGCGTCTACCTAATTTTTATATTCTCGTTTTTCATATACTCTATGCATTTGCATAAAATAACAGTTCTCTAGAGCTGCATATTATTCAGATAGGATAAGATTGATAAAGAGTACTTTCATTTTGATTTTTAAGAGCATAGTTATATCAGGTTTTCAACAAAGAAAATATCAGAAGTCCATTTGCCTTGTATTGTGGTTTCAAGGACCCATGAGGAGAGAATTCAACAGAGAATCTGATCTGATGAAGCAGGGTAATTGTTGGAATTTACATCTGTTTTGGATTTAGGTCAAGTCATAATATTAAATTTTAGCTGATGGAGGATATGTTCCTAAATTAATAATTTGGTTATTCAAAATAATTTTTTTGCTGTTTGACTTTTAAATTCTCTTCCAGGTCTTCCGCCCTTATGCGAAGTATTGGCTCAGCCCCTTGCTGCAGCTGGTGGTTTCTGAAAACAATGGAGGAGAAGGAATTCACTACATGGTGGTCGAGATAGTGGTGACTCTTCTTTCGTGGACAGGAATAGCTACTCCTGTGGTAAGAATGGACACGTCTTTTATGGGGTGGTATGTCAGTCTCTTGCTGGTACCATAAACAAATTGATGACAGATAATCCAAGCTCCTCTTAATGACTTAAGAGTCACCATTTTTAACATTAATTGTCATGTTGCTGTGGTCCTGTTATACCAATGGCTTCGTACTGCTTCAGGTCTGTTTTCTTAGATTTCTGATTTCTTAGATTTCTTTCGATAATGCCTCTGACTTGGCTTTTATTTTTAAGCTATCAGGTATTTATTTTGTTTGTTGCTTTTATTTGCTAGGATCTTGGAAAGTAGACTAATGATTTCTTAAAAATAAGTGTGAAATAAATGTCAGTAGACCCTGAATATTAGGTCTTGAAAACTTCTGTTGTAACTAAAGTCTGTGGATGTTTTGGCATTTGTTTTGCCAGCTTACTTACTTCCCTAGTATTGACATGGACCCGTTAATGGTTGAAATTGCCAAAAAAGTAACCACCAGGTGAATGATACTGTGTCACCCTGAGGCAGTCTCGTGGCTTCCGCCGGCACAGATCTGTGTGCTCTGGAGCTTTGCCATTCACATAGAAACATTAGCACTAATAAGCGCCAAGAGTTTTCGTGTGGGAATATCCTGAGAACTTTCCTTACTAAACATAACATATGGACATAGAGCTTTTACATGCATTTGTATCTGGATGTGCCTATCTTATTTCACAGTAAACCAAATTTGGATTTCTTAGCTTTAAGGTGGTAAATGTTTTCATGTTATTAAGCAGAGTAAAATTGTGTTAGTATTTAGTTTAGCTTAGGAACCATTGGGAAAGATTGAGTTAAATGTCAGGTGCAGGGTTGAGTTTGAGAGAGCCGAACTGCTAGGTGTCAGAATAGCTGCATAAAGCAACGAGTCAAAGTAAGAACCAAGTGAAGCCTTTTGTCACTTGCGGTAGGGGCTAAAGCCAGAGGAAGTGGACTCCCCTTGTCCATTTCCCCCATGGAACATTGCAGCTTAGTCTGGCCGAGGGTCAGGTGGTTTAGCACAGATCCGAGGGTCATCTCACTGTTGAGGGACCCCTGAATTAAAGGCTCCAGCAGTTTTATGAGACCATAAAAGGAGTCAGAAGAAAAGTGTTTTCACAGTTGCCCTTCCTCTTATAAGGAGCTCTCAGCGGAGACGCCTGGAGAAGATGAAGAGAAATGAAGGTGCCGGGGGTTACGAGTGCAAATATGTGACAAGCGTGACCAGTCTGGGGGGTGGAGGGTGGAGGGTGGATGGCTAAGGGTCTGACTGTATCTACCCTTGGAGACTGCAGAGCCCTGGCTCTGTTCCAGCCTGGTGCCAGAGGGTAGCTTGTCCGTCCATAAGGCCTGCCAGCAAAGCCTTTGTCATTGCCTGTGGTTGTCCTTGAAAAATCACACATAGTTTTACACCAGAAGCCTCAGTATACTGGCAGGTTTCTTTTATAAATGGACTGTTGGATTAAAAAAATGTTTTTCCAGAGTGGAATGCTACATATTAATACAGAATTTCTATACCTTTTTAGGGGGTCCCTAAAGATGAAGTGTTAGCAAATCGATTGCTTCATTTCCTAATGAAACATGTTTTTCATCAAAAAAGAGCTGTGTTTAGACATAACCTTGAAATTATAAAAACCCTTGTTGAATGCTGGAAGGATTGTTTATCTGTCCCTTACAGGTACAAATTTACTACATTTTGCAGTATTGCTTAGACATTTTTAAAATGTAGCATGTTGTAAATGGTGATTACAGTGAAGTTTAATTACTTGAAATGATAGAAGGAATACAATTTGAAATTGAATCATTTGTAAGGGTACAATATTGCTGCTAGTACAATCCTAGCCTCCAAAGTTTGACGAAGCACCTCTGTGCGGGTCATTGCCTCCAGGTGGCCTGCTCCGTCTCCCAGCTCACCTCTGGCCCAGCAGACACTGGGCATATGGGGTACACTCTGCCCTTCATCGTCCCAGCGCAGGGGTGAACTGTCGGACTGCGCAGCCTGAGGCAAGCTATAACTTTCCAAAGGTTTCAGAATCAACTAACAGAGAATTGGGGCAAATAGTTAGATCGTAAGAAATACAGACTTGCTAGAATAACTTGAATGTATACAAACAGGGTATTAGGAAGAAGGGTGTTAGTCGTGGGGAAAGATAAGGTATTTCTCACCCTGCAAATTATCTTCTTGCTGTGCTTATTTTATTATATGATAATCTGTACTTGTCCTTTATGCTTATGTTTCAGGTTAATATTTGAAAAGTTTTCCAGTAAAGATCCTAATTCCAAAGACAATTCAGTAGGAATTCAATTATTAGGCATTATAATGGCCAATAACTTGCCCCCCTATGACCCAAAATGTGGCATAGAGAGCATAAAGTGAGTATCAAGGGAGTTTTTGCTTTGCTTCTTTTTTAGATTAAAGTATATGTGAATTGGATTGATGGACTGGAGTATGGTCTCATTTTTTCTTAAGTTTATTCATTTTGAGAGAGTGCATGTGCGAGTATGAGAGGGGCAAAGAGATACGGAAAGAGAGAGAGAATCCCAAACAGGCTCCAGGCTCCACACTGTCAGCGCAGAGCCTGATGTGGGACTCAAACCCGTGAACCATGAGCCCGATGTGGGTCTCAAACCCACAAACCATGAGATTGTGACCTGAGCTGGACCCAAGAGTCCGACGTTTAACCAACTGAGCCACCCAGGTGCCCCTAGTTTTTATAAGTTTAAAGACCTAGACCCATGTTAAAAATATTTCTACCAGAATTTAGTAAGTTGGGCTTAGAGGTCTTTTGGGAGAAGAAATATGTTAATGGAATGAATGATGGAAGTGAAGTTTTTCAAAATTAGTATATTTTTTTCAATTGTGTTTCACCAAATAGGTGTTAGGTATTTTCTTTCTTATTTTCTACAACTGCATTTTCAGCGTTTGCCCCCAAACCAGCATGAGCTCTGTAGGACCATTCACGACAGGATCATGGATGGATGCCTGGGTCCTGGTGCTGCCCTGTCGCTGTGCTTTTTGCCTCAGCTACAGCCCCTGCTCCCTCCGTCGGGACCTTTTGTGGGTGGGGGTGAACGCAGCCTGGCGTCTGGAGGGAGGGCGCTAGTGAGCTCATCCTCTACCATCACGGACCGGTACTTCATTGTCCTACTGTGTTAGGAGTTCTGAAAAGTCAGCATTCACATTATGTGACTGTAGATTTCAGCATGTCCCTTCCGAGCTTTTCCCGTTTCTTTGGAAGTGTCTCACTCCGTCTGGTCGGTCCTCCTGTGTTAGCCTCCTGGCACCGGTTCCTCCATTTGCCTGCTATCATAGACAAACAGGTGGCTCCGTGAAGAGTCCATGGGAAATAGTTTGCTTTTAGATGAGTTACTTTTTTTGAGCTTTGATTCCCCCAGTGACAAGCCTATAGAGCTTCTCTGGAACTGGAGGCTAACGTTCTGTGGCCTACAGAGCCTGGAAGCGTGGACTGGTGCTCACTCTCCTTCTCATTTATTGTCCTCGTCTTGTCACAGCAGTCAAGAGGTGTCAGGAAGTCATGAGGCTTTCAAGGGGTGTCAGTAAGCCATGATCTTGGTTAGTAGCTTTTTTTTCACTGCAGTGTTTTTTATAGTATCCAGCATCGTGTTTTGCTTTGACTGCAGCAGTCCTGTGTGATTGAGCTGTGGACTGCCATGTGCCTTCCTGGTCATGATGTCAGAGCCTTAAGTACATCTTGATATATGTTTTCACACAAATAATTTGGATCATGTTCTATGTTTAGTATTTTCTCAATTTATGCTCTTAATACGGCATGAGGAGCAAAGTTGTTACATTTTTATGTCAACAGAATGTATTATGTGATGCATATTTTCTGTATTTGTTACAGATACTTCCAAGCTTTGGTCAGTAACATGTCTTTCGTAAAATATAAAGAGGTGTATGCAGCAGCCGCAGAAGTTCTAGGACTTATTCTTCAATATGTTACCAAGAAAGAAAATGTAAGTGTGTTATACAATTTTAAATAAATAGTGCTTTTTCAGTTTTGATTTTTTCTAACACTTGTTATTTATATCCTCTATACTGTAACAAACCAGAGTGGGCATTCTGCATTTATTAATACTTGGCTTTTTCCTAGCGTATATAGTGCTCAATTTTTTTTAAAGAGGACATGGGATTTTTAAAACACTTGGAAACTTGGTAAACATTTAAAGATGGGTAACTTACTTATATTGTGAAAGCCAGGAAAGGATTATTTAACCAGCTTTCATTCCTCTGAAAGTAGTGTCAGGGTTTCTTTTGAAGCAAATTATTCTGGTGGATACTTGCTATGGTTAGGGCTATGTTAACTAATAAAATACTCCATTTCCAATCTGGGACGTAATATAGTTATCAGACAGGGCAGGGCACTTGTGGGAGCCTTTCTCAGTCTTGGGAGCCCTGCCCACTTTCCAGGATTGTTAGAAGAACCCAACTGAATCTTTCAGTGCAGTGTAAGTTCAAAGTACTACAGGTCTCCATAGAATGTAATTATTACAGATGTATGTAAATTACATGTTCTAACTTACTTGAAAGTAGGGTAGTGGAGTGATGCTTCCTGCTACACTGCTGTTCTCCTGTGGTTGGTTAGTGAGGGGCTGTGTGTTTTGGAGCCTCCAAAACCGCTGTCACTCATTGTGATGAGCCCTTCTTGCCAGGTCTCATTGCAGTGACACAGTTGATCATTCCTCCCGATTCCCTTTGTCACTGCTTCTAGGACACTCTCTTGGCTCTCTTCCTATTCTCCTGGCTGTTTCCCTTCCTTAGCTTCATGTTTCCCGGCTACCTCTCCAGCTCTGATGTTGGTCCTCTTCTTCCTTGCTCCCCTGCCAACCATCTAGCCTCCTGGCTTTGAAAACTGCCTATGTGTTCATGATTCCCAACTTCCTATCTCCAGTCCACATCCTCTCCTGAAAGAAAAGGTGGAGAGTGGAGAGTGGGCTACTTTCACTGTCTGAGTGGATGAGGAGTAAAGGGTTAGGGAAGTTGGGAGGTCCCGAGGGCACCCAGAGTACCCCAACACAGTGTATTGGGCCCCTGCCCATTTTGACAATTAGGTATCTATTTGGGTTTAAATTTTTTTTCTAATGCTTATTTATTTATTTTTGAGAGAGATGGAGACAGAATGTGCATGGGTTAGGGGCAGAGAGAGAGGGAGAAACAGAATCCGAAGCCCGCTCCAGGCTCCGAGCTCTCAGCACAGAGCCTGACGTGTGGCTCGATCTCACGAACTGTGAGATCACCGCCTGAGCTGAAGTCGGAAGCTCAACCAACTGAGCCACCCAGGCACCTCAGGTATCTATTTGGGTTTAAAAGAAAATTAAATGAAGGGAAATAGACCCACTTGGGGAGGTCAGTCTTCGCTTATAATTTATTTTAGGAATTACCAGCTATTTTTGTAAAATAATTTTTTTTTTGAGAGACTGTGCGCAAGTGGGGAGGGGCAGAGAGAGAGACTCTTAAGCAGGCTCTACACTGTCAGTGCAGAGCCTGACATGCAGGGTTCAATCTCAGCGACCCTGAGATCACGACCTGAGCCAAAATCAAGAGTTGTACACTTAACTGACTGAGCCACCCAGGCACGCTTAAAAATTTTAAATTCCGAATTACCTTATTTTTACATGATTCTCATATCCTTAGATGTTGGGTTTCAATTTACATAGTATGCTAAGTTTTCAGCACAGATGGAACAAATTACAGTAGATCCCAAGTTTAATCTCTCTTCACTTAAATTTCAAGTTAGTAGTAATGATAAACACTTTGGTTTTACATTGTTCTTTTCTGAATATAAAATGGTATTGATTTAGTGTAGAAATTAGAAGAACAGAGTAAAATATAAAGAAGTTGGTGAGAATCAGTCCTATTCCAACCACTGAATTGCTCTTGGCACCTGAGAGGTAGTCTCCAGTTGTCAGTATATATGTGCATGCGTTTGTCTTCTGTTGGTTACCTGTATTATAATGTTGGTTATGTATGTTGGTCAGTTACATATGTTCGTTATCTTATTGGCTGGTTCTGGGCTCTGGGGGTGTAGCCAGAGCAGTCCTGGCCACCCCCCCTTCTCAGGAAGCTAACATTTGATGAAGAGAAGCAGACAATACATAGACAAATCTGTCATCATTGATAGTAGTACATGATGAAGAAAAAACAGGATATAGGGAGGTAGACAATGGTGGAGGTGGCTTTTTAGATAAAGTTGCCTGAAAATTCTGGTTTGTGTGAATATTTGACCAAGTATGTGAACACTGGCATCATAAAAATGTATTTACACAGCGTTTGATCACTGATTTTAGTTCAGCTTCTCAAATGACTTTTTAGCAGTATTTTGGATGTGAAAAGGAAGCACCAATCTTTATCAGCCTGCCATCTGACAAGAGCTAGGCGCCACCAGTGGTGACAGCACAGAGCAGTCATGGCTGTGGCCTGGCCTGCCTGAACTCACAGCCCCAGAGCCTCTTGTGTCCAGTGGTTAATGTGCACACTCCTGGCACTGTACCTTGTGAACACCTTTACCTTGTAGGTGATAGCATTGGACATCTTCCATGGGTTCAATTAACTATTTAAGACAAACCTGTTTTCAGTAACTAACGTAAGTTTCGCATTTGTGTATTTGAAAAGAAACTTAATTTTTCAGATACTGGAAGATTTGGTGTATGAATTGATTGTAAAACAGTTGAAGCAGCACCAAAATATGATGGAGGACAAATTTATTGTGTGCTTGAACAAAGCTGTGAAGAACTTTCCTCCTCTTGCCGATAGGTAGGATATCAGTCATGGTGGACGTCCTGTTGTGGGAGAGGGTCTGCGACGGCCCTCTCCCTCATTGGCCATGTCCACTGGTTAGGTTCATGAACACTGTGTTCTTCCTGCTGCCCAAATTTCATGGGGTGATGAAGACTCTCTGTCTGGAGGTGGTGCTGTGTCGTGCAGAGGAAATAACAGATCTCTACTTACAGTTAAAGAGCAAGGATTTCATTCAAGTTATGAGATATAGGTGAGTGCAAAGCCAGCCCTGTGTTCTCAGATGCAGCTGGCACATAAAATTTTGATTTGTTCAACTGTCTCCTTCAACTCAGAACTTGTAGGTTTTCATAAAATATGTATTTGTTATATACGACTATGTATATATGTACATCTCAAGATAGATAAACTTACAAATATGTACTTGTTAAATTTTAATCAGAATTAAAAGTGGTGGGGCCTGCCCCTCCTGTCTTCTTTAACCTGGCACCTTGGGGAAGCCACATCTCAAGTGTTACCTAAGGCTCTTCTCAGATTTAAAATGCATGATTTTGAGTTCTGTACCATTTTTTCCAGCTAGGAGGCATCCATTATTTGTTAACATTGTTCATTTATTTTCAAAATCACATTATACTAGTTTTTAATATTTTTTTAAAGCCTATTCATCTGTTTTGAGAGAGGGAGTAGGCGAGAGGCAGAGAGAGGGAGAGAGAAAATCCCAAGCAGGCTCCATACTGTCAGCACAGAGCCTGATGTGGGGCTCCATGCAGGGCTCGAACCCATGAACTGTGAGATCAGGACCTGAGCCAAAATCAAGAGTTGGACACCCAACCGACTGAGCCACCCAGGTGCCCCCCATATTATACTATTAAAATAGGTGTGAAAAGAGATGCTGTTGCTCACAATATTTTTATTTCTCTGTACTGTTTTCCAACCTTGTCTGTGGACGTATTTTTTTACATGGGGATAAATTATTGATAAATGTAGAGTGTGCCAGTAACAAAGAATGTATGTTATGGCGCTGTGATATCCTTCATTAGACATTTACTGAATATCAACTGCATGTGAAGCATTAAGCTGGGTGCTGTAGGAAGAAAAGATACATAAAATAAGGAAATAGACGTGCACCTTATTGGGGGCTCAGACTACCCTTGACTCGTTGTATGACCTGCCAGGTAGCCTGAATAGCACTTGAAATCATTGTTTTAAAATCATGAAATCCTTTATATTTAGTTTATGTTGTTTGACATTTCGGATTTTTAAAAAATGAACTTTTATTTTGGAATGACTTAATATTTACAGAAAAGTTGAAAGACAATACAGAAAATTCCCACATACCCTTAACCCACTTTTTCCATGTCACATAATTGTGGCATATTTGTCAAAACTAAGAAATTAACATTAGTACATTATTGATTACTAAACTAGATTTTATTTGGATTTTATCAGTTTTCCCACTAATGTCCTTTTTCTATTCTAGGATCCAATACAGGGTACCATATTGAATTAATTTGTTTATTTTTAATACTGTAGCTCATGGTAATTTTTTAAGATGTAATTTTTATATTTCCATTGTAACAAATTTTGAAATACAGAACAGCACAAAGAAGAAAAAGTTACCTGTCACATCTGAAAGTATAATAAAAATTATTAAATTGGTATGTTTTTAAAACCCTCTCTTACTGTAGAGATGATGAAAGACAGAAAGTGTGTTTGGACATAATTTATAAGATGATGGCAAAATTGAAACCAGTAGAACTCCGGGAACTTCTGAATCCTGTTGTAGAATTCATTTCTCATCCTTCTCCAGTGTGTAGGGAACAAATGTATAATATTCTTATGTGGGTTCATGACAATTACCGGTAAGCTGTACATTAATTTTTATATTACTTTTTTCAAGGGAGCATTTGGGTGCCAATAGCAATCTGGAGTAGATTATAATAAATAATAAAATGTTTAAACATTTTTAAACGTAGGATTATTAATTAAAACGAGTTTATTTTAGTATATTGACATTTATCCTTATTTTAATTCATTTCATGTATTCGTGAGAAATATTCAGAATGTGCAGTTTTTGGTTGAGTTAATACTGTAATTTGTTTTTACAGTTCTCCTTTTAAGATCTGACACAATTAAGAAAATGAACTCTGTGGGATGTCTTCATCCTATAGGACTGCCACCACAGCACTTCCCATGGGGTCTGAGTCCATCCTAGGACCTCTTAGCGTTCCCAGGGAACCCCTGCAGCCTACTCCCATTATCCGCCCCCCCCCCCCCCATGCTGTCCTGTGCACGTGAGCCCTGTCACACTGTAGGAAGGGTGATGACAGTCACCTGGATGGGCTTGCAGAGTCACCAAAGGAAGGTGTCAGGGTATGTCCGTATGAGGGTAGGTTCTGCTATGGTTTGGGAAGTTAAAGTTCCACGGGAAAAGCCAGATTATTTTACTTTAATCTGGTTGGTGTTATTACGGTTGAACAAAAGTGATAAGAAGACAATATTAATGTTTTGTCATTTTGTTATTTTTCTCAGAGATCCAGAAAGTCAAGCAGATGAGGACTCCAGGGAAATATTTAAGTTGGCAAAAGATGTGTTGATTCAAGGGTTGATCGATGAGAACGTTGGGCTTCAGTATGTGTTCCTCGAATAATAAGGCCAAGACAAATAAATTAGGGATGTTTCTTTCTAGACTAGCATTGAGTATTTGTCCACAGTTTTAGAATTATATTTATAGTATTACCATTTTCTCTGCTTTCTGCATTCATGATGTTTAATAAAAATGTATTTTGAATCACATTAAGACTTAAAAATTCTGACAAGTGATTTTAATAAAAAATTCTTGAAAAACTGTGGGTAAAGCTCTCTCTGCTCACACAGTGAATTAAAGTGTTTCAAAATAAAAAAATCTGTAATGCTGATTATTATGTTTCTCATTTAACTCATGGTTGAGATCACACTATACATATTAATATTGAATGAAATGTCTGAAACTTCAGAAGTAGGAGGAAACTATAATGATTATATAGGAAAATACAAATGACGATTGTTTTTCTCTAAAATATCTATTCTAAATTTTATGAGCGTTTTGTCAAGTACTAATTATAAAAGAAGGGTCATAAGCTTTTTGTATGATTCTGTATATCAATTAATTTTCCATTCTGTCACAATTTTAAACTCATTTTTGCTTTTCAAATTACATTTGGATTTCATAAGCATTCATAAATTGTAAAGCCTAACCTGGCTCTTAACTAGTTTAAGTTTTGAATATTTTATGGCACTAATTTTTGGAGTGAATTGTTTTAGCAAGGCAGTGAAGGATTTTATATAATTTCTTAAGGTGTTTTCTCAGTTTCAAAATAGCTAATATTGTATACTCATCATTGAAAACTTCCCAGATAATAGGGATAAGAATAAAATCATCTAGTTTTTCACCTCTTGTTAAATATGCTGAAGTTTGGAATATTCCCTTCCTTCAGTGCATATTAGTGTTCATAACTCATGTTACACTCTTGATACAATTTTGAATGTGGTTTTCCTCATGTTAAGGTTTATAGGGGTGAAAGACTATCTTCTCGACATGACACCATGTGTAGGGCATTCTTTCTCATTTGACAATATCTGAAAAATCTTTCCTCTCTGCTTTTCAGGTTAATTATTCGAAATTTCTGGAGCCATGAAACTAGATTACCTTCAAATACGTTGGACCGATTGTTGGCACTAAATTCCTTATATTCTCCAAAGATAGAAGTGCACTTTTTAAGTTTAGCAACAGATTTTCTGCTTGAAATGACCAGCATGAGCCCAGATTATCCAAACCCTGTGTTTGAACATCCTCTGTCAGAATGTGAATTTCAGGTGAAGTATTTGTCTCTACAGTAATAAATATTATAGGGGCGCCTGGGTGGCTTGGTCGGTTAAGCGTCCAACTTTGGCTCAGGTCATGATCTCACGGTCCGTGAGTTCGAGCCCCGCGTCGGGCTCTGTGCTGACAGCTCAGAGCCTGGAGCCTGTTTCAGATTCTGTGTCTCCCTCTCTCTGCCCCTCCCCTGTTCATGCTCTCTCTCTGTCTCAAAAATAAATAAACGTTAAAAAAAATAATAATAATAATAAATATTATAAGCTTTTCCTATCTGTTAGTCAGCAAACATTTTCTAATAGAGTTAAACTGGCTGTCTTTGTTTTATTGAGATATAAGTGACATGTTAGTTTCAGGTATACAACATACTGATTTAATACTGGTATGTACTGTGATGTGATCACCACGATAAGCTTAGCTAACATCCATCACCATGGAGTTACAGACTTTCTTTCCTTGTGACCAGAACTTTTAACATCTTCTCTTTTAGCAACTTTCAAATATACAATACATTATTATTATTATTATTATTATTAATTACATTATTATAACCACACGTTATATCCCCATGACTCATTTGTTTTTTTAACTGGGAGTGTGTACCTTTTGGCTCCCTTCACCCATGTCCCTTTCCCCCATCCTCTGCCTCTGGCAGTACCCAGTCTGTTCTCTATATGTATCAGTTCAGGCTTTTTGTTTTGTTATTGTTGTTTTTTGGATTCCACATGTAAGTGAGATTCATGTGGTATCTGTCTTGCTCTTTTTGATGTATTTTACTTTGCATAATGCCCTCAAGGTCCATCCATGTTGTCACAGATGGCAAGATTTCCTTCTTTTTTATGGCTCAATAATATTCCATTGTGTGTATGTGTGTATGTACGCATATATATATGTGTATGTATGTATGTATGTATATATATATATGTATGTATGTATATATATATATATGCGTACATACACACGCACCTATATGTATCTATGTATGTTTACACACGCACATCACGTCTTTATCCATTCATCCATTGATAGACCACAAAAGTTGCTTCCATGTCTTGGTTATTACTAATAAGCTAACATAGAGATGCATATATCTTTTCAAGTTAGTGGTTTTTTTACCCAGAAGTAGAATAGTTGGACCTTATGGTATTTCTATTTTTAATTTTTTGAGGACTTCCATAGTGTTTTCCATAGTGGTTGCACCAATTTACGGTCCCACCAGCAGTGCGTGAGGATTCCCTCTTCTCTACATCCTTGCCAACACTTGCTATCCCCTGCGTTTTTGAGCATAGCCATCCTGACAGATGTGAAGTGATGACTCATTGTGGGTTTGATTTGTGTTTCCCTGGTGATTAGTGATACTGGACTTCTTAGTTTATTTGGAATTCTCACACATCCTTTCTGAAACACTTCTATTTGCTTTAACCTCATCTGCTCACACTCTCTTCACATGCTCACATTTGTCCCCCTTTCAGCCTCCACTTGGATTTTCCTTTCTCCATAATACCATCCCCCTTCCCCATTAGCACCCCCCAATCCGTTTGGTAGATGTTAAGGTTGTGCTATCTCTCGGCAGCCTTAACGGCCTGTGACGATTGAAATAATAACAGTTGTGCTCAGTTCGTCTATGCTGAGCCGAGCAGCATAGCCTGACTTCTCAGCTTGTTGCAGCTGTGGTGCCATTACTGGGTGTGGCATTAAGCCATTTAATGCAGAATGTGATGGAGGAGAAAAATGGTTTTCCTCCCCCAATACTAATTAGTATATTCTAATTGGCAAATAATTTATTTAAAATTTTTAAATTTGAAGGGGTTCTTCTTCAGCTGTTTCCCACACAGATATATGAAATTATATACCTGTCTGCTAATGGCACCATTGGATTTTAAATAAAATTATTTCAGTGTTGCTAAAGAAGGACCATGATTTCATTCGGAACTCTCTTACGTGCAGGAATATACCATTGATTCTGACTGGCGTTTCCGAAGTACTGTCCTCACTCCAATGTTTATTGAGACTCAGGCCACCCAAAGTGTTCTCCAGACCCGGACCCAGGAGGGATCCCTCCCAGTTCAAGGAGCGATGGCTAAGCAGATACGGGCCACCCAACAGCAGTATGACTTCACACCTACACAAACTGCAGGTACCTGTCAGCCTGAACACGTGCCTGCTTTGCACCAGGCAGTATGATCTATGGAAGCAGCCTCCACTGCAAGAACATTGGCTGTAAGAGTAGTGAAACAGTAATAGAAAAAAGTGGTAAGAACCACAGAAAAGTCATGTCAGTCAAAGGAGAAAAGGATTAAAGTTCCTAGAGGTGTCAAATTCTTAGAGTTAGAAAGTGGAAGGGGGCCTCTAGGGGTTGGGTGAGAGGCAATAGGGAGCTAGTATTTAAAGGATATGGATTTTAGGGCATCTGGGTGGCTCAGTCAATTAAGCGTCCAACCCTTGATTTTGGCTCAGGTTCATGGTTGTGAGATCGAGCCCCCCATCGGGCTCCAGCTTAAGATTCTCTCTCCATCTGCCTCTGTATTTCCCCTGTGCAGGCTTGTGAGTGCATACACATGCATTCTCAATCTCTCTCTCTCTCTCTCTCTCTCTCTCTCAAAAAAAAAAAAAAAAAAAGAAAGATACGGAATTTTGTTTGAGAAGGTGGAAATGCTCTGGAGCTAAATTGTGGAGATGGTTGCCCAACTGTGTGAATATACCTGATGCATAGAAATGTACACTTCAAAATGGTTAAAATAGTTAATTTGGTGTTCTCTAAATTTTACCACAATAAAAAAAGTTGAAAAGGATTATTTTTGACTGGAAAAAGCAAAAGTTACAGTACATTTATGTTTTGCTTTGGTTTTGTCCAGAAAAGTCTGTTTAATGCAACAAAGTTAAAATCCTTTATCTCAAAAGCAAGTACTGAAGAGCTAAACCAAAATCATTTACTGTGTTTATAGTTATTAAATTTTTCTTTCTTAAATTGTTCACCTGTTTCCTTTGATCAGCAAAGTACAAGTTGTAGAGTAAAACACGTAAATCATTTCAATTTTTTTAAATTTTTTTTTTTTAACATTTATTTATTTTTGAGACAGAGAGAGACAGAGCATGAACAGGGGAGGGGCAGAGAGAGAGGGAGACACAGAATCTGAAGCAGGCTTCAGGCTCTGAGCTGTCAGCACAGAGCCTGACATGGGGCTCAAACTCACGGACCATGAGATCATGACCTGAGCCGAAGTCGGACGCTCAAACGACCGAGCCACCCAGGTGCCCCGTAAATCATTTCATATAAATATTTCAAACATTTTTCCTTTCTATCAATTTTTTCATGTCTGTTGGTTCTAGAAGTAGGATTGATTTGAATAACTACCATGGATATTTTATGACATTGATGTTAGAAGACATGGATCTTGGTACCTTATAACACAGAAAAGGTGTTACTGCTTGAAGGAGCAGGCGGAGTATTTTCCTGCTTCACAAATGAGGACCCTGAGGCCCAGACACCTGAGCTGCCTCGGGTCGCTCACTAGTAACTGATAGAACTTCTGCCCAGTGTCCCTACCCTGACATGGCTGTCTCCCTGGAGGAGCTGTCCCCATTCCTATGGCAGGTGAGCACACAGAGGCCCCAGGTGTCATCCCCAGGATGAGGCACACCTTGTGTCCCACAGTGTGGCTCCCAGTGTGGCAGGTGCAGTGGTGCTGTGTGGGTATGGCAGGTTGTGCAGAGATGAGCATGCTGTGACATTTGCAGACGGCAGAAGCTCCTTTAATTGGCTGACTGGGAGCAGTATTGACCCGCTGATGGATTACACAGTCTCGTCCTCGGATTCCTCATCTTCCTCCTTGCTGTTTGCCCACAAGAAGAGTGAAAAGGCACAGAGATCACCCTTGAAGTTAGTGGGCCCTGACTTTGGGAAAAAAAGACTGGGACTTCCAGGGGACGAGGTGGATAACAAAGCAAAAGGTAAAGTAAGCTTGCTGAAATGTATTTAAGTTAATGCGGAGGCTTAGATAAAGTGCGTTTCTGACTGCATTCACATTTCCTTGTAACCTGTAAATAAAACCATTAAAATTTAATTCAGGGGCGTCTGGCTGGGTCAGCGAGTACAGCATGTGACTCTTAATCTTGGGTGTTGTGAGTTTGAGCCCCATGTTGGGGGTAGAGTTTACTTAAAAAAAAAAGTAATAATAGTAATAGTAAAATTTAATTTAATAAATGGGCATTTGCCATGTTGAAAGCCTAATTTTAGGTGGACCAGAAAAAGCTATAGAATAAACTGGACTCAGTCCATTCATGTGGTGACTCTCTGAACATCAGGGCTTGGTAAGGCAACAGGTAGGTGATGCTGAGATGAGGCAGAATTAGCAAGTCTGAGAGAGAGAGTGAGAGAGCACCAGAAAGGACCTGAGGAAGAGGCCACCTTTGGGACTAGCCTTGTGGACTTGGGTGTGGGAAGAGGGAGGGTGAACAAGGACCAAGGCAGGAAGTATGGAGCATGTTTGGGAAGTGGAAGGGACCCAGGTCAGCTCGAGAACACGTACTGACTGGCAGGCCCTGTGGCAGTCTGACCAAAGTGGTGGTGTGGGACATGCCCACTGGGAGCATAGAGCAGACAGCTGGGGATATGGAGGCAACCACAGCTGTCTGTAGTGACCCAGACAGACAGCAGGGGTCTCTGGATGACTCCTTAAGGGGCCCGCATGGAGCAGCATGTGGGTTGCCCGAGGGGGCCTGGGAGGCTGAGGTCACAGGCAACCTCCCGCATACACCCAGGGTCCCAGTGGGGAAGATGAGGGGAGACGCGCCACGGGGGCTGCAGGGAAGTGCTGGCAGAACACGCAGACCCCATGCTGAGGGCCAGGGTTCAAGTCAGCTCTTTGGGAGAAGGGCAGCTCTGGGAGTGAGTGGAAGCCCAGAGGAAGAAGGTGGAGAGACAAAAGGTCCCAACATAGAACCTTGGGCAAATGCCAACCATATGAATTCAGGTATAAAGAAGTAAAATCAGGAGCAAGGGTAATTTCCTTTTATTTTTAAAAATGTTTTTATTAAGTTTTTGATTTTATTCCAGTGTAGCTGACATACAGTGCTGTATTAATTTCAGGTGTCCACTATAGTGATTCAGCAATTCTGTACATCATTACCCAGTGCTCGTGATGTTTTAAGTACTCTTAATCCCCTTCTCCTGTTTCACCCATTCTCCCCCCCTCCCCTCTGATATGCTTTCTTTTTTTTAAGATTTATTTTTAAGTAATCTCTACACCCAACTCACCCAAACTCACAACCCCAAGATTAAGAGTTGCATGCCCTAGTGACTGAGCCAGCCAAGTGCCACTGGTATGCTTTATTTTAAATAAGGGTAAATTCCTTTTAATGGAATCATAGGAACTGAACACATGCATGACATGCTTTCCTCGCTTCCAACCACTCTGTTTCGCATTTAGTCCCAAATCTGTAGCCATACACAACTCTGGATTGTAGGAGAGCTAAATCCAGCCTTCTTTTGCTTAGCACTCTGGGTTTGAAGGGAGCTCATGAGCGCATTCCTGGTGTGCCCTGACCCTGCTCGTCTGCCTGCCACCAGTCTTCTTTCTTTTATATCTTCTTCCTCTGCTGTTTCTTTGCCAAACTGTCTTCCACCAGAGTGCACGGCTCTCTGTCCTTCTGTAACTTTGACAATGAAAGCCCCGAAGTTAAAATGAAGTCCCAGAGTGACTGTCACCTTCCCACGGTTCATGAATTGTCTTTCACACCCTTTGTACTTGCTCACCCCAAACCCATGGCCGTGCACCTTCCCATGGGATTGTCGAAGAGGTAGGTGTGCATCTGGGGCAGCCTCCGGTCCTGCTAATGCATGGTGACTGCCTGTGGCCAACTCTGCTGAACGGGCAGGAGGCTCAGGAACAGGGAAATGCTGAGGATGCATAGTCCACAACTCAAGCTGTTGAGCAGTGTTTCCCTGTCTTCACTGACTTTGTATAGAAATTAAGGCAGTAAGAGGTGAAACCTAACTTTTAAACCATTTTCCTTAAAAGTTTTATATATGAATTTGAAAAAGCTGGAACTGAGTAGGTAAAATGAGTACTATTAGCTATCCAGTTTAATTTGATTAATATATTTGAATCTCCCCTTGTACCTTTGTTGATGTAAAATATTTTGCACACTGTCTTCTTTGGGGTTTATGTATTTTCTTGCCTAGAGAGGAATATTTGAAAATCATTAATATATGGTGGGGGCACCTGGATGGTTCAGTCGGTAAAGCACTGGACTCTTGATATTAGCTCAGGTCATGATCTCACTGTTGTGAGATCAAACCCTGCATTGGGCTTTGCACTGACAGCGAGGAGACTGCTTGGGATTCTATGTCTCCCTCTCTTTCTCTGTCCCTCCCCTGCTCACACACTCTCTCAAAATAAATAAAGAAACTTTAAAAAAAAAAATGGTAAATTAATCCTTATTGTGATACTATTTATTATCCTTAAAACTTAAAAATTTGAAATTGTAACCTAATTAAAATACCATCATTTTCAACCATTATTTTAATTCTTTATTTCAGTTTCCTTTAGTTATTTGTATTAGAGTAATACATGCATGTAGTTTAAAGAGCCAAATACTTTGCCAAAGCTTGTTAGAAGAAACAGTAACCCATTCACTCCTGAAATCATCGTTGTGCTATATGCTAACTAACTTGGATGTAAATTTAAAAATTAATTAATTAATTAAAAAAAGGAAGAAGGAGAAGGAGAAACAGTAACCATACCCGTTTCCCCAATTCCACACACAACCACTTACACCCTTCCATAGCTCCGAACAGTATTTGTATGTTACCACCCTGCCTTTTTTCTCCCGTCCGGTATGAGTCGTTCTCTTTTGGCTTTTGCATTATGGACATCGAGGTCTTGGCTCCAGCTTGTCTGTTACCCCCGTCCACCACACACACCACAGTGAATTCGTCCTGTGCTTTCCTCCTGCGATATTATGTCTTGGTCTTGGTTTCATCATATTTTCCTCTTATTTTGGCTACATAAATATTATTTGTGTTCAAGCCGTAGTGATACTATGATTACTTTTCTTGTACAATAATTTTTTCTGGGCATTAATTATTTTGGTTTAGATTCCTACATATTTATCACTTGTTTTCCTCTGAATTATCTTTTAATGTGTCCCAACGTATGTTTTATCTTAAAAAAAAAAAATCTTCCTGGAGCTTTTGGGTTGCCCTGTTCCAGGCTGCTTGCTCTCGGAGTCTGTTCAGCCATGGTCTGGACACCCTGCTCATCCTGAGGGTCTCTTCACCTCTCCTGGATCTGATTCTCCTTCCTCGGTGTGTTCCTTCTTTCTGGTGGATCACCTCCCTGAGTAGCTTCCTGAGAAAAAGGGTCAGAAACAGTAAGCTGTTGGGTTTTTTGGTTTTTTTTTTTTTTTAAGTTTATTTATTTATTTTGAGAGAGACAGAGTGTGAGCAGGGCAGGGGCAAGAGAGAGGGAAAATCTCTGTATTGTCAGTGCAGAGCCTGGGGGGCTCAAACTCACTAAACTGTGAGATCTTGCCTGAGCTGAAGTCAAGAGTGGGATGCTCAACTGATTGAGCCACCCAGGCACCGCACCCCCCCCCCCCACATCCCCCGCCCCCACCCCAAGCTGTTTTTGATGCCTTGATGCCTTATGTTGCTTTTGATCACACTCACCCCTGCTGGGTAATTTAGCCATAGAATTCTGAGTGTGAACATGTAATCAGGGGTTCCTAGTCCCCAGGGTTGGGTAGGGAAACCTGGTGGCATTCTTTGTGTTGATCCTTTGTAAGAATTGTATCCTTTCTCTGCAGTAGATCTTAAGAGTTTTAGGAAATTTCACAAAAGTGTCCTTTGGTGCATGCAGGTCTGTTTCAGTCCAGTTTTCTGGGCACAAGGAGGGTCTTGTCACATTGCTAACTCATTTTCCAGTTCTGGAATATTTTTTCTTGGATAATTTTGTTGATGATTTCCTCATCCCAGTTTTATATTTGTAATCCTTTTGCTTGGATAGCAGACCTTCTGGATTACCTTGGTAATTTTCTCGTTTTTTTCATTTTGCTTTGTATTCTGGGAAATCACTTCAACCTTACCTTGTAATTCTTTTAAGTTATGATATCATATTTTTAGTTTCCATGAGTTTTTTTTATGTTCCCTGAATGCCCTTCCAGTCCTTGATCCACTGTTGCAATTTCTACTCTTTTTGATAAATGATAAGTTTTGGAAAAATTTTTTTTCCCTGATGGGCTGCTTTCAACGGTTGCTCTTTCCCTATTATTTAATTTCATTTCTGTCTTTCATGTTTGAAGGTTTCCTCACAATGTCTGGTGACTTGGCTTTTTGCTTATACTCCCAGAAGGGGCACTCAAAAGGCATTTGGAATAGCTGCACGTTGGGCGTGTGGAGGTCAGCCTAGACCAGGACGTGGAACCCCATGATGTGTCAATACTTTGGTCTCTGCTTTTGTGCTGGTGGATTACCCAGAGGCAAAATCTCCAGTCTCTTGTCTGCAGGCTTTAGGCCAGGGTGCCAGCACCCTTGGAGGCCAAGAAGGAGGAGGCACTACAGGTTCCGGAAGCCCTTGTGGTCGCTGGTGGAGTAGTTGCTCTGCCTGCAGCCATGCCACCCTGTGCACCCATGGGCCCTGTGTCCTCTCCCAGGCTATCTACCTGCAGCATGGTGGGCAGGGGTTGGGGGCATTGCTTTCTAACCACACCTCCTGCTGTAGCTTCACTTTCCTCCCTTCCCCTGGAGGTGCCGGGTGCTGCCAGACCCTGAGCCTTCCAGGTCTTCTCCACTGTCATTGCTTTGTCCCTCGTTCTCTGCATGGTGGCAGTGGGTTCAGCTGCGTAGTTATAACTTTCTATTCTCTAGCTTCCAAAACTGATTAGTGGTCTCCTGTGCTGTTCTCTGTCATTAAAACAAACAAAACAGAACAACTAGATGAAAGTAAAAAATGGAGATAAGCAAACAATTCCACTTTTAGAAGATTCTAGAAAGGAGGTAAAGCCAACTGCGAATTGGCCATCTGTAACAAACCTGCTTTATATTCTTCAGGTACAGACAGTCGGGCAGAAATATTAAGATTACGCAGGCGATTTATAAAGGACCAAGAAAAGCTCAGTTTGATTTATGCCAGAAAAGGTGTTGCTGAACAAAAACGAGAGAAGGTTTGTATCTGTTTTGAGAATTTGGTCAGAAATACTTATTTTATATCAAAGGATATATACTAAGGAAATAAGCTTCCCATCAGATATTTGTTCCAAAACAAAATTACAGAAGCAGCCACTATATGAATTAAAGTTCCTCTGAACCAAAGATTAGTCCTCTAACGTGGATGCAAAGGACAGTCATGACTCACTGATGAAGTCGCGGGAATCTTGGAATGGGACCCGTGTGGGTAGTCCCATGAGTCTGCGTTACGGTGTGGCTCACAGGCACTGCCGGGACCTCACCTCTGCCCTTTATCTCAGACTCTCACTGCAGTCTGGCTTTGTTCTTCTCTGTGTACAGACTGGCTTTCTCCATGTGGTGGAGACGGATGCAGCCCCCACTCATTCCTGAATCATCTTACAGCTTTAGCCTCTGGGAGGGATTGGCCAGAGCCTTGACCCACCTTTGGTCTGGGGCTACTGTGGAATCAATAAGCTGTAGTGAGAGGGGTGAGGCCACATTACAACCAGCCCCTGTCATGGGGGGTGCCTGGATGAAGAGGGAACGGTGAGCCCAGAGAAAGGGGTGGGCAGGTTGGTGGATGGTTCAGGGCTATCTGCTGAAAGCAGGAACTTGAGGACCTTGTGTGGCATGAATTAAACATTTCTCAAAATGTGGAAATAATGAAAGAGGTTGTTTAGCCATAGCTTCAGTATTACTTACGAATCAGTAATTATGACAGAATTTTCGAGAAAGATGAGATTGTGAGTTAACAAAAAAAACTGGCTTTGTATTAATTCAGTTTAAATCCTCATTCCCTTAATTAACTTCCACATCTGAGTATGAAGTGGCCGAATGGTTCCACTATATTGTCTGTGGTAAGAAAATGCACTTTGCATCTTTCTCTTGTCTCTATAAGTACAGCTATTCTCTTGAAGAAGAGGGTTCAAAATTTCAGTGCCCCGGGATCCTCCTACGCTACCTGTCAGCGGCTCCTCCCCACCTGCAGGGCGTTCTGCTTCGCCCACCAGAGAGGTAGCCACAGCCCCTAATTAAACCTGAAACCCAGCTGGGCTTGCCTGAAGGAAGTAAGAGGCAGACTCTGAGCAGAGGGAAGAGATAAAACCAGGATCATTGGGCAGAAACCACAGGGAGATATTTTGGTCTGACACAAAGAAAGTCCTTTTAATAATCAATAAATGTGGAACGGCCTGCCGTGTGGGGCTGCTCATGCCCTGTGAGGCACGTGTTCTCATCTGAAGGGGCTGACCTCTCAGTAAGGATGCGTGGCGGTGATCAGGCATCGGAAGGCCATGCACTTCATTTGTTGGGAGCATTGTGCTCAGTGTCCGGCACGACTCTGAATGCTAGGGGTACAGGGGTAAATAGGATGTACGCGCTCGCGGGGCTACAGCCCAGCGTGTAAAACAGAACAAGCCCAGAATGAGTTAAGATTATAACAGGTGCGGCGTTGGAAATTAACCAATGTAATGAGCACGTAGGGGAGACTATTAAGAGGAAGTGGGAAAGGAAGCCTCTTTGCAGATGATGTCTGCAGTGGGAACCAAGAGTGAAAAGCTGTGGAAAGACATTTTAGGCAGAGATGAGCAGGTCCCACAGCCCTGTGTGGTGGGGAGTGGGGGTGACTCAAGAGCAGGTGCAAGGTCAGCCTGGCCTGAGCAGCTGAACAGGCGTTGGAGGCTGTGGTGATCTCACTGGGCCTTGGAGCCCAAGATTTTTCTAAGAATTAAAAGGAAAAACGAGCTCCTGGGTGGCTCTGTCAGTTAAGTGTCCATCCTTGGCTCAGGTCATGATCTCACCGCTCGTGAGTTTGAGCCCTACATCGGGCTCTCTGCTCTCAGCACAGGGCCTGCTTCGGACCCTCTCCCTGCCTCTCTCTCTCTGTTTCTCAGGAATAAACATTTTTTTAAAAAAATAGGAAATACAGCCCCCTGAGATAGCTTTAAAAAGTTTTAATTCAAGTTCTCTGATTTTAGATATTCCCATTACTCTGTGATGCATATTTAATTAATCTTTTTGCTGTTCATTTACCAGTGATTTTTATTTTGGATTTATTGTCTACCATAGATTGGTAAAGCATAGTGACCAAACTGTTTTGGATAAAAATTGTCATCAGGTTCACCTTTATGTTAAGGATCATATTTCATGCACTACTGATTTTTTAAAATAAGAATTCTAATCTTCGTTTTTTGGTTCTAATGATTATAGGAGATCAAGAGTGAGTTAAAAATGAAGCACGATGCCCAAGTCATTTTGTATAGAAGTTACCGTCAAGGAGACCTTCCTGACATTCAGATTAAATACAGTAGCCTGATCACCCCCTTGCAAGCTGTGGCCCAGGTTGGTCCTTGAACGCTGCATTCTTCTTTTGACAGATAAAAACTATTTAACAGTTCCACGGATCTACTAGGTGTAAGAAAAAATGGCTGATGCTATTCTGTAACATAACTGAGGTGTTGATTTGTCTTAAACAGTGGATTTGGTTAAAAGACATTGGTCCAAGTCTTGGCTCTAAACCTTCTTCTCGCTGGTGCAACTTACTTCAACTCATCCAGAAGATAGCCCTGCACTTGGGGTCCTTGTCAAGACACTTAATGCTCTGAGCCACAGTGTCTTCATCTGTAAAACCAGGGAGCAAAATCTGTTCTTCTTACCAATAATGTTGGTCAATGAAATAATGTATAAAAAAATTACTATAAACTTTAAAGTGCTAAGCCACTTGAATCATTGCTTATATGGGATCCTTTTGGTATGGGGGGGGGGGGGCGGGAATCCAGGGAGTATCAGTTTATGGGTGGGACTAGTATTCTTCCTTCTCTGTTAATTTTCTTAATAGTAGAGGATTGGAAATATTTTTCTAAGTCATTAGGGTATAAAAGTATTGAGAGTGAATGAAGTTTCTAGCTGAGTTCTCTGACAAAAACAGGTATATATTCCCCAAAAGGCCAATTAAGATTCTTTTGACTTTTATCAAAATAATTTTTAAAGTTGAAGAGTACTATAATATATATGTGGCATTATGTTAGGTGCTGAAATATAATGCCATAAATTTTATTGTAATTAAATTTTCAGAACTAAGGTTGCATATAGTAGGTATGTCTGCATCGCCTTTTATTCTTTTTTAAGCTTTTTATTTAACCTAAATAATTGTAGATTGACAGGAATTTGCAAAAATAGTACATATTCCCATGTACCCTTCACCCTCATGGGTGGTATCTTATATAACTGTAATACGTTATTTCGATCTAGAAATTGACGTAGGAACAAGAGTATTGACTGGACTGCATTTTCCCCTGCATTTGTGTGTGCGCGTGCACGCGGTGTGTGTAGAGAGACAGAGAGAGTCTATGCGATTGTATTATACACGCTGATTCATATAACTACTGTCACAGAAGAAAGAACCCTTGTTTGTTACAGAGTGCTTTCACATTTCTCTCATTAGATCCTCTCAGTAATTTTGTGACATAAAGGCAGTTGTTAGACACATTTACAGATGAAGAATTAAAGTTAGCAAAGAATGGATGTTATGATTTAAAGCAGCATGTCTTGCTGGGTGTGCAACTAAGACAAACCCCAGCCCTGTGTTCTGATTCCTGGCCCCGTGTTTTTCTCCCCCCCACCATTTCCCAGTTTTTCTCGTGCCTTGCACACATGCATTCACATCACTGCCTCAGAAGCGGTGCTGCCACCTGCTCTCCTGGGCATGGTTTGCACCTGCCCATGTTGGAGAGGTACATGGTGTGTACGGATGGTAGCAGGTTAAAAGCCTGATGCTGCGTAGAGACCCACGTCCAAGTCAGTTCACCTCATTGGTGCTTGGAAAAAATTAAGATGCTGAATAGTGTTTCAAAAAAAGGACTACATTTTTTCTGTTCTTTGAGGAGGAACGTGTTTCCTATATTTCTCAAATTCCAATACTTTATTTATTCAACACATGTTCTGTATGGAGCATCCTTCTGGATGCCAGGGACTCCTCTAAGCACTGAGGTGCAGCTGTGGACAAAACAGATGAGGCTTCCTCTGCTGTCCGGGGGCTCCCCTTCTTCATCATGAGCCTTGCATGTGAGAGAACTAAAGGGGAGCCTGGAAACCAGCCGGGATGGCACATGTCCAGCAGCAGCATTCTGTTCTCTGAAGATGTTATTTATTTTAATCATCACTGCATTACTGTAACAGCAGGAGCATCTGGGGACTCCCTGGGAAATGAGAGAATTTGTGCATAAGACTCAAGAATTGGGGTTGTAGACCTGGGAGCCTGTCTGCCACAGGTTCGGTGAAAAAAGCAAGTTAGCGAACAGCAGATGTGTGCATGTCCATAAGAGACCAACCTGTGCAGTGGCTGTCTTCATGTAGTAGAATTATGAGTGATACTTACTTTCTTTTTTCCTAATCTATATTTTCTGAAATTTTACATTGCAACCATACAACTTTCTGTAAGACAAATACATTACTTAAAATAAATAACAAAGAACAGATCAAATTGTACTTTTTATTCAGACAGTTTTATCAAGCAAAATAATTTTTAAATTTTATTCATGCATTTGTGCCTTCATTTAAAAAATATAGACCCTGCACGCCAGGACTATTCTTAATGCTGGTGTCATAGGCACAGATACAGGATAATGTTCCTGTGGTCATGGAGTGTGAGGGTTAATGCCAAAAAAGATGCCTTTAAAGGTAGCATGCTTTTAGGGCTGAAGCCACCAAATATGAAAAGCACAAAAATGGCTACTGATGGTTTTTAACAGTTTAAATTGTCATAATGATGGGACTTTGAAATTTTAAGTTGGCATTTTATTTAAGCTTATCGCTTAGTTCTCTTAAGCTTTGCAGTAATGCTGATGTGAGGATAGTACCTAAAAACTTCACTTAACCTCTCTGAGAGACCTTCCCAGTTACGGCACTGATCACTTCATGTGTATCTTGGCTAATCCTCACTACAACCCTGAGATGTGTTGTGTTATGCCCACGTTAAAGATAAGGAATCCAAAGGTCCAGACCCACTCGTGAGTTAAGCTATGTCTACGTATGTGATTAAGTTAGCTTATATACTTGTGGGCCCCAAATCCATGGTACCACAGATATATGTGGTTAAATTTCAAATACTCCCCACGTCAGTGACTGATAAAACTTTCTAAACAAAACTGAGATGTAAATTAGATATGTTTTCAGGAGTTTGTGTTTTCAGATAAGCTCTGATGGTAGTAGTAAATTCTATAGCATTTTGACTTCAGATCCTAATTTGTCTGTTTTGAATATTTTACAGAGAGACCCAATAATTGCAAAACAGCTCTTTGGCAGCTTGTTTTCTGGAATTATAAAAGAGATGGATAAACACAAGACCATGTCTGAGAAAAACATCATTACTCAAAAGTTGCTCCAGGACTTCAATCATTTTCTTAACACCACGTTCTCTTTCTTTCCACCTTTTGTTTCTTGTATCCAGGTGAGCATCTACACATGTGCTTCATAAACATGCATTATCTACTTTGCCATGACCTGACTGTGTCACAATAACTTCATTTGTTCCACAGGCCAAAGCACAAGGTGTTTAACAATTTAGGTGTATTCTGTATGGTTACCTCTTCCCTGATGAGGTGTAATTTATTTGTTTTTTTGTTTTTTAAACAAACTTATATGGGCACCTGGGTGGCTCAGTCGGTTAAGTGTCCGACTTCTGCTTGGGTCATGGTCTCGCAGTCTGTGGGTTCGAGCCCCGCGTCGGGCTCTGTGCTGACAGCTCAGAGCCTGGAGCCTGCTTCAGATTCTGTGTCTCCCTTTCTCTCCGCTCCTCCCCTGCTCACGCTCTGTCTCTGTCTCTCTGTCTCTCTCTTTCTCTCTCTCCCCCCCTCAAAAAAATAAACATTAAAAAAATTAAAAAAAAAAAACTTATATATGGCAGGATAATTAGAAATCAGCCTTGGTGTAAAAGTGTTCTGATTTTTAATACGCCAGTCCCTTTAGTGTTTTGGTTAAACCCTGTATGTTGTTAGTAGTTTTTCCTTAGGTACTATTTCTCCAAATTATTTCCTGCCTCCTGAGTGCCTTTAAGAAATGTTGACTGAGCACATTCCTGACTTTGTTGTAAGTTGTGGGGACAGTGAGTGATGGAAGAAGCACAAATTTCTGCCCTCCTAGAATTACAGTGGGTGACAAACAATAAACAAATACAGAAGATAACATAACATAGTAGTGTCATCGAACTTGAGTACTACAGGAGTACTAAAGTAATGTAGGGTAGTAATGAAGCAGGGAGGGAGACAGCCTCTTGATCGGGGTGGTGGCTGTGTACTTAGACCGAGTGGTCAGAGAAGGTCATGCTAAGGTAATACAGTTTGAGCAGATATTAATAGAGGCATACTTTGAGTTACTACTTAAACATGCTTATTGGAAGGTTACTTTTTCATATAAGAAATGTTTCCTCTGCCATTCAAAACACGATCATTACAAATTCCCTAATGGAAAGCCTTTTTTTATTTTTTATTTTTTTAAGTTTTTTTATTTATTTTGAGAGAGAGAGGGAGAGAGCAGGGAGGGGCAGAGAGAGAGGGAGACAGACTCTCAAGCAGGCTCTGCACTGAGAGCACAGAGCCCAATGTGGGGCTCAGACTCATAACCCTTGAGATCATGACCTGAGCAAAATCAAGAGTTGGACGCTCAACCGACTGAGCCACGTAGGTACCCCTAATGGAAAACCTTTTCAATTCATTTTAGTATTTTTATAACTAGTAACCTCCCTGGGGTAATTTAAAATACATATATATTCTTGGGGCGCCTGGGGGGTTCAGTCGGTTAAGCATCCGACTCTTGATTTCAGCTCAGGATATAGTCTGATGGTTCACGAGATTGAGCCCTGTGTCAGGCTCTGCACTGAAGGCACGGAACCTGCTGGGGATTCTCCCTCCTTCTCTCTCTGCCCCTTCCCAGCCTGTATGCTCTCTCTCTCAAAGTAAACAAATAAACTTTAAAATAAAATAATGTTATTTAATATTATTTATCAGTAGCTTTGGTTTGCAAACTAATTGGGTAATAATTCCCTGAGATGAAACACTTGGTTTTCCTGTTTTGTTCTTTCTGATGTAGCATGAAACTATTAATATAGTTTCTTTTTATATATTAGTTCTATTTTTATTGGTTTATAATTTACAAGTAGAATTCCTTCATTATTTTCCTCCTGGCTACACTAAAGATAAGACTTGAGAAATTGCATTGAATCAGCCAGTATTTCAAAAGAAGTTTCTCTTTACACTGTATTCTGAAGTGATTTTTTAAAATCTGAATTCCTAGTTTTGTCCCTGTATTTATTTTTAAAAGCTGTTTTTTTCCATTGTTTTTTAAGAGAGTCATTAACCGTCATTAAGTAAATAAATTACTTCTACTCGCTCTAGAGCTTGCAATTTGGCATTGCCTTTGGAAAAAGCAACATGAATGCAAGTTAGTGCCTGCAATTTGCAGCATTTGCTGTTACAACTTTGTTTGTGGTTCATTTCTGAAACTATGATTATTTTCCCTCTCTCCATGACGTCTTAGCACATTTGGTATGGCATTTATGTGACTTCTTGTTCTAGCAAGGGGTAGGGTCTCTTTGAGATGCCACTGCCCCACCATGACATCTCAGAGTAAGTTTCTTGTCTGCTGCATATCCTGTATTTGTCAGACTATCCTGATTGTATCCCAGTCAGTGACTGGCAAACAGATGTTAATTTGGTTTAATTTAACAGATGTTAAATACATTTATGCTATTCATCACTTGTTTGAACTTCATATAAAATTTTAACTTTCTTGGGGCGCCTGTGTGGCTCAGTTGGTTGGGCATCTAACTTTGGCTCAGGTCATGATCTCCTGGTTTGTGAGTTTGAGCCCCACATTGGGCTCTGCACGGACAGTGTGGACCCTGCTTGGGATTTTCTTTCTTTCCCTTTTTCTGCCTCTCTCCTGCTTGTTTTCTCTGTCTCTCAAAACAAATAAACTTTAAAAAACTTTTTTTGGCTTTCTTAAATTTTTTTTTTAATGTTTATTTATTTTTGAGACAGAGACAGAGCATGAATGGGGGAGGGTCAGAGAGAGAGGGAGACACAGAAGCAGAAGCAGAAGCAGAAGCGGGCTCCAGGCTCTGAGCCGTCAGCACAGAGCCTGACACGGGGCTCGAACTCATGGAGTGTGAGATCATGACCTGAGCCGAAGTCGGAAGCTCAACCGACTGAGCCACCCAGGCGCCCCTTGGCTTTCTTTACAAAACATCTAATGAGGATATTTTATGTGTAAATCTTTATTTAACAACTATGGAATATTTGAAATGAAGAAATGGCCCTTGCCTTCACCTACTACAGTGAGATAAGAGTCCAAACAAAAAATATTGTTATTAATTCTATTAGGCAGTCATCATTTTACAAATTAGACTTCATTACTTTATTCTCTTTTGGAATTTATAAGAAGTGTAATCAGTCAGCTGAAGTTTTTTTGGCTTAGCAAATCACTCTTTATAAAGTAAAATGATACTGTCAACAAGATTATACAGAAGAGTCAGTCTTCTTGAAAATATACTTGCAGAACTCAACTTAAATTGTGAGAATGCATTTACATATAGAGGAGTAATATCCCAGTAATAGTTGTTTACTTATTTACAACTATTTCACAAAAGACTTCTATTGGCAATGGGAATAAATCTTAATGTCAGGGACAACATTGTTTACTACAGTGTCTAGAATATAGAAGGCATTCAATAAATATTTATAGAATGAAATGATTCCTTGAAAATTAAAAGTATATTTATTTTAAAATAGTCTTGTGTAACTCAGGGTTTCTCTCTCTAAATTAGCAGATGTTATCTCAAAATCTGACACCTCAACTAAGACTGAGGCTTCGCTGTGTTATTAATTAATTTTATATGGATTTTTTTCCTGTACCACTAGTTCCTTCTAATAGACATTTTTGTTTGCTAGCTTACTTTGGAGAATCTGTATTCTTTCAAGACCTCTAATGTAGAATTTAAGTTGGCTTAGTTAGACTTAGTAAGTAGTCCATGCATGGCACAGCTGGGAGGAAGGTGGTGTGGATGTGGCTTAGTGGGGACTGTCTTTACTGTCTTTTCCAGATACCTGCATATATGTGCATACACAGACGTACACACCCACACAAGAACTATATGCATACATTCAGCTGTGTTTTAATGAAGATGCTGCCATACTGTTTTTTTTAATCAAATGTATTTTTTTTAAGTTTATTTAATTTTGAGAGAGTGTGTGTGCATGTGCATGTGAGTGGGGGAGGGGTAGAGAGAGAGGGAAAGAGCGTCCCAAGCAGGCTCCATGGTGTCAGCACAGAGTAGAATGGGAAGCTCAATCCCACGAACTGGGAGATCATGACCTGAGCTGAAATTGAAAGTTGGCTGCTCAAATGACTGAGCCACCCAGGTGACCCTGCCATACTATTTATATTGTTCTGCATATTGATTTGTAGTTTATTTTTTATTGGTGTATATAGGACTCTCAAATTGAGAGTTACAAAGTAAAGGCCAATATAATTCCTGAAATCCTCTTATTCAATATTATTGTGAATAGGTTAGCCCCTGGGTGGAAGGAGATGGAAAAAAAGATGTTAATTAGAGTAATGGAAATAAGTACCTACTTTCTGGTGTTTGGATATGAAATCTGTGTTTCAGCTGCTTTTCTCACCCGTTCAGGCTAAATATTCCTGGAAACTGCAATTGATGCCTAGATATATAGAGCATATAATTTTTCATAATTTGCTAGTACTTTTCTTTAAAGTAATCTCTAAATTGATGGTGTAAAAATCAAAGATCATTTCCTCCTTTGAGCAAGCTGAATGTTGAGGAAATTTTGTTAATAGAATTACACAGAGAAATTTTCTGGTTCTATCACTACTTACATCAAAATGTTCTTTCATGTTTAGTAAAATGAGTTATTCACTTGTGAAGATACGGTCAAAGTATCACAGCCTAAATAGCTGCATGTGTTTGTGGTTTCATAGGAAATCAGTTGCCAACACACAGACTTGCTGAGCCTCAACCCAGCTTCTGTCAGTGCTGGCTGCCTGGCCAGCCTGCAGCAGCCCGTGGGCATCCGCCTCCTTGAAGAGGCCCTGCTCCAGCTGCTACCACCAGAGCCACCTGCCAAGCGGTTTCAGGGGAGGACTCGCCTCTCACCTGATGTCGTCAGATGGATGGAACTTGCTAAGTAAGCTTTGTGATCCACTGTTGGGAGAACAGTAAATTTGACTAAAGTAATACACAAAAATCTTTTCATTTTGGCAGAAAATGAGCAAATAAAGTTGATCATAACAGTTTTGTGAAATTTTTTGAAAAATCTCTCTGGCTAAGTACCATTCCATGAGTTAAGAATAGTCGTCACAACAAGGAATGTCTTGCTCCAGGAAAGATTAATTAATTAAACATACACAGTCCTTTTAAAAGGACTCAGGGTGTTAACTACCAAGTTTAGTTTCCTGTAAAGTGTGGCCGTTACTTAGTTTTGTATGTTTTTACTGCTTTACTTAAATGGAATTGAGGATAATTTATTTTCAGCAGGACTCAAACTCTTATAGACAATTTAATCCAATTACTTTATTTAGGAAAAACAAGTTCCATTTTGTCATTCTATGCCATTTTGCATTATGTGTGTTTTTTTCCTTACTTGTGGTTTCATTATAAAAAAGCCAGTGTCTAATTCTGAGAAGGATGTTAGATTAGGTTAAAATTAAATTTGAACTTATATTTTTTAGTGCTGATTTTTAGATCTTCAGTTTCTAGGAAAAAAGAGAATAAAAGTAAAGGTGAGGAATCCTTGTACTATTCATATCTTAACTGAGCATTATGTGTGAACAAGACATTATGTCAGGTGCTAAGAAGAATTAAACATATCTCCCAGACACAAAAGTAGCCAACCAGTAGGAAATATATGTACTTTCCTGTATAACTAACCATAACATGAAATGGGAGGTGGTGAGATCTCTGAGAGGCAAGACAGAGGGCAGTTCAGAGGGTGCGTCTTGGCTAATACTGCTTCTGTCTAAGGAGCTGTTGTTATCCTGTTGTTCCAGATGTGTAGATGAACAGTCAGTAACAGTTTGTATATTTAATATTTTCAGAGAATGAGAAACTCGTGTGTATTTTCTGGGTAAATGAAGCACACAACTTTTAGAGCCTAAACTTTAAACACTGTTTTCTAACTTTATTTAATACTTCTTCATAGTTTACATATAATATTTTACATTCCTTTCAAACAGAGTAGTGAGAACATAATTTTGCCTGTTGATGATTTGGGTCATCATTTTGACCATGTTACAGTGCGTATCATCCTGGGACCATGGGGCCAGTGCAAGGTGGATGTGAGACTGATCTCTTTTCCAGCTACTGAAAAATGTTTGTAATTCTCATCTCCTCTTGAGCTCTTGGACTGTGAGCTGTTGTCCTACCTCCCATCTCCCCACCTCTGCCTCTGACTTGTTACCCATAAGCCTCTATGAGCAGGGCAAAGAGAGGGCCGTGTCTACTAGATTTTTATCTAAATTTGGAATCCTTAGGCTCTGAGAGAGCCCGTGGGGCTTTTTTGATGTAATAAGTACATGAGATTTCATACCTGCGAAAGGACCCAACTGCAGGAAAGCCAAGGAGGAAGCAGTCCTCACTGGCTGGCCAGGTGACTGCAGCATCAGGAAGAGATAACATTTGTGTTGAAACTTAAAAGAGGGGGAAAAAAATTGTAGGGGAAGGGAACAAACTTATTAAAAATTTACTTGAGAATATCTTAACAGAGGAAGTTTGGTTGAAGGGATAAAGTAGATTTTTGTTAATGTGAAGAGAAGAATGGGTGCTCAAGCATATAGTAAGGCTGTAAGAAAATTACTTGTCAGTAGAATCAAGATGGCCCATAGAATGTGGATTAAAACATGGCTTTATTAGAAGCAGGATTAATTTTTACTCACTCTGGACTCTTGGCTATGTTCCAAATTTTAGGTCTAGACAGGATTTCAAATAGGTCACCCACTGGTATGTGCATTATTACTGTAATGGATTAACACAGAATGGTCTTATTTAATGGCACAATTTACCCAGTGTAAACTTACAATATTTTCAGATTTCACTTTAAATGCTCTTTAGAATAATCTCTGCTTCCTGTATGACTAAAGTAGTAAAACCTAATGGTAACTTCATAGTGTGTAAGATTTTATATTTATAGAACAAAAAAAACATATATCCTTTTTGGCTAAGATAATGTGACATCTGGATTTAATATCATTTCATTAGAATAAAAACTTAAAAAATATTGACGTAGTCATTGATTTGGACTTTCTTTTTGGCTTGTTTTTAGACTGTATAGATCAATTGGAGAATATGACGTCCTCCGTGGTATTTTTAGTAGTGAGATAGGAACAAAGCAAATCACTCAGAATGCGGTATTAGCAGAGGCAAGAAGCGATTACTCTGAAGCTGCTAAACAGTATAATGAGGTAAAATTGATCACTAGCAAATATACCAGTTGCTTAAGCACTTTTGTTTTCTGATTGGAAAAACTGTTACCTTTAGAATTTAGAGTTTTGTAATGTTTCAACTTTATTCCTTGGTTTTTACACAAAAATTAGTAGCAGAGAATAGTTTCATAACAACAAAATGTGAAATAACTATTGCTTTATCTTTTACTCTTTTTAAGAAAACATCATTGAATAAAAGAGAAAGCATTTCATACCAAATGCTGTAAAACTGTTAAGATGTTATTTCAGTATCTGCTGTTATTCTATAATTTCTCTAAGGGTAGATTGTTTTCCTTCAGTAAGTAAAAACTTTATAAAGAGATAGGTAAAAATTGGTTTGGAGATGACTAAGTTCAGCTTTGTACAGTTTGTATTTTGAGTTGCCAGTGGCTATCTAGGTATAGATGTCTAGCAAGTAGTTTAAATTCAGAGTCCATGACCTATCAGATTCTTGAATGAGCAGTCCGGATTGTAAAAGTCCTTTGCAATTTTCTGTAAATGTCCTATTTTCTAATTTTCAATCTAAGAGCTCTTTAAGTAGTAAATAATCCACAGTACTGATTCAGATCAAATTTTGGGTCATTCAGAACCTTCAGTTTATTAATTGGCTTCATTGGTAAGTTTCTCAGAGAAATCGTTTCCTCTTGGTTGTTACGTTGATTTGTTCCTGTGAGATTTCTTTTGGTTTTTTTTCTTCCATTTAGTGTTACTCTGTTTTCTCTTTTCTCTCCCCTTGTCATAAATCTGAAAATTATTGTCCTTAGCATGAATAGTTTACTACCTATAATACAAATGTTTTCATTTATATTCCTTCCAACTTTTAAAATAACTGTATGAACTTTTCTTCATGAGGCTCTCAATAAACAAGAATGGGTAGATGGTGAGCCTACTGAAGCTGAGAAGGATTTTTGGGAACTTGCATCCCTCGACTGTTACAACCAGCTTGCTGAGTGGAAATCATTGGCATACTGTTCTATAGTCAGCGTTGACAATGAAAACCCTCCAGATCTAAATAAAATGTGGAGTGAACCATTTTATCAGGTGGGTAGAATTACATTTGAAGTCACTGAGATAAATATTATAGATAGCTGTTTTCTAATTAATGAAATTGTTTAAAACTTTTCAAAAACAAGGTAGTAGTTATAAAGCATAGAACATTTGTGTAACCTGACTCCCCCCAACAACTCCATAGTATTGTTAAATCTCTGTAGCCATTTTTTTAATCTCTTTTTTAGCCACTTTTGGCCACTCCTTTCCAAGTAAATGGGATGCATTTAAAAATAAACATTAATATCCATAGTATAACTACATGGAAGAATATTTCTTGGTGTCTCTGCCCTGAGACACAGGATACACATGGGGTAGCCCTTACCCCTGGGGTGACATGGTTCCCCTCCCATGGGATCACCCCAACTCTTGGAGGGAAATGACTCACCTGGTCCCCACAATGCAACTGTCTTGGCTGTGCTTGTAGATTCCTCACTTGTGTGTAACATCCAAAGATCTTTCAGCTAAAAGTAGCTCCCATTTTCCATACAACATGTTTCTGTGTATTTTGTGGTTACAAAAATCAATAATTTTAAGTGAATGTGTCCTAAGAATTGTAGTTTTAGGTTTGAAACATCAAACATTGTCACTTTGGATCTAAATCTGGACCTACAAAATTATACCAATGGATATTGTAGTAATAAAATAACTCATATTGTTTTTCTGAAGTTACAAGTAGTCTTCTCTTCCTTAGGAGACCTATCTACCTTACATGATCCGCAGCAAGCTGAAGTTACTGCTTCAAGGGGAGGCTGACCAGTCCCTGCTGACATTTATTGATGAGGCTGTGAACAAGGAGGTTCAGAAGGCTCTTATCGAGCTGCATTATAGTCAGGAATTGAGTCTTCTTTACATCTTACAAGATGATGTTGATAGAGCCAAATATTATATTGAAAATTGCATTCAGATTTTTATGCAGGTAATACAGATACACCCATCTGAAATGTACCATTTCTATGATACTTTTAAGTCCATAAACTCATGAACAAAAAAAATCAACACACAAAAAGTTTCTTCTAAAATCTTTTCACTTTGTCCTTTGTCTTAATGCATTTTTTTAAATTTTATTTTTTATTTTTTTAAAATTTACATCAGTTAGCATCTAGTGCAACAATGATTTCAGGAGTAGATTCCTTAAGCCCCTTACCCATTTGGCCCATCCCCCTCCCACAACCCCTCCAGTAACCCTCAGTTTGTTCTCCATTATTTATGAGTCTCTTCTGTTTTGTCCCCCTCCCTGTTATTATATTATTTTTGTTTCCCTTCCTTTATGTGCATCTGTTTTGTCTCTTAAATTCCTCATATGAGTGAAGTCACATGATTTTTGTCTTTCTCTGGCTAATTTCACTTAGCATAATACCCTCTAGTTCCATCCACGTAGTTGCAAATGGCTTAATGCATTTTTAGTCCCTTTTGGTTTTCTGTTTAAGAAGTTCTTTTTTTGTTTGTTTTTTTGTTTTTTGCTTTTCCTTGGGTTTTATTTTTTTCTTCCAAGATTTTGTTTAAATTCAAGTTACTTAACACATAGGGTTGTGCTATTAAAGAACACTTGAGAGTAGACTTTTCATCTAGAGTGGCTGAATGGAAGTTTGGTTGCTTTGTGGAGGGTATGAACTAATCTTCCCTGATCATTTTCCACCATTATACCTTCTTTCCTTTTTGCTTTTATGAGAATCTTCTGATATTTGGTTTTAAAGTCAGTGTCTTTATAGAGCCTATTAATTAACATTTATCATTGGCTGATATTGATCATAGAAGCATATTCATTCAGTATCGTTATTTTTAAAAATTTTTTGAATTTGCTTAATAGAGGAAGTTTATTGGAGAAGAAGGAGTTGGCTTCTGTAGTTGGCATTTTTACTTTATAGGATGTTGTGATTTTTAAAAACTGGTGGTCAATAGAGGCAACAGTAGCCCAGTTGTATTGATTTTATTGACTTCATTGAGCCAAAATGTGATTAAAAACCTGAATTATTTAAAAAATTTTAAACCGTTTGTTAATTGCTTCTATGAGCTAATTATTAACTATTCTGAGACACATTTTTGTAATTGATGTAAGGTAGTTGCTGTATTTCATGTTTTAGGGAACTGTATTAAAATTTAAAGTAGGAAATTGATTTATAAACAATGTTAAATATCTTTTTTCTAGAATTACTCAAGTATTGACGTTCTCTTACACAGAAGTAGACTCACCAAAGTGCAGTCTGTACAAACTATTATAGAAATTCAGGAGTTCATCAGTTTTATAAGCAAACAAGGTAATTTTTTTAGACTACCTTTTTTTCTTTTATACTTACGGAAAGGTTTTGGTATGATTATTTTGCTTAGTGAAAGTGAAACATGTACTGAATGTGTGGGTTAGAAAATACTTTGAGTTCACGCTGCAAATACATATTTTGAGGTCATTGAAATAAATGTTTAAGATGGACAAGCACTATTCTAGGCACTGGGGATGCAAAGCCAAATAAAACATATTGCCTAGCTTGAAGAAGCTTTCAGAAGAGTGGGGTAATCCCCACACCATATGACCCATACCGAGGCAGAGGGATTTCCCATGTCAAATACGTAAAACAGAATCTGCCCTGGACTGAACGGTGCAGGAGGCTCCTGGAGAAACGGCCTGAGTTGAGGGTGGAGAAACAGAGGGGCTCACAGAAGACCTTTCTTCTCGAAAGCCTGCAGTGGCTCAGAGGGGCTAGAAGTTCAGTGACTGGGTTCCACACACCCTGGCCTGAGGGGAGGTGAAGCTCCTGGTGGCAGTGTGCAGACCCTGAAGGTCTTCTGCTACAAACAAGTGGAGTTTATCCTGGCACCTGTGAGAGGCCACCCAGAGTCAAAGGGAAAGAGTACGTCTTTACAATGGTAATATGTCTTAGTCATAAACTGGAAGTTCAACTTGTGTCCTCAATAATTTAAAATAATTGTGAAAGACCCTCTCAGAGTCCTGATAAAAATTGATATTCGTACATATCTACAATTAATCATTCTCTGCTTTAAATTTGGAGAATTCTTTTTCAAGCGCATGTTATTGACAGATCATTCATTAAGTGTTTTCTACTTTCTAGGACGTATGTTAATCTTTTTTTTTTCTATAATGCATAGTTTTTATGACAGCCTTATGAGAGGTAGATTCCTTGCTTTTTCATTTTATAAATAACTTACCTAAGCTAATATGTGAAAGACTCAGATTTTGAACCCAGGACTGTCTGATTTAAGCTTATGCTCTTAACTACTACTTTCCCACCAACAGAAAGAAACTAAAGCTTTAAGCATTATCAGTGTGAAATTTAAATTTCCTGAGGGTTGTCATGAATCTCTTGAGTCCCGATTGCTTTGGTTACTATTATTACCATGTAACCTTGTACAGGTACCAAGGTCGGAGGCAGTATTTCGTCATTCAACACAATGATGCGTCTCCGGCTTAAGTGATGAAAATTCACAAAAATTGCGTAAACTAAGACTATAATATAAGTATCCCTATGCTGATTCAGATCAGATTTTGCCAACAAGAAAATTGGCTGCAGCCCTATGAAAGGTTTTCAGGTTTCGATCCTTTATAGATTTTGGAATTGTAGATGAAAGACTGTGGATCCGTGCTAAAAGTTGTGTATGTTTATTTCCCCATTTTTACTCTGTGTCTTAAGAAATTGAGTTGTAATGGCAACCTATATTAGGTTTACTATGGTAACTTTGTATTCCTGTTGTGAAAGACAGAACAAAAATGTTTAATTTGGTCAAGAAATTTGAATTAAGTTTTTATTTACTAATGGCAGCCCTACTTTGTAAGTTGCTCTTATCATTGAGCTGTGGATATAGCCATCTTCTAATATTTTTAGGTAATTTATCATCTCAAGCTCCCCTTAGGAGACTTCTAAAAACCTGGACAAACAGATACCCTGATGCTACAATGGATCCAATGAACATCTGGGATGACATCATCACAAATCGGTAAGATGTGATCTCTTTTTTTTTTTTAATGTTTATTTATTTTTGAGAGAGAGACAGAGTGTGAGTGGGGGAGGGCAGAGAGAAAGGGAGACAGAGTGTCTGACGCAGGCTCCAGGCTCTGAGCTGTCAGCACAGAGCCTGATGCGGGGCTCGAACCCACAAACCATGAGATCATGACCTGAGCCGAAGTCGAACGCTTAACCCACTGAGCCACCCAGGCGCCCCAAGATGTGATCTTTTTGAACTGAATGTGGATTTTTACGAAATTGCCAGAATGGTTTGTCTCCAAAATGGGTGTTTAGGAAAATGTGGGGTGTGAGCCTAGTGTGTATAGATCAGGCTCATCTTGCTGATTTCTCGTGTAAATTGTTCTCATACAGCTCTCCATGTCAGCAGTGTGTCCTTTGTCCCAGCTTATCCCCTGCCAGGGAATTGCTGCCCACTGACATTGAATTCATCGTGTGCTGGGAGGTTGATTGTGAACACACTGTTGGCAGTGAGAGAAAGCAGGGGAGCAGCGGGGGCAGTGGTCCACCTGCTTCTGTCTCAGGGCCAAATGTTAGCAACTGAAATGGCAGCAAAGAAAACACTGCTTCGTGATTTGTTACTATTCTATTATAATTTGGATTTTTGACACTCATGCCTCCTACCTCCTGACTCTTATTTCATAACTGTATGTATCACTTTACCAGATTTGAGATCATTTTCATACGCTCAGCTTTTCCTTGCCCTGTGGAAACCCAGGTAATCCCTGAGGCAGATACTAGCCATGTATTTCAGAGATAAGGCACCAGAATCAGAGAGGTCGTGAATTATTTTGTGCAAGTATGCACAGGAAGTGGGACTCAAGGACTGTGGCCCCGTGTGGTGTTCTTGCCATTATATCCTATTTCCTCTGCTACTACAGGTGTTTGGTTTGGTTTGGTTTGGTTTTTGCTTTTTATTTTTTGTACTTCTTTTTTTTTACTCTTTATTTTGAGGTAAGTTCTTATCTGTAGAAAAGTTGAAAGAAAAGTAGAACTCCCATGAACGGCGTACTTTTTACGCAGTCCAATGTTTTCAAACATTTTTAACATGTAGCCACATTAGCTTTTTTATTTTCTCTCCTGACACATACATAATTATGTTCTGAACCATTTGAAGTTAAGGTACATATATGTGTCTCTTTATCAGTGTGCATTTCCTAAGAGAGTATTGTTTTATATAACACCAGTACAATAATAACTTCACTGTTTTCCTTTTTAATACAGCCCCAATTTCAGTTTTGTCAGTTGTCCCATTAGTGTCCTTTAAAGCATTTTCTCCCCTTCTAAGACGATATCCAGCCCATAATCTCATATTGCATTTAATCGATATGTCTTTCTGGCCTCTTAATCTGGGACACTTTCCTAGCCATCTTTTATGACATTGACGTTTTAGAGAAATGTTCCTCAGGTTGCGTTTGTATATTCTCACGGTTAGGTTCAGGTGGTACATCCATAGTTAACATACTACTTAAGTGAAATATTTTCAGGGTATTACATCTAGAAGCAGGATGTACATGTGCTTTTTACTGGTAATAGTAATTTTGATTGCCTGGTTAAAATATTGTCTGGTCTTTCACACGAAAAGATGCTCAATGTTAGTGATCATCAGGAAAATACAAATCAAAACTACAGTGAGATCCTACCTCACACTTGTCAGAATGCTAAAGTCAACAACGCAAGAAACAACAGGGGCTAGTGAGGATGTGGAGAAAGGGGAACTCTAATACACTGTAGGTAATACACTGCAAACTGGTGCAGCCACTCTGGAAGGCAGTATGAAGGTTCCTAAAAAAGTTAAAAATAGGGGCACCTGGGTGGCTCAGTTGGTTGAGTGTCCAACTTCGGCTCAGGTCATGATCTCATGGTTCATGGGTTCAAGTCCCCCAGCGAGCTCTGTACTGACAACTCAAGAGCCTGAAGCCTGTTTCATATTCTGTGTCTCCCTCACTCTCTGTCCCATCCCGCTCATGCTGTGTCTCTCTGTCTCTCTCTCTCAAAAATAAAACATTAAAAAAATTATTTAATAAATTAATTAAATAATAAAAATAGAACTGTCCTACAACCCAGCAGTTGCACTACTAGTATTTACCAAAAGGATACAAAAATAGTGATTCGATGGGGCACATGCACCTCAGTGTTTATAGCAGCACTATCAATAATAGCCAAATTATGGAAACAGCTCAAGTATCCATCAACTGATGAATGGATAAAGAAGATGTGGTATATATATACACAATAGACTCAGCCATAATAAGAATGAAATTTGCAACAATATGGATGGAGCTAGAGGGTATTATTATGCTAAGGTAAAGAAGTCAGTCAGAGAAATACAAATACAAATGATTTCACTCATACATGAAATTTAAGAAACAAAACAAATGATCAAAGGGGAAAAAAAAGAGGCAAACCTCTCAAACAGACTCTTAACTATTGAGAACAAACTGAATTACCAGAGGGGGTGGTGGAGGGAGCAGGGCATGGGTGAAATAGGTGATGGGGATTGAGGAGGGCACCTGGCTTGATGAGCATGGGGTGTTGTATGGAGGTGTTGAATCACTATATTGTGCACCTGACACTAACATTAACACCGTATGTTAACTAACTGGAATTAAAGTACAGACTTAAAATACATACATACGTACATACATACATAATAAAAAATGAGAACTCAGAAAAAATATTATCTGGTGTTCAGTGTATAATGCCTGTTTTTGTTTTAAGCCTGTTTTTTTTTTCTTTGCCACTAATAAAAAGGGTGGGAGAAGCTTTGAAACATGCATATATCCTGCTTCTCCTAAGACTTAGCCCTCTGTGTTTTGTATCTGTGGATGACTTTTAGCCCAAACCAGTCTTTTTTTTTTTTTTTTTTTTTTTAATTTATTTTTGGGACAGAGAGAGACAGAGCATGAACGGGGGAGGGGCAGAGAGAGAGGGAGACACAGAATCGGAAACAGGCTCCAGGCTCCGAGCCATCAGCCCAGAGCCTGACGCGGGGCTCGAACTCACGGACCATGAGATCATGACCCGAGCCGAAGTCGGACGCTTAACCGACTGCGCCACCCAGGCGCCCCTAGCCCAAACCAGTCTTAACAATGATAGTTGCAAGGTGATGATTTTCTAACTCCAGCCCTTGTTCCATATTCTATCAGAATACATCTTAGTGTAAGGAAGAGCCTTCCCTTCTCCATCTATTTGTTTATTCATTTACTTGAATTTTAGTTATCAATACAGAATCATGTATTCCAGTTTTATTTAATGGAATGTAATCTGTTGCTGTTCTTATTTGTCTCATGTTCAAATTGTCTCAGATTTGCCCAGCCGGAGCCCCTTCAAACTGACAGTACAGGCACATCTTGCAAAATTATTCTGCATTTTTTCTAGCAATGTTATAGTCTTAGTTCTTACATTAGGTCTATGATCTAAAGGAAGATAATATTTGTAGATGGTATGATGTGGGGGTACATATTCTGATGGCTTTTTTTGTATGGCTGTCTGGTTGTTTAGTCCCATTTGTTCAAAAGTCTTTTCATAATTGAATTGCCTTGGCACCTTTTTTGAAAATCAGTGACCATATATGTGTGGGTCTGGTTTTGAATGCTCTGTGCTATTCCTTATTTATATATACATACATTTTTTTTTTTCATATATCAAACTGTCCTCATTACTGTTGCTTTAAAATAGTCTTGAATCAGATAGGATGTGTACTCCAATTTTTTCTTTATGAAAATTGCTTTGTCTATTTTAGGTTATTTGTATTTATATGTACATTTTTAGAATCTGCTTGTCAATTTTATTTATTTATTTTGAGAGAGAAATGCTGACAATGCTTGTCCATTGCTGCCAAAAACAAAAACTCAGAGTCTGGGATTTTATTTTCACTATAGAGCAAGTTTGGGAGTTGCCATCTGGACAATATAGAGTTCTCTAATATGTATATAGTTCTTCCATTTATCTAGGTTTATTTATTTAGGTTTCTTTTCTTTCTCTTTTTCTTTTTTTTTTTTTTTTTTTGTGCCCATCATGATAAGTGTACTTTTAAATTCCCTTTATCTGTTTCACTCATGCCTCCACCTGCCTCCCCTTTGGCAACCACCAGTTTGTTCTCTGTATTTAAGAGTCTGTTTTTGGGGCGCCTGGGTGGCTCAGTCGGTTAAGCGTCCGACTTCGGCTCAGGTCATGATCTCACAGTTCATGAGTTCGAGCCCCGCGTCGGGCTCTGTGCTGACGGCTCGGAGCCTGGAGCCTGTTTCAGATTCTGTATCTCCCTTTCTCTCTGCCCCTCCCCTGCTCATGCTCTGTCTCTCTCTGTCTCAAAAATAAATAAACATTAAAAAAAAAATTAAAAAAAAAAAAAGAGTCTGTTTTTGGTCTGGTTTTTCCTTTGTTCATTTGTTTTGTTCTTTAAATTCCACATATGAGTAAAATCATATGGTATTTGTCTTTCTCTGTTTATTTCACTTAGCATTATACTCTCTAGGTCCATCCCTTTTGTTGCAAATGGCAAGATCTCATTCTTTTTTATGGCTGAATAATATTCATTCCATTGTGTGTATATGTGTGTGCATGTGCGCGCGCACACACACACACACGCACACCACATCTTTATCCATTCATCTATCAGTGGACACTTGGGTTGCTTCCATAGCTTGGCTATTATAAATAATGCTACAATAAACATAGAGGTGCATATATCTTTTCAAATTAGTGTTTTCATTTTCTTCAGATAGATACCCAGTAGTGAAGTTGCTGGATCACATGGAAGCTGTATTTTTAATTTTTTGAGGAACCTCCATACTGTTTTCCACAGTGACTACACCAATTTACCTTCCCACCAACAATACATGAGGGTTTCTTTTTCTCCACATTATCACCAATGCTTGTTATTTCTTGTCTTTTTTATTTTAGCCATTCTAACAGGTATAAGGTAATATCTCATTGTGTTTTTTTTTTTTTAATGTTTACTTTTGAGAGAGAGAGAGAGAGAGAGAGAGAGAGAGAAAGCGTGAGCAGGGGAGGCACAGAGAGAGGGAGACACGGAATCCAAAGCAGGCTCCAGGCTCCAAGCTGTCAGCCCAGAGCCTGACGCAGAGCTCAAACTCATGAGCTGTGAGATCATGACCTGAGCCGAAGTCAGATGCTTAACTGAGTGAGCCACTCAGGTACCCCTCTCGTGGTTTTGATTTGCATTTCCCTGATGATGAGTGATGTTGAGTATCTTTTCCTATGTTGGCCATCTGTGTGTCTTCTTTGGAAAAATGTCTATTCAGGTCCTACTCCCATTTTAAAAATCAGATCATTTGCTGTTTTGGTGTTGAATTGTATAAGCTCTTACATATTTTGAGTATTAACTCCTTATTGGATATATCATTTGCAAACATATTCTCCCATTCAGTAGGTTGCCTCTTAGTTTTATTGATTGTTTCCTTTGCTGTGCGAAACCTTTTTATTTTGGTGTAGTTCCAGCAGTTTATTTTTCTTTTGTTTCCCTTGCCAGAGGAGACATATCTAGAAAAATGTTTCTGTGGCTGTTGTAGGAGATATTACTGCCTATGTTTTCTTCTGGGAGTTTTATGGTTTCAGGTCTCACATTTAGGTCTTTAATCCATTTTGAGTTGATTTTTGTGTATGGTATTAGAAAGTGGTCCAGTTTCATTCTTTTGCATGTAGCTGACCAGTTTTCTCAGCACCATTTGTTGAAGAGACTGTCTTTAACCCATTGTATATTCTTGCCTCCTTTGTCATAGGCTAATTGACCATATGATAAGTGTGAGTTTATTTCTGGACTTACTGTTCTGTTCCATTGATCTGTGTGTCTGTTTTTGTGTCAGTATGATATTGCTTTGATTACTACAGCTTTGTAGTATGGCTTGAAATCTGGGATTGTGATAACTCCACCTTTGTTCTTTCTCAAGGTTTTGAATATTTGGGGTCTTTTGTGGTTCTACAACATATTTTAGTGTTATTTTCCTAGTTCTGTGAAACATGTTGGTATTTAGATAGGAATTGCATTAAATCTGTAGATTGCTTTGGGTAGTATAGGGATTATAGCAATTTTGTTTCTTCTAATCCATGAACATGGAATATCTTCCATTAGTTTGTGTCATATTCATTTTTTTTAATCAGTGTTTTACAGTTTTCCGAGTAAAGATCTTTCACTGTTTTGGTTAAGTTTATTCCTAGGTATTTTACTCCTTTTGATGCAATTGTAAACAGGATTGTTTCTGTAACTTCTCTTTCTACTACTTCATTATTAGTGTATAGAAACACAACAGGTTTCTGTATATTAATTTTGTTTCCTACAGCTTTACTGAATTTTTTTAATACTGCTGAGAGGGTTTTTTTGATGACATCTTTATGGTTTTCTATATATGTGTCATATCTTCTGCAAATAGTGAAAGTTTTACTTCTTTAATTGCAATGACTTTTTTTTTTTTATGGATGTGTTGGGTGTCTTGTTACATTCATTCCTAGGTATTTTATGTTTTTCAGTACCCTTCCAATTATTTGCTGTTCATATTTTCTGAAAGTTTTGTTTTGTTTTAGCATGCATGGGTGTTGAATTTTGTCAAATGCTTTTTCCTGCATCTGTTTGATCATGTGCCTTAGGTATGTAGTCTACAGTTTTGTTCACATCCACTGGTTACTTATTGATTCTCTGTCTGGATGATCTGCCCATTTTTGAAAGTGAGACATTAAAGTCTCCAACTATTATTGTCTTGCTGTCTGATTTTTCCATTTAGTATTTGCTTTATATATTTAGATGCTTCAATGTTAGGTGCATAAATATTTATAATTATTACATCTTCTTATAGGATTGACCACTTTATCATTATATAATGACCTTTTTACCATTTTTAGCTTAAGGTGTATTTTATTTATTTATTTATTTATTTATTTATTTATTTATTATTTATTATTTGTTTGTTTGTTTATTGCTACCATTTGCTTGAAATCTTTTTCCATGCCCTCACTCTCAGTCAGTGTTGTCTTTATTTTTTTTTAATTAATTAATTAACCTTTTTTTAAACTTATATCCAAGTTAGTTACCATACAGTGGAACAATGATTTCAGGAGTAGATTCCTTAATGCCCCTTTCCCAGTTAGCCCATCCCTCCCTTCCATAACCCATCTAGTAACCCTCTGTTTGTTTTCTATATTTAAGAGTCTCTTATGTTTTGTCCCCCTCCCTGTTTTTATATTGTTTTTGCTTTCCTTCCCTTATGTTCATCTGTTTTGTATCTTAAATTCCTCATATGAGTGAAGTCATATGATATTTGTCTTTCTCTCACTGAGTAATTTCGCTTAGCATAATACCCTCTAATTCCATCCACATAGTTGCATATGGCAAGATTTTATTCTTTTTGATTACCGAGTAACACTCCATTGTATATAGAGACCACATCTTCTTTATCCATTCATCTATCGATGGACATTTGGGCTCTTTCCATACTTTGGCTATTGTTGACAGAGCTGCTATAAACATTGGGGTGCATGTGCCCCTTTGAAACAGCATACCTGTATCCCTTGGATCAATACCTAGTAGTGCAATTGCTGGGTTGTAGGGTAGTTCCATTTTTAATTTTTTGAGGAACCTCCATACTGTTTTCCAGAGTGGCTGCACCAGTCTGCATTGCCACCAGCAGCGCAGAAGAGATCCTTTTTCTCCACATCCTCGCCAACATCTGTTGTTGCTTGAGTTGTTAATGTTAGCCGTTCTCAGTGTTGTCTTTAAAGCTAATGTAAGTCTCTTAGTCACATATTGGATTTTTGTTTATTTTATCCATTCAGCTGTTCTGTCTTTTGATTGGAGAATTTTATCCATTTACATTTAAAGCAATTATTGATAGGTAAGGACTTATTTTTGCCATTTTGTTGTCTGGCAGTTTTGTAGATCTATTGTTCCTTGCTTCTTGCTGTCTTTTCTGATTTGATGACTGTTTGTACTGGTATACTTTGACTTCTTTATCATGATCTTTTATGTACTTACTAAGGCCTTTCCTTTGTGGTTACTATGAGGCTTACATAAAATAGCTTATAACACCTTAGTATAAGCTGATAACAACTTTACTGCAATAGCATTTTTAAACTTTATGCTTTTACTTCCCCATGCCCCTCACATATTAGATTGCTGATGTTACAATTTATTGTTTTTTATGTTGTGTATCTAATAGCAGATTTTTGTAGTCAAGGTTATTCTTAATACATTTGTTTTTAACTTTTAAACTAGCATTAATAGTGAATTATGCACTGTCATTACCATATTAGAGAAACTGACTTGGGCTACATATTTACCATTAACAGTGAGCTTTGTACAAACTTCATATGTTCTCATATTAATTAGCAGTGGTTTATTGCTGCTTGAAAACTCCCTTTATCATTTCTTATAAGCAAGATCTAGTGGTGATGAACTCCCTTAACTTTTGATGGTTCAGGAAGTCTTTATTTCTGAAGGACAGTTTTGCCAGGTATAGTAATCTTTGGTGACAGTTTTTGTTTCTTTGCTTTTTAAATTTTTTAAAAATGTTTATTCATTTTTGAGAGAGAGAAAGAGAGAGACAGTGTGTGAGCAGGGAGGGGCAGAGAGAGGGGGAGACATAGAATTCGAAGCAGACTCCAGGCTCTGAGCTGACAGCACAGAGCCCAACTGGGGCTTGAGCTCATAAACCGCAAGATCATGACATGAGCCAAAGTCAGACACTTAACCAACTGAGCCACCCAGGTGCCCTGATATGTTTTTCTTTCACTATTTTGAATATATCATCTCATTCTCTTCTGGCCTGAAAAGTTTATTTTGAGAACTCCACCTCTAGTCTTATGGAGGTTACTTTGTATGTGATGTGTCACTTTTCTCTTGTTGCTTTCATTGACTTTTGACAATTGAATTATAATGTGTCTTGTGTGGCTTGGTTTGGATTCAACCTGTTTAGGGTTCTTTGGGCCTCATTAATCTGGAAATCCATTTCTCTGCCCAGTTTTGAGAAGTTTTCAGCCATTTTTATTTTAAATATACTTTATGTCCCTTTTCTCCTAGGATTCCCGTAGTGGGTATTATTGTTTCATTTATGTTGTCCCATAGACTCTCTTCACTCATTCTGTTTTTTATTTTATTTTATTTTATTTTTACTTATTTTTATTTATTTATTATTTATTCATTTATTTTTGGTCCTCTCACTGGATCATTTCACTGATTATTTCTTCTGCCCAGTTAAGTCTGCTTTTGAAGATTTCTATTGAATTCTTCAATTCAGTCATAGAATTCTTCAGTTCTAGGATTACTGGTTTTTTGTTTTGTTTTATGGTTTCTATTTTTTTGTCGTTGTTGAACTTCTTATTCATACATTTGTTTTCCTAATTTCATTTAATTGTCTGTGTCTGTGTTCTTCTGGCTCACTAAATTTCTATAAAAGTATTTTGAATTCTTTTCCTGATGCTTCATAGATCTCCATATCTTTATTGTCATTCATTTAGCTTTATTATTTTCCTTTTATTGTTTTCCTCTATCTGAGGATACCTTTATTTCACTTTTTTTATTTTCTGTGGATATGAAATTCTGGGTGGATCCCTCCTTCCTCCTCAGCAGTATCATTTGGCCTTCATGTTTCTGAAAAGAAAGTCATGATTAATCAAATTGTTGTTCCCCTGTGTTTAATCTATCATACTTTTTGACTGGTTTCAAGATTTTTGTTCATTATCATTGGTAATCAACAGTTTGATTATGATATGTTTAGGTGTAGTTTCCTTTGAAGTTACCTACTTAAGGTTCACTGAGCTACTCAAATCTACATTTTTGTCACTAAATGTGGGGGCTTTTTGGTTATTGTTTCTTCAAATACTTCTGCTATAATTTTTCTGTCTTTGTAGGGTGCCCATTACACATATATTATACTTTTTGACATTGTCCCACATGTCCCTGAAGCTCCATTCATTTTTTATTCAATCTTTTTTCTCTTTATTCTTCAGATTAAATCATTTCTGTTGAACTGTTTTCAAAGTCACTGTCATTTTCCTGTATTTTCTTAATTCCTCTCTAAGTCAGTGTAGTGAATCTTTTATTAATTAGTGGATTTTTGGGTTGTAAAATTTACATTTGTCTTTTTTTCATACTTTCTACTGAGATAGCTGCCTTTTCATTATTCATGGTTTTGTTTTGCTCTCTTGGAGCATCATTAAAATAGCTGCTTGATCATTCCAGCGTATGGGTCATCTCAGAGTTGACATCTGTTGTCTGTCTTTTTCACTGACAATGGATACATTTTCCTGGTTCTTTGTATAGCAACTAATTTCGGATCTAGAAATTGTTAATATTATCTTGTGTATACTCTAATCCCTTTTATAATTCCCAGGAATAACTGCTTTAGTGAGCTATCAGTGCAGTTAGATTTGGCCAGTGGACTCTGTCTTGCCTTCTTGATTCACATCTCAGTTGAGTACTCAAGTCTTTTCTTCACTGTCTCCAGTCAGTGTTGAACATGCATACTTCAGGAGGCAGGCTGAAACTTGTATGGCTTCATATACAGAATTAGAGGATTCTCACTGCAGCCTTTGGTCTGCCTAGGCTCCCTTCTAGGTTTCTCTGGGCACAATACAGCAGGGCTCCTGTCAGAATCTTAGTCACTCAGGCTACCATAGCCCTCAGCAGCTAAGGTTATCCTCAAGGCAAAACCGGAAAAAGAAAGAGAAAACCAGAAACTCATCCAAATGGCAGCACCTTCTCCTAGCTTTGACTTCCCTGCCCACGCTGTATTTACTTTCCGTGACTTCAGGTGGTTGTATTTGGTATTTTATCTAGAGCTTTAATTATCAGCAGAAAGGTGGTCTGTAAGATGTTTACATTGCCATATAAGAGGGGGACTCTTGTTACTTGTGGAAAGATGGTTCTCTCCCTGGTTCCATCCTCCCCAGTCTGATAGAACAACATGTCATACACCACAGCATTTGTCTGCCTTTTTTAATTTGTTTCCTCTATCGGAACTTCCTTACCTCCTCTAATACCTGAAATCGAAATCGAAAAATACCTGGCTATTTTTCAAAGCCCAGGAAAAAGTCCATCTCACTTTGTGAAAACGTATCCACCTCCCCTTTTTGCCACCTCACTCCTCCATTTCTGAGAGCCCAGAGCACTTGACTCATTCTGATAGTGTAACATTCATGTTTCATTCATAAATTATTTCCTCAAATGTTTATCAACTTTTACTTACACAACTTTTGCTTGTTTATGCTTTCAACTAAAACCAGTGAAAGCTTAAAAAGCAGTAGCAACTAGGGGAGCCTGGGTGGCTCAGTCAGTTAAGCATCCGACTCCAGCTCAGGTCATGATCTTGCAGGTCATGAGTTCGAGCCCCACATCAGGCTCTGTGCTGACAGCTCAGAGCCTGGAGCCTGCTTCAGATGCTGTGTCTCCCTCTCTCTCTCTGCCCCTCCCCCGCTTGCATTCTGTCTCTCAAAAATAAATTTAAAAAAATTTTTTTAATTAAAAAATTTTTTTTAAACTGTAGCAGCTCTTGGGAGGGCAGGGACCCTTGTAGATTAGGTAGGGAGCCAGGAACGCAGAAGCAGATGACTAGAAAGACCTGTACCTTGGGAATAACAACAACAAAACGAAAGATGTGTGGGACGTGCTAGTCTCTCTGGCTACAGTGTTTCTAAGAAAATTGAAATTAGGGGTGCCTAGGTGGCTCAGTCGTTTAGACATCCAGCTCTGGCTCAGGTCATGATCTTGCAGTTCCTAAATTCAAGCCCTGTGTCGGGCTCTGTGCTGAAAGCTCAGAGCCTGGAGCCTGCTTTAGATTATCCTGTGTCTCCCTCTCTCTCTGCCCCTCCCCCACTAGTGCTCTGTCTCTCTCCCAAAAATAAATAACCATTAAGAAAAAAAAAAGAAAATTGATATTAATTGCTAGATGAACAAAAACTTAATTGATATTGTAGCAGGATTCTCACAGAGTCGTGACACTGAGGCTTTTCTTTCCAGGAAGCAACTTTATTTCTGCCAGCACTGCTCAGTTTGGTTCCTACCCAAAGAACTGAGCCCCGAATGCCACATAGTGTAGTTTTTTATGTATTTTCTACTTCTTTGTCTCCCGTATATGGTAACACACAAACATGCAATCTGATTAAGTGGTCTCATGTTGCAAGGTCATGAGGGATGCTGTCATGCACGCATATAACCAGGTTGCCTTGTGGTTTTTTGTTTTTATTATTTTTTTTAATGTTTATTAATTTTTGAGAGAGAGACAGAGTGCAAGTGGGGGAGGAGCAGAGAGAATGGGAGACACAGAATCCAAAGCAGGCTCCCGGCTCTGAGCTGTCAGCAAAGAGCCCAACACGGGGCTTGGACTCATGAACCATGAGATCGTGACCTGAGCTGAAGTCAGACACTTAACTGACTGAGCCACCCAGGCGCCCCTGATTTTTGTTTTTTTTCCCTTAGGGAGGGGACCCTGTCACATTCCCACCTCTGATGCTTGGACCCCTCTATTATTTTGGGTCAAAGAGTATCATCTTTGTTTAGAGGTTTATATTTTCATAACATCATTACATGAGTGGCTATCTTTTTTGTTTCAATCATGGCCTCAATGAGACTGGAGACAGACCATGTAACCAGGGGAGCTAGGCAGGGTAGGATTAAGTAACCTCCCAGAATTAGGAAGATAATTTTTATGAGAGTTTTGAATCCCCCAGAAGTTGAAAATCATCCTCCAAATAACTCCCCGGGGTTTTAACCGTTCTAGGTCTGGATGGGGACATGAGCAATCCTTTTTATTTGATTTGTGATCTTCTCTATGACTTTTTACTCATTATCTATCTGTAGGCAGTAGTTGCTCAGGTTAAACTTTCTATACTCTTTTCTCAGAAGCAAGCAGATAATCTAAGGCCAAGAGATTTTGATAGATAGCTTTGCGCATTTTGGTTTGCTGCGTGGCTAGTAAGTTAAGAGCTCTGGCAATTGTATTGGGTATAATTTTTATAACAGTTACATTAGAATTTCTTAGATGGCAAACTTATGAATCAGTTAAGCATGAGGCATATTTTCCAAGAGATCTAAATATCCTTAGTTTCTCTGCAACAAGTCAGAACCACAAACCTACATCTGGTAATTAGTGCTTTAGTCTCTTATCTCGCATGATATCCAGTGAATGTAATCCTAATTTATCATGCAAGCAAAAACTTTAACATTTTAGGTTACTAAAGACTTTGAAAGCTATCTTAACAATTACCTATGAAAACTATGAGACAGGTAAAGTTAACCATTACTTTAAGTCATTCTTTAGCTGATAAATTGGAACAGAGATAACGAGCTTATTTGACCTTCAGCAAATCTAGGTAGAAAAAATTTTTTTTTAAATTAATGTTGCTAAAATTGTCTGAAACCAATAAACTTAAATTAGCATAAACACTGAATACGTTTTACTTGGGTCCATGTAAGACAGTTTGTTCCCCATGGTTAATTTTTACCTAGAGAACTGGTGGGGAAATCTGAAATGGGTGGTCTTTGCTCCACAACTTCTATCTCTAGAGTGGGAGGAGGAGCCAATTATGTAGGCCTCACCCTAGGTGGCGCAGAAATAGGAGGGGGCGGGGGGAGGGGGGGGGGTGTTGGTAAGGAAAGGCAGAAGAGACAAGGTGCCAGCAGAAGGAAGAGAAAGAGAATTCCGTTTTAAATCTTGTCAGCTCGGACAAAGGAGCAGACTCCAGGTTTCTTTTGTTCTCTTTTCCACTAGTGGAATTAGGCAGTCCATGTCAGTTTGGAGGAGACAAGGAATTTCTCCAAAACAAAGGGAGTTTCAGCAGCTCTTTGGGAATATTCCTTAAAGTCCCTGTTCTGAGGTAGAATAACCAGAGACAATTGGCTCTAATTATCATAGTCATTGACCCAGGAAATGAATGAGAGACAAGTCCCCACATACAGTCACACAGCAACTCCAACCCACCATCCTACATTCAGCACCTTAGAGTTGTGGCTTTGTTCCTCATCCCTATGGAATGATTAGGGCAACTCTGGGAGGTGATCAGGCTCCCCTTCTGCCTCTCAGTGGAGGTCTGCCAGAACGAACCCAGGTTCTTACCAGTCTGATGGGCGGCACTCCCTGAGCTGGTTCTTAGGACTCACAGGTTCCGTTGGTGTACACGGCATCCTCATCCTGACACACCAGGAGGGCTAGTCTCCTGTGGATCTAGCGGTCTGCTAGCCCCTGGTGAGGCTGCCTCCCCCGGCACTCTGAGGTTCGTATCCCCAGTGGCAAAGGAGGTGGAAACGCACCATCTCCAAATCCCGGATGAGCCTCCAAGTAATGTCACGGGATTCTCACACAGGGAGTCGTGACCCTGAGGCTTGTCTTTCCAGGAAGCAACTTTATTCGTGCTGGCACAGCTCAGTTGGGTTCCTACCCAAAGAACTGAGGCCAGAGTGCTACGTGGTGTAGTTATTGTCTCCCATATATGGTAACACAAACATGTAGTCTGATTAGATTAAGTGGTCTCATGTTACAAGGTCGTGAGAGATGTTTTCATGTACGCATATAACCAGGTTGCCTTGTGGTTTGTTTTTTGTTTGTTTTTCCTTAGGGAGGGGACCCTACCACAATATTGATCAGGGATGGATTGTATATGTTAAGGGCCTTTGTCAGTGTTTACTAACATGAAAATAATGAAAATGAAATCACTGGAACAGAGTCAGATATGTAAATTACAATACAAATAAAAATAATTCTGTAGCAATATAGCATTATCTTTTCATATTCCCAGTGATTATAACCTGTTTGCTGCTTTACAATTTTCATCTTTGGGGTAGGACCTTAGATTGGAAGATATGAAAAGGGAAATGGCTTCTGAGCCAACATAGTCATGTCACCCATTCATGGAGAGAACATTGTGCGTTTAAATGCTTTATTTTGTGGAGGTGTATGCAGTAAATGATATCTAGAAAAATATCTTTTAAAGAGTTGGTTAATTAAAAATAGATATTAAATCTGGTGCCTAGAGTGTACATTTACAGTCTAAAAAATGAGCAAAAATTTAATAGCTGTAGAATTTCTATCAATACCATCCAGTAGCTTACTGTATGTCCAAGATTTCTTTCATGAATCTCTGGCATTAACTCTCACTTTTCTTTGTTTTTTGTAGCTGTTTCTTTCTCAGCAAAATCGAGGAGAAACTTATTCTTCCTCCAGATGATCATAGTATGTCCATGGATGGTGATGGAGATCCCAGTGACGGGATGGAAGTCCAGGAACAGGGAGAAGAGGTCTGTTCTCTGATTAAGAACTGTATGTTTTCTATGAAAATGAAGATGGTAGAAAGTGCAAGAAAGCAGGTGAGTACTCATATTTGTAGTCCTCTATTTCTTTAAATTAGCTGGTTTTTAAACTTTTCCCTAAAATCTGAAGCTCAAAGATAATTGAGTACTTAGTATTTTTGTTCTCTTTAAAAGAAAGTAAACTTGAAGAAACACTTAAAATTATCCAGAAAGTTCTAAAGTTTATTGCATACTTGTTAATCATTAGAAAATAATTATTTTCTGTTATTAAAAAAAGAAAATAAACCCAATATCAGATTGGATCCTGTTTAACAAAATGAATGTTTGCCAGTTAGTTACAAATTATATTTAGGTTTATTTCATGGAAATAAGATATTTATTTATTTATAAAATAAAATATAAAATATATTTAGGTTTATTTTTTGTATATAAAATATTAAATCATATTTTTCATGTACTTAAATCATATTTGAATATACTAGGGGAGCTTACTCTTTTAATGACTCTATATTGATAGATTGCTATTATAAAGCAAAGAATGTTATTCTAGTAGAAATAATTAATATTTCTGTAAGTTTAAGTGCTAGTTTCTCGGTTTTTCTTTGAGATGGGTATTTTATCAGATAGGGATTTGTATATTTCAAATAACAGAAAACCCAACCCAGAGCAGTCTAGGTGAATAAAAGAAATCTGTTAGTTCCTATGAGTAAAGTCTAGAAGATCTGGCTTTCAGATACTCTGAAATATATTGTCAGCAAGGGCCTGCTTTCTCTCCTTCAGTTCTCTCTTCTACCATACTGATTTTGTCGTCAGATTCTTTTTTTTTTAAGTTTGTTTATTTTGAGAGAGAGAGAGGGAGGGAAGGAGGATGAGAGTGTGCATGAGTGGGGAAGGGTCAGAGAGAGAGGAGAGAGAGCTAATCCCAAGCAGGCTCCTCACTGTCAGCACAGAGTCCGATGCAGGGCTCAATGCCACAAACTGTGGGATCATGATCAGAGCTGAAATCAAGAGTTGGGTGCTTAACTGACTGAGCCACCCAGGCACCCCCGTTCTCAGATTCTTATGTAGTAGGTCTGTCTAGCAGCCCCAGGCTTACCCTTTGTAGTTGGAAATGGCTGTGGCTGTTTCATATCTTCCTTCCTCCTTACTACATCTTCTTGGAATTAGCAACAGTTTCTATTCCTTGCAGAAAAAAGGAAGATTCTTTTCATTAGCTCTCCTTGCACCTGGGGCCATCTTGTAAGGCACATGGCTAAAGAGGAGTGCATGTGGCTTGTCAGCAGGAAGTTAGGGTGCTTGGGCCAGACGGAGAGACATGTGTGCTCCCTACTACGGCTCAGACTTTCCAAACTGGGAGAGGGTTCTGGTGAGAGAGGGGCAGGCAGTGAGCTGCAAGTGCATTGCTTAGAAATGTGTGCGAATTACTAAGATGGCTAAGACCCTTCCATGTGGCACGCTGGCTTTTCTTAGGAAGTTGTCAACAATATGTTCCCATATAAATAAGGGCTAGAGAGAGGTAGTACCAGTTCCAGCAATATTGGACATGAAGAGAGAAAACTAGTTCTAGTCTGAAGATCACATAAAACCTTCAGTGCATTTCAGTTTACCTGCCCATGCTCTTTGAAACTCTCCGAAAGTAGCAGAACTGAAATTTGAGTTTTGCCTTTTTTTTCATTACCAAGCACAGCATTAGGTGCTGGAGAACTAAAGTGAATAAAATACAGACATACAGATGAGCAGTTATAGTACAATAATACCAAAGGACAGTCACATGGGAAGGACACCTGACCCAGCCTTACGGAAACAGAGAAAGCTTCCTGGAGTAGGAGGTCATAGCTAAGTTGGGAATTGAGAGGTGAGATGGGTGGAGGGAATAACATATAAGACCCAGAAGTGGCTCGGGGCAGTTGGTGTTTTGAGTGGAGCAACGGTTGAACTTTAGCCCCTACTTAAAGGCCGTGCTTCTTTGTGCAGGAAGCCCTGGGATCGAGGTGACCAGATATGCAGTTTTTTAGTACATGTGCTGCCGGAGCGAGCACTAGATATGCAGTTTTAAAACAGTATTCCGATTGTAGTGAGGAGAAAGACTGGAGGAAGGGCAAAGGCTTGCCCAGTATCAATCCACGTGATGGATACGGGCAGCCAGTCTAGGTTCTCCGCCAAGAAAAAGGAGGAGGCGTGGATGAGGCAGTGTGACTGGTTCTGCTTCCCCCTGTGTCGTTTGGTGGATGGGGTGCAGGAGGAGGAGTGTTTTGTGTGGCCGATGGTGCATTCATCTCAAGACATCCTGAATTTGTGAGGCGTTTAAGACAAGCGGGTCGTGATTTCTATGCGATAATTTATATGTAGGAAATCTAAAGTTCTGGAGAAAAAGAATTATGCTTGCGATAGACGCATGACGTGTGACTGGCACGTGGACCGTCTGGAGTGGGTAAGGCGACCAAGACCAGTTGCCAAAACAGACAGACGGCTCTGGGAGGAGCAAAGGGAGAGGTGCCCACAAAGGGGCCGAAACCAAACGGTGACATTAGATGATGACCCCGAGGGGCTGAGCCCGCAGGAAGGGGCAGAAGTCATTACCTGGGAGAGCAAGGGTGTGCAAAGACCAAAGTGCCCTTGCATTGAGGGGAGGCTTGTGCTGACTTTGGTGAGAATCACTTCACGAGAGCAGAAGTCAGATCATAATGGGTGGAAGAAGAGATGAAGGTAGAGATTCAGGGACAGTGAGCGCAGGCTGTCCCTAAGGAGGCCACGGTGCAGAGGAGCCAGTGGGTTCAGGGAGGAGTTTGGTCTTTAGGGTGGAGGTGCCTGAGGGTGTTTAAAGCCTAATTCTGGGGACAGAGAGGACGTCACTGGGGAAATCGGATTTCTTGTGGAGTTTGCGGGGACAGGATTCAGGCAAAGGTGAGTGGGAGAGCTCATCTGTTCTCTCTGAGAACTGGCAGTGAGGCCCTCTGCAGAGGTTGAGCTGAGGAGAGCTGAGGACAGTGAGAGAGTGGTGGGCTATTGTGGACTGTGGTGGAGGGCCTGGAAAGCCACGGAAGGACCGTTGGGGCACACAGAGAGCCTGGCTACTGTGTCTCTGGTGCATCTGTAAGTGTGTAGGAGCGGACGAGGCATGCCCTCGATACACCCGGAGTGTGGTTTTGCCAGGTGGGTGTAACACAGGGACAACGGCTGATGATCTTGCTAAGAAAGTGGTGGCTGGCTTAATTGCACATGGAAGGAAGTGGAAGCAGAAAGAAGGCAGGTAAAGTTACCAGAGGTCTTAAGATTATAAAGCAGACATAACAGGAGTTTGGTGAATAGACTGGGTTTGTGGTCATAATGGGGTGATTTGAGGTTAGGAATTTGGTGGGGAGGAAGTTGTGAGTAGTGATGAGTAGCACGGTGCGGCTCAGAAACTGTACCCAGCAATGTCTGGGTAAAGGCTACTGTTCCTCCTCTCCGTGATCACTGTCTGGCGAGAGAACAAGAGCTGCACTTTGACCCAACAAAAGTTCAAGGTGGGCAAAGAAAAGAGAGGTCACCATGCTAGGAGAGCCCAGGGAACAAGAGAGATTCTGCCTGGTAAGAGGGCTTCCTGGAGAAGGAGGCATTTGGGCAAGGCTTTATGGAAACAGCAGGGTTCGCAGGTGAAGAAAAGAGAAAGATGTTATAGATACAAGATGAATTCAAACAAAATCATGGAGGTGAGAAACTGGGAATTGAAGTCTGCTCTGAACATGTTGACTACGTCAGAAGTTGTTTGGAAGATTGGCTGCTCAGGGAAAAGGCAGAGAGACTGTGAAGTCTCAATGTAGGGAGGTGGTGGTGGGAACGCAGACAGCGTGCGAGATGCTCTGTTCGTGATAGAAGAAGCCCAGAGACGCTGGGAATGATGGAGAAGGTGCAGCTGAGGATGCCTCGGAATTTTAGCCTTTGCAGTTGGAAGGGAGGTAATTACGAAGGCACCAGTTTGAGGAAAATGTCTTTGAACCTTGATAGGGAAGATTTAAAAGACGTCCACACGACAACCGACATTTATACACCAAAATTTAAAAACTCCTGTGCCGTAAATAACACACTACAAAGAGTGATGAGACAACTCCTATAATGTGAGAAAATACTGGGAAATCATGTATTTGCTGTGGATCCACTATGCAGAACACCTAACGAACTCTTTGTAACTGAACAACAAAAACTCAAACAACCCAACAAAAAGAAGGGCAAAGGATCTAAATCGACATTTCTCCAAAGTAGATCCACAGATGGTCAACAAGCACATAAGATGTTCAACATTATTAGTTATTAGGAAAATGCAAATCAAAACCACACAAGACACCACTTCACACCCACTGAACCAAAGAGACAGTAACAAGCGTTGGTGAAGATGTGGAGAAATTGGAACCCTCATACGCTGATGACAGCGTAAAATGGTGCGGCTGCTGTGGAGAACAGTCTGACAGTTCCTTGAAAAGTTAAACGTAGAGTTAGCATGTGACCCAGCAGTTCCACTCCCAGGAGAAAAGAGAGTGTGTGTCCACACAGAAATCTGTATGTATCTGTATTCAAGATAGCCAAAAGGTGTAAACAGCCCAAGAATCTGTTGGTAGATGAATGGGTAAATAAACTGTGTTGTATTCATGCAGTAGAATGTTATTCAGCCATGTGAAGGAGTAGAGTACTGATGCAAACGGTAACATGGATGAACCCAGGAAATACTATGCTAAGTGAAAGGAGACAGGTAAAAATCACCACATGTTTTCTGATTTCACGGACATGAAATGTCCAGAATAGGTAAATCCACAGAGACAGAAAGTAGATTAGTGGTTTGGCCACGGCCAGGGGGAATGGGGAGCAAATGCTCACGGACAAAGGGTTTCTTTTTGAGTTGATCAGACGTTCTGGAACTGGATAGTGGTGATGGTCGCCCAACTTTGTGAATATACTAAGAGACACAGAATTGTACACTTTAAATGTGAATCTATCCCCACGATAAATAAGAACACATCTACATAATTTAAGTGGAGGAGGGGTTCGCTGCTCTAAGGTGAGTTGTGTCATGCAAAAAGGAAAGCAGGCCAGTTAAAAACTTATGTTAAATAGTTTTATTTCTAAGTTACCACCTGTATGTCATCGTAGCTCTTTCTCTCTTCTGTAGCACAATTTCTCACTTGCCATGAAGCTACTGAAGGAGCTGCATAGAGACTCCAAAACAAGAGATGGCTGGCAGGTGAAGTGGGTGCACAGCTACTCCCGGCTCAGCCACAGCCGGAGCCGGGCCCAGAGCTGCCCCGAGCAGGTCCTCACGGCGCTGAAAACAGTCTCCTTGCTGGGTACCAGGATGCTCTTCCTACCTAAATACGTGCAGCAGCACTGTTTTATCTTACATCTCTGTGTCTATGAGAACTCTTCTTTTGCTGCTTTATCTTATATTTGCGAATTAAATCTTGTGATAGTTTTACTCTTTGGAGCCAAGGTAGTTTTTATCTTAGTAATGCTACTGAATGTGGTATTTGGAGATTTTATTTCTTTATCGATCAAATAAAATTGAAATTAAATTTTTTTTCTTTAATACTTATGCAAATTATGAATCTAATAGCTTAATTATTTTGAAAACCTCATTTACTTATAAGAATTGCCTTGTAAAAAGTTGAACATGAACTGCCTTTTTTTCTCTCAGCTCTTCTCTTTTTATAATAACATAGCCTTTAAGGCTGAGGGGAGAAAACCTTTTTCTTTGAGAGTTTTGGATCCGCTCCACCTGCTCTGCTGCCCTGTGTCCAAGGGTACATGGCACTGTTATTGACAGTGTTTACAATCCTATTCCCAAATCTGACTCTTCAATAGGACAGGGTATTATATCAGATATCAGTTTCAGTCAAAATGCAAATAGGGGAAACAGGACTTCCATTTGATCAGGGTTAGAACATCACCCTTATGATTGCTTAAATATTTTTAGGGTTTTTTGGTGGGGGGAATAGGGGAGAGGAGGAGGAGTTTGCTGATCCTGAGAAAACATTAGTGCTCATAATAATGACCCAGTTCTAGTGTCCTAGTATGGCGGTGGTTTGTAACAGTCTTGTGAAATAACAGGGCCAGTAATTTTGATTATGTATCTGAGGGAAATCTGGCAGAGAATTTTCATGGACAGATGAACATGGCAGTGTAGTTGACGGGACTTGCTAGGTGACGGCCCTTTCTCTTTTGCTTGCGTCCCTTCTCACACCTGTGCAAGCTGCAGGCTTGACCAGGGCTAATAAGTTCCTTTCCTAGAACCACACAGTAAGACATAGAACTAGACCTTTGAATGTAGTAGCATCTGTGGTGTTATCAGCTATAGGCCACATTATCAACTTAAAAATGTACTCTGGGCTATTAAGATACATGCACAAATCACATTAAAAAGAGCCATTTTCTTTATAAGAGAATTTGGTGCCAGTTCTGCATGATTAGAGAATTTGGTGCTTTGACAAAATGCAGAACGATGGTACTTGAATAAAAGTTTATTCAGCGTTTTAATTGCTTAGCTTCTGTAGGCGTTGATACAGCCACTGCTAACAAAGAACATTTTTCATTAATGTGAATTCAAGAAATTCCCTAACCAATGTTTGAAGTCAGTTTCTTATCCTTTCAAGATTTATTTTACTTTTTTAATAGAAAACAACTTTTGTACGCTATGAATATCTTTTTTTTTTAATTTATGGCATTCATTTATTTCTGAGAAAATCATGTGTGTTGTATGTTTTTAATCCAACAGGTGAGAGCATATCAAGTTACTTAAGCAAAAATGTTCTGGCTTTCCATGACCAGAACATTCTCTTGGGTACAACTTACAGAATCATAGCTGATGCTCTCAGCAGGGAACCAACCTGCCTTGCTGAAATCGAGGAAAGCAAGGCTAGAAGAATCTTGGACCTTTCTGGATCCGGTTCAGAGAATACAGACAAGGTAATGAACACAAGAAGAGTGAGCTTGTTATGTTTGTGTGTTGTGTGTCTATAATGTGCAGCCTTCTAGCTACATGAAAGAAATAATGAAGAATGATGATTGCTTTGTGTTTGGAAATATATTTGACAGTTATGCACAGCCAAGTTTCTTATGTGGAAAACTGACACACTCCATGTGTTTCCTGTTTATTTGAACAATACAGACTGTTTTAGTATTAAAAATCAGAAATTTGTGTCAGATTGAATGGAACAGTTCTTCCATGGATTTTTTTAATGAAATTTCACCACCAGCCGCCATTCAGACATCCCACTAGCTTGTGGGGCAAACCAGGCTTTTCTGCCCTTTTTTATGTAGTGTCTGCTTTGCTTAGCTTTTTTAAAATGAATTTTTATTTTCCATAGTTAGCAGCTTCTCATCTCACTGTGCCCATCTCACTTCAGTTGTTAGCCTTGCCTTCTTCCTCCACAGTGTTAGCAATATCTGTGCAGGGTGGCGAGGTTAAAGCACCATCTTCTGTCTCTTCTTCGGACAGGCCATATGACCCCCAGTGACCTTTGGTGCCAGTTCTGCATGATTAGTGGACCATCTGATTTTTAGAAGTACTGAGGATCGTACTGGAATCACTTACTGTTTCACAATCAGGGCAGACAAACTCCCTTTTCCATTTAACCAGCTTTCTGTGATCACAAGTAATCTTTCTGTATCATCACAAGTAGAAAGTAGGATTCTTCAAGAAAACTTCAGCCGTACTCACAGGTTTTCTGAGACCTCTGTGAATTCTAGGTGATTGCAGGTCTATACCAGAGAGCATTCCATCACCTTTCTGAGGCCGTACGGACAGCTGAAGAGGAGGCCCAGCCTTCCATCAAGGGCCAGGGGCCTATAGCCAGCATGACAGAGGCTTACATGACACTGGTGGATTTCTGTGACCAGCAGCTTCGCAAGGAGGAGGAGAGTGCCTCAGGTGAATCACAGAAGGAAAAGCCATTTAGTTTGTCACACTGTGTTAACCAGTCTTAAGACTTTTGTGGATATTTTAGGTTTCCAGTTTGCTTGTTTGTTTTTAAGTGACAGTTATTCTGAGAAAAGTCTTGCCCTTTATTTCATGTTGATTTATTTTTGAGAGAGTGCACGCGCGCGCACACACACACACACACACACACACACACACACGAGTGGGGGAGGGGCAGAGAAAGAGGGGGACAGAGGATCTGAAGTGGGTTCTGCGCTGACAGCAGAGAGCCTGACGTGGGGCTCAAACCCACAGGCCTTGAGATCATGACCTGAACCAAGGTCGAACGTTAAACTGAGCCACCCAGGTGCCCCAAGGTCTTGTCTTTTTAAGAGGCAGTGACATCTTCAGACAACACAGAGTCTAGCTATCATTTTTCTTTCCGTTTGTTTAGTTTATACTTTCTACATTTTGCTTGTTGCTTTGGTCATATTGGCTACGTGGCCTGCCTCTTGCTCCTGAAATAAATTCAGTGACCAGAAGCTGCCCTGTTTTCCCACCCAGCCCAGGAAGCAAACTGCACTTCATGCAGAATGCATGATCTAACAGAAGAGTCAGGTTCAAGATGGATGCTTTCACATATGGCCCAAAACTACGTCTGGTGTTAGTTGATCTAAATACGTGTGAAAAAGAGAACAGTGACATAATACAAAATATAAACTAAAAAGGGAAATATAGTCATTTGTTAAATTTTACAGTTTATATAAGTGGATATATTGACCATTTTTTCTTCTCTCCTGTCCTTGGTAGTTATTGAGTCTGTAGAACTGCAGATGTATCCAGCCCTTGTGGTGGACAAAATGTTGAAAGCTTTAAAATTGCATTCCAGTGAAGCCAGGCTGAAGTTTCCCAGACTGCTGCAGATTATAGAGCTATATCCTGAGGAGACCCTGAGCCTAATGACAAAAGAGGTTAGTATTTGAATTCTGGTGAAGACAACTTTAGAGTACGTGAAGACATGTTTCTGTTTATATTTAAACACATTAGTATGTGTGGTGCACAAGTTACACTTTTTCCTAGCCAGACTGAATTTTACTACATTCCAAAAACATAGAACTTAAAGTTGTATACAGCTATATAAAAGAGTGTTCACATTTACCAGTTTTCCTTTGTGGGTGTTGATAAGAACACTGTGTCTGAACAAGGACCCCAGGAAGAGGAGGAGTTATGTTTGGGACAGAGGCAGGAACTTTCTGGAGCACAATTTGCTGCCCATAACGAGTAAGCTGTAGTCTGGAACATCTGTTGGTGCCTTATGCTCAGTTTATTATTTATCTCAGGGAGAGGGAGTACATTTCAGCTGGCTTCCCACCCCCGTGACCGTAGTGCCTTCTGGCAGCACCGTGTTCACAGGATTCTGAGTCCTCTGAGCATGCGGCGAACAACCAGGTGCGCGGGCACTCCCCCACACGGTCTGCTCACCATTCGTGTGTCCCATGAAGGCCTCCCCCACAGGTCTGCATCAGCCTGCTGCCTTCCTGTCATAGGGGCCATCTGAAAGACTCCTCAATGACTTTTCTAGATGTTTAACTAGAAAATAGGGCCAGGCTTTGAGTTAATAATATGATAGTTTAAAAAGGGTAGCATAGTACTCTATTAGCTTTACATCGTGTATTTTTAAACAATGCTGGTATCTGAGCTGTGGAGACTCCGTGCCTGGCAGGGCTTTATACTACACCCTCTGACCCTCTTCTGGTTGTGGAAGAGTAGGGATTTTTCCAAAAGATCCTAAAAAGGAGATGAAAGTAACTTCAGAAATGTAGTGTATATATATGTGTATGTGTTTTCCTTAAAGACAAATGAAGAAATCATTAAATAAGTTATGATTTTAGTTTTTCCAAAATAATATTTTATTTACATATGATAAAAATAGCATTTCAAATTTGTGAGGAAATAAATGGAATGTTCAGTCAATGTTGTTATGGCACCAGGGATGAGGAGCTAACCGTTATTGAGCACTCCCTGTGGCTATATGGACTGATGCCTTTTATCCCCACACACTTTGCTCTTTCCTCATTTAATAGTTGAAAGGAGGAAGCTTGACAAGTTCACTCTTACACCAACATTCCAAGTGCATCAGATTTTATCTTAAAACTAGCACAGTAAAAAGCATGGGGCGGGGGCAGGGGCGGTGGGGAACATGAGCAAATTTAAAAATGGCCTTGGAGTGAAGCTATACAAAAACCAGAAGCTATAAAGGAAAATATTCAACACTTCTATCCAGGGGAACAAACAAAAAAAGAGCTGATGTCTGCCTCTATAAAATAAATAGACAGTAGAAAATTGTCAGAGGAAACACATGTATGATTAAATATGTAAGGAAAATAAACAGACTGTGTACCCTCACTAATAATGAAATGTGAAAATTAAAATTAGGTATTTTTCACCTCTCAAATTGACAATAAATTTAAAAAACTGATTGTCTCCAGAATTGGAAAAGATTTTGGAAACTAGTCAATCTAATCCATTTTTTTTAATTGAAGTTTAAGTTGACATAACAATGTGATATTAGTGTTAGGCATACAGTATAATGATTCAATAATTCTGTGCATTATTCAGTGCTTATCACGATAAGTATAATTCCCGTATGTCACTATACAGTGTTATTACAGTATTATTGACTGTATTCCCTATGCTATACTTTACTATCCCATGACATACTCATTTATTTCACATATGAAGAAATTACTTTTATTATGTTAGAATATTCCTTAATGAGCTAGCAATTATTCATGTAAAAGAGAGTTCAGAAAATAAATTCATGACTATATTAGCTTTGTCCTTGATTAGAGATTTATGAATTATATACAACATAGTGGTCCCCAGAGTAGGTTACTCTAGAAGTAGGAGTAGAGAAGGTCTAAGAGACTAAACTTGGAAGAGCTTCTCCCTGCTTGTCTTGCTGTTCCAGCTGGACCAGCAGACTTAGGTGCAAGGATGGATGTATTTTTCTCTGTTGAATTTAAAGCTTTACAACAGTTTGGGGTGCCTGGGTGGCTCAGTCAGTTAAGCATCCGACTTCGGCTCAGGTCGTGATCTCACGGTTCGAGAGTTCGAGCCCTGGGTCAGTCTCTGTGCTGACAGCTCAGAGCCTGGAGCCTGCCCCAGATTCTGTGTCTCCCTTTCTCTCTGCCCCTCCCCCGCTATGCTCTGTCTCTCTCTCAAAAGTAAGTAAACATTAAAAAAATAAATATTAAAGCTTTACAATAGTTTGAATGCTCTTTTCTGCATCTATCGGTTCAAAGGCTTTGTTAATTTGGTCAAACGACAAATTGTGAGTCACAAATTCATCAACTTTTACCTTTTTGGACATATATTCACACCAACTTTGGGGCACTTTCCACACCCTTCCATCTTCCAAAGGCAATGCCTTTCCACGTGCAGCCTCTTACCAGCTGAAATGGGTGAGTGGCGATTTCTTCACCCGAAGCAGCTACTCCAACTGCTACGCCGATGCCCCAACCTGTGTGGCACGCCTCCAGTGCTGCTCTTGTGACTTCCGGGTTACCAGTACACCCGAAGGCATAGTTCACTCCTCTGCCAGTCATTTCAGTGAACACTTCTTGGATGGGTTTCCCGAAGTCCTGGGGGTCTTGACTCCTTGGCCCTTGTGAATCCCATGATAACCGCCGATCCAACTCCTCCTAGGCCAAGATGGCACTGTTCATAGCAGCACTATAACCAGTTGAAATGCCACAACTCAGAAGGCAGACGTCATCCAGAGTTGTCGAAGGGTCCATTTTAGTAACAGAGATACCAGCCACAACTGTATTTTCAGAAAACTTGCTGGTTCCCATGTAATGTAAAGTTGTCTTTTCCTTTGCAAGTAAATCGGCTAGTAGCACCTGGCATTAATCCTTTTCCTTGAGTAACTCTTGTCTTCTGGCAAAGGTTTGTTTTAGGGTTTAGACAAAATTTGCATTCTCCACACTGTGCAATGTCAGTGGGATGACAGTATCATCGGCCTTCAGCTTCATCACTCCTTTGCCAACACTTTCCACGATTGCAGCACGTTCGTGTCCCAAGATCCCTGGAAAACTCCCCTAAGGATCAGCCCCACTCGTAGGCATTGGTGTGGCCAACTGCAGTGGTGATAATCTTAATTTGAACTTCATGAGCCTTTGGGGGGTGACACCTCTATGTCTGCTATAGACAGAGGCTTTTCTGCCTCCCAGGCAGCTGCAGTCTTGCACTTGATAACCTGGTTCACCACGTTCTCGGACTCGGGTCAGTGAGGGGCAGGCATCCAGAGTGGGCCGCACGGGGCTGGGGATCTCATTTTATAACTGGAAGTTTGTACCTCTTAATCTCCTTCGACTGTTTTGCTCATCCTGCCACACCTCTCCCCTTTGGCAACCACTAGTTCTCTGTATTTATGAGTCTGTTTCTGTTTTTTGTTTGTTCATTTATGTTGTTTTTTAGATTCCACGTATAAGTAAAAATCATGTAAGTAAAATCTTTGTCTGGCTTACTTCACTTAGCTTTATACCCACTGGGTTCATCTTTGTTGTTGCAAATGGTGAGAATTCATTCTTCATGGCTGAGTGATAACCCATTAAATGCATATATCACATCTCCATTATCCATTCATCTATCAGGGGACACTTGGGTTGCTTCTGTATTTTAGCTATTGTAAATAATGCTGCAGTAAACATGAGGGTGCAGATACCGTTTTGAATTAGTGTTTTGTTTTCTTTGAGTTAATATCCTACAAGTAGAACTACTGGATTGTGTGGTATTTCTAATTTTAACTTTTTGAGGACCTCCCTACTGTTTTCCATAGTGGAAATTTACATTCCCACCAAATTTACATAGCGGAATTTACATTCCCACCAACATGCAGGAGGGTTCCCTTTTTTCTACATCCTCGCCAACACTTGTTTCTTGTTTTTTTGATACTAGCTATTCTGACTAGCTAGTGAGGTGAGATTTCATTGTGGTTTTGATTTCCATTTCCCTGATGATTAGTGATGTTGAACATCTTTTCATGTGTCTGTTGATCATCTGTATGTTTTCTTTGGAAAAATATCTATTCAGCTCTCCTGCCCATTTTTAAAGATGTATTTATTTAAATTCAAGTTAGTTCACATACAGTTGTAGTGGTTTCAGGGGAATAACCCAGTGATTCATGACTTAAATATAATACCCAGTGTTCATCCCAACAAATGCCGTCCTTAATGCCCATTGCCCATTTACCCTATCCCCTCACCCACCACCCCTCCAGCAACCCTCAGTTTGTTGTCTGTATTTAGTTTCTTATGGTTTGCCTCCCACTTTGTTTTTATCTGTTTTTTACTTCCCTTCCCATATTCTCATGTTTTGTTTTTTTTTAATTCCACATTAGTGAAATCCTATGATATTTGTTTCTCCAACATATTTCGCTCAGCATAATACACTCTAGTTCCATCCACATTGTTGCAAATGGCAAGATCTCATCGCCATTTTGATCCCAAGTAATATTCCATTTTATACATATACCACATCTTTATCCATTCATCAGTCAGTGAACATTTGGGCTTTTTCCATAATTTGTCCATTGTTGATAGTGCTGCTATAAACATTGGGGTGCATGTGCCCCTTTGAATCAGCATTTTTGTATCCTTTGGAAAAATACCTAGTAGTGCAATTGCTGAGTCATAGTGTAGTTCTATTTTTAATTTTTTGAGGAATCTCGATATTGTTTTCCCGCGTGGCTGCACCAGTTTGCATTCCCACCAGTAGTGCAAAACAGTTCCCCTTTCTCTACATCCTGCCAAAATCTGTTGTTTCCTGAGTTGTCAATTTTAGCCATTCTGACAGGAGTGGGGTGGAATCTCATTGTGGTTTTGATTTGTATTTCTCTGGTGATGAGTATTGTTGAGCATCTTTTTATGTGTCTGTTAGCCATTTGGGTGTCTTCTTTGGCTAAGTGTCTATTCATGCTTTTTGCCCATTTCTGCACTGGATTGTTTTTTTTGGCGGGGGGGGGGGGGGGTTGAGTTTGATAAGTTGTTTGTAGATTTTGGGATACTAATCCCTTTATCTAATATGTCATTTGCAAATATCTTCTCCCATTTCTTGCCTTTTATTTTTGTTGATTGTTTCCTTTGTTTTGCAAAAGCTTTTTATCTTGATGAGATCCCAATAGTTCATTTTTGCTTTTGTTTCCCTTGCTGCTGGAGATGTGTCTAGTAAGAAGTTGCTGTACCTGAAGTCAAAAAGGTTGCTGCCTGTGTTCTCCTCTAGGATTTTGATGGTTTCCTGTCTCACATTTAGGTCTTTCATCCATTTTGAATTTATTTTTGTGAATGGTGTAAGAAGGTGGTCCAAGTTCATTCTTCTGCATGTCACTGCCCAGTTTTCAGCACTGTTTGCTGAAGAGACTGCCTTTTTTCCATTGGAGATTCTTTCCTGCTTTGTCTAAGATTAGTTGGTCATTCGTTTGTGGGCCATTTCTGCATTCTCTGTTCTGTTCCATTGATCTATGTGTCTGTTTTTGTGCTACTACCATATTGTCTTGATGATTAAAACTTTGCAGTACAGCTTAAAGTCTGGAATTGTAATGCCTCCCACTCTGCTTTTCTTCTTCAACATTACTTGGGCTATTAAGGGTCTTTTCTGGCTCCATACAAATTTTAGAGTTGTTTGTTCTAGCTCTGTGAAAAATGCTGGTGTTACTTTGATAGGGATTGCACTGAATATATAGATTGCTTTGGGTAGTATAGACATTTTAACAATATTTCTTCTTCCAATCTATGAGCATGGAATGCTGTTCCATTTCTTTGTGTCTTCTTCAGTTTTTTTCATAAGCTTTCTATAGTTTTCAGCATACAGCTCTTTTACCTCTTTGGTTAGGTTTATTCCTAGGTATCTTACAGTTTTTTGGTGCAATTGTAAATGGGATCAATTCTTTCTGCTGCTTCATTATTGGTGTGTAGAAATGCAACCGATTTCTATACATTGATTTTTATATCCTGTGATTTGCTGAATCATGGATGAGTTCTAGTAGTTTTTTGGTGGAGTCTTTCGGGTTTTCCACATAGAGTATCATGTTATCTGCAAAGAATGAAAGTTTGACTTCTTTGTCAAGAATGAAAGTTTGTCTTTGTGTGCTTTGTCTGCTTTGTATGTCTCCTTTGTATGTCTCCTTTGTATGTCTGCTTTGTATGTCTTTGTCTTTGACATTCTTTGTCAAAGAATGAAAGTTTGCCAATTTGTATGCTTTTTTATTTCTTTTTGTTGTCCGATTGCTGAGGCTGGGACATCCAGGACTATGTTGAACAACAGTGGTGAGAGTGGACATCCCTGTCGTGTTTCTGACCTTAGGGGGAGAGTCTCGGTTTTCTGAGCTGTGCTGCCCATTTTTTAATCAGATTATTTGGGTTTTTGGTATTGAGTTAGGAGTTTTCATTACACTTTTAAAAATGAAAATTTGAAAAATCTTTTTGGAGGGAAATCTAGCAACGTTTTTTACAATTATTAATGTTCACACAGTAGTTTTACCTGTAGGAATTTATCCAGTGGGCACACATAGCACAAGTGATAAATGTGTAGGGATTTCCATTATAGCATTATCTATAATAGAAAAACTTGGAAAATAAC